>NC_092742.1:108035764-108366181 GCF_047496795.1 Chiloscyllium punctatum | reverse complement strand
CTTTGTTGGCATGTGGGGCCTACCTCTACACGTTGTTACCTGAGGTCAGGGTTGAGTGCAGGGACTCCTAGAATTCCAGGAGGGTTCTGTTTCACTTGTCCTAAGGATGGATACATTGACCCAGTCGAATTAGTGCCATTCTTTGGCTGTGTGTATGTACACAACTGAAAGTTGATCATGTCTTTTGTTGGCTAGTTCTTGTTCATATACCCTGATGGCTAGTTTTCTTCTGGTTTGCCCGACGAAATATTTCTGGCAGTCTTCACATGGGATTTTGTAATATTGGTTCTGTTAGTATGGTGAATTAGATCCTTTATACTCGTCAGTAGCTGTCGTAACGTAGTCATTGGTTTGTGGGCTATCATGATACCAAGGGGTTTGAGGAGTCTGTTGGTCATTTCCGATATGTTGTTGATGCATAGCAGGGTAATCAGTGTATCCAGACGTGTTGTGTCTTCGAGGTGTGGTCAGTTGTGAAATATCTACACAAGACAGTTGAAAGTAGCAAGATTGATTAGCAAAGCATGAATGGAGAGGGATCCAGCATGCCCCACTTCTATCGATTCACCAAGGCACAGAAACCAAAGGTCCCCCTCAGACACAGAGTTTCACTTCTGAGTTCAATGATGTAGAAGACGAGAAAAAGAACTGCAATGGAGACTGAAACGAGTGGCAAACAGCTTACTCATTCTATCCACTCCATTCAAGAATTCATCAACATCATCAAGAACACCAGAATAAATGAGGATTATGACCTCCTTTGATGTGACGATACTATAATTACATCCAAAGACATCTCCATAACCAAGGCAATGTTAGCGTCGCTGCTGGATGGATTAGTGATACAGATACCTTGCAACACCAAGACTAAGAGTGAAGAGTCAAGACTAGCTTTATTTGTCGTTTCTACAATATATAGCTGGTATAGTAAAATAGCATTCTTCCAGGTCCAAGGTGCAACATGGACAGCACAGACTGCACAATCATATACAGTGTGACAGAAAGAGCATAACAAGTGCAAAATACGTTAGGTAGCACAGTAATTCCTCACATGCCAAGACAATAGGCACAGTGGTGCACAAATTACAGTGTAATAAAAGAATTATTATTTATAAAATACTTTTCTAGCAGGATTCAAAGTCGTGCAAAGAATTTCAGATGGAATAGAATGCGATCATACAGCGTTAAGGAGCCTGATGGCTTGGCGGTAGAAACAGTTGCACAGTCTGGCCATGAGAGACCGAATGCGCTGGTATCTTATGCCAAATGGCCGGAAAGAAAAGAGTTTGAGTTAGGAACGTGTCGGGTCTTCCACAATGCTTGTAAATTTGCAGATGCAGTGTGTGGTGTAATTATCTGTAATGGAGGGAAAAGAGGCTCCAATAATTTTCTCAGCCGTCCTCACATGTGTCCTAGTGCTCAACGATCCAAGGCGGTGCAATTTCTGAACCATTCAGTGATGCAGCAGCTCAGTGCACTCTCAATGAACACTCTGTAGAATGTGGCGAGGATGAGGTGGGGGGTGTGGCCTTTCCTCAACCTACATAAAAAAACCATCCGTCAGAACAGCACCCTGAAACTGCTTGAATCTATCCTTCACAACCCGTTTCATCTTCAATGGCCAGATTTACAGACAAATCAAATTAATATGCATGGAATTATGGAAATCAGGATTAAAAGTGGAAACTGTAATGTGAAGTCCAGAAAGGACAGCCCTTCTCACTATCCAGCCTAAGCTTTGGATCACTATGTGGATGACTCTTTCATCAACACTAAACGTGCTCAACTGGGAAAGAGATACCATCAACTCAAAAACAATTCTGACCAACATACGATTCAAAAAGGAAGAAAGCACAAGGATGGACTTCCCCTCCTGGACGTAATGGTCAAATGCAAGATCAACGGTAAGCTCCAGACTAGAGTATACAGGAAGGCCACCTCTACAGCGTATGTGCCCATCTACATTAGCAACCATCTCAACACCAACACACTGAGCTGTACCAGATACATTGCTTACGCAAACTGTGACATAATGCAGCACCCCAGAGATGTGTAAAGTTGAAGAACACCATATGACATCTTCTAAAACAACATTATCCAAAATGCATACTCTGCCAGTATCTAAACAACAGACCACAACAGGAAGACTCCACTAAGAAACATGTAGAGCTAGACTCATTTACCAATCACTAAGAATGAAAACCGCAAATGATACCACCCTACTCAGCAAACCAGGATATATAAATAGCAAGCAGTGCAGCGTACCAATTCTTCACGGTAGGTGCACTGATGATGCTACCTAGTATGGTGATGAAACATCTGCAAACAAAATTATCAGCTTAGTGACAGAGGCAACAACGTCATCCACAACCTGCTCTACCAATCTTCTTAAGAACTTCGAACCTCTCATTGTAGAACTTTCAAAAGTATTTGAATACCTCAGTCAAGAATGTCTACCTCCTCTGGAATGAAACTGGTCAGCCATGTGACTTTGTCTTCTTGCTGTCCTGCTTTGGTCTTTTTCTTTTCCTGAAACAAAATATATTTCTCATTGTCTCTGCCCACCACCCATCAGAATTTGTAAAAAGCACTGTAATATTACTGACAGTCGTATATGTAAATGTATATTATACCAACAGATTTCCACAACCAATATTTTTGTCTCCTGTCAATTCAGAATTAAGCAGGGATTTTCTGTTCCTGCTAATTCACTGTCTGATAATCACTTTGGGCAAGTCGAAGAATGCATTCGATTGAAAATGGAAGAAATGCATTAACTATCCGCTTCTGTCCTCACTTATCACCATCCAATACTCTTTTACAACCATTCGAGGTGAAATAATAGATTAGCTGTGCTCATGTCAAACTATCATATTATATTCGTCTGCTTGCTTTTGAGGGCGATGACATCACAGATTACAATCATTAACCAAGTCCAATCAATCCACTTATTTAAAAAAACAGCAAATATTATAATTTTAATAAGAGATCGGCTCTTATGTTTGTTTAGCAGTCATGAAAGCTTGTGTGCCAGGAACAAATTCAAACCCTGATAGTACTAATATAGGTCGTTCTGTTATGAGGCACTTCTCTTCAACACGAATTGGCTATAACAGGACTGACGAATTGTGGGTGTTGTTCGGATAACACAAACCTTCCGCTCAGCGATAATGATTTTCAGAGGGTGATTTTCAATAGCACGAAGTTGCAGAAGAATGTAGTTGTCCCGTTATGCCAGAACGCCCTGTACAACATCTTTTTTCAATGGAAAAAAAATGCCGAGGTTAGTCCCCCAGAAGAAATGCGACTTTCCAATTCAGCCCAATTCACACGCAGTATTTATGACATCAGTCATAAGGAAATTGTTGGGAAGTACCGTCATCTTAGCCCAAAATAACGTGCAGCTAATTCTAATTCAAACCTTTATCAGTGAAACGAGTCTCCCTCAGGATATTCAGAAAATGGTTCGTTGTCATAAAATGAAACTAAACCTGACGATGCAGTCAAAAAGAAAAGTTGCCACCGTTGCTACCAAGGTGTCATTTACCAATTGTGGTGTCAAGTATCGAAATAAAATTGAAACTGGCGTGAATCAGAGACTTGGCAAGAAAGAGACTCCATAACGGGGTGGAAACAACACTAAGAGAATGCGCAGAAATTTTCTGAAAGGAACCGTATGCTGACATACCAAGCAAGCAAGCTTTTTTGCGTAAAGTTAGGGATGATTTTTTCTCAACCTGTAATGTAAAGGTACGACTGGGTCAGAAATAAACCACTTTTCTGACTTTCTTGTCTGGTGTAACATCATTTGTTTATTTATGGTCTGCAATAAATTGATTGGTTAGTCAGTTAAAAAATACACTGCCAACCGACTGTGAATAGAGTAGTTTCGGTGAAAGTGCATTGTATGAAAAAGGCGTGCTCAACCAGAAAATGGGGGAGGTGTGGAACTCATACCAGCAAAATAGCAACCAATTGATGGAGAACAAACTAAATGATGCGAACATTGTACTAGAAAGGAGACAGCTCGGTATAAAAACATACATAAGCATACTAAAATGAAAGGGAACATTCGAAAGCAAATATTGATTGTTCACAGAACAAAATTGTGGATATAGAAATATGAGGCCAGAAACAGTATTTTATCTGCCATCACAGCAAAAGGACAACATAACAATAATGTTCGTAGATCACAGCTTGGAATTAATCAAATTTGGAAAAAAAAAGCTAAGATGTCTTTTATTGTAAGCAAACTAGCATATTAGCTGCTTTCATGTAACTCCAAGAATACAAAAATAAGTCGACTGTTAAAAAAAGTTACAGTTTCTTGGGAGAAAGGTACTTGCATTAATAATTGGGTTTCATAATTTATTTTTTTTCTGAGAATGTCAATGATGTTGAGTTTAAAGAAAATATAAATATGGGTTGCAGTGATCCAATCAACACTGACGCGACCTGTCAATGTTCGAGAACTTGAAAGACGTTGGAACATATCACACTCTGTCGCAAATAACCGCCTCTTTAATTCTCACCAGTAAACTGAGAGATTACTTTGTTCTCCAGGTTTTCAGGTGGAAAGTGGGAACGAGAATCCACTGCAATACAATGGATGGACTGCTGTAATGCCATAGGACAATATTTCAGCTATGATATTTGAATGCTGCATAACATTTTTTAATTTCAAAAATATACTTTATTCCTAAAATATTTTGATGATCTGTACAATTGGTGGTGCCATTCATAGGCGCACCTTGCACTTCTTTACATACAGAGACCAGAATGAATGTTTCATATATACAGGTCTGTACGTTTACCACCCTTATATTGAGCTGAGGCTTCAGTGCAGCCCACTTACTGAGTGGGCCCCCTGTTCATCGTTGGCAGGACGGCATTGCACAGTGGACCTTCCCCACTGCGACTTGTCGGCAGCTGCCCCAAGCTTCTGCGTGTCCCTTAACACATAGTCCTGGACCTTGAAATGTGCCAGTCTGCAACACTCAGTTGGGGGTCAGCTCCTTCAGCTGGAAGATTAACTGGTTTTGGACAGAACAAAGGGTATCTTTGACCAAGTTGATGGTTCTCCAGGCACAGTTTGACGTTCATCTCGGTGTGCATCCCAGGGAACAGACTGTCGAGCACGGACTCCCATATCATGGAGCTGCTCGGGATGAACTTCACAAACACCACTGCATTCGTCTCCAGACTTCTGTTGCATAGGCACATTCCAGGAGGAGGTGTGTGACAGTCTCCTCCCCTTCGCAGCCATTTCAAGGGTAGCATGCAGTGCGGCAGAGAGTCCGGGCGTGCATAAAGGATCTCACAGGCAGAGCCCTCGTCATCACCAGCCAAGCCATGTCTTGGTGCTTGTTGGAAAGTTCTGGCGATGAGGCATTCTGCCAAATGACTTTGAATGTCTGCCCAGGAAACCGTTTGGTAAGATCCGCCCTCTCCTTTTCCTGAAGGGTATCAAGGACACTAAGTGCTGAACACTTCCTGATGGACTTGTGATCAAAGATGTTTTTCTTCATAAATTTCTCCACGCAGGTCAGGTGGTGCGGAACGGTCCAACTACTTGAAGTGTTCCACGGCAGCGAGGCCAGGCCCATCCTTTGCAACACCAGGAACAGGTAGAACCTCAGTACGTAGTGACACTTGGATTTGTGTACCAGGGATCCACACACAGCTTGATGCAGCCACACACAAAGGTGACCATCAGGTGAGGCTGGTATTGGATGTGTTTTTCCCCCATTGCCCAGATCTTTGTACAACGAGTCCCTTCGGACCTGGTCCATCTTTGACCTCCATATAAACTGGAAGATGGCCCGGGTGACTGCAGCGGCACAGGTTCTGGGACTAATCCAGACCTGTGCCACGTATAACAGCACTGACAGTGTGTCACACCTGATGACCAGGTTTTTACCCGCGTTGGAGTGCGACCGTAGCTTCCATCTGCCAAGTTTCTGCCTCACATTCCTGACATGCTCCTCCCAAAACTTGGCGCAAGCTCCAGCCCCTCCAAACCAGCTGGTCACTTCTGACGGTGAAGGGGATGGAGGATTGGTTTACCCAGTTCCTGAAGAGCATGGCCACACTCTTGCCTCGGTTTACTGGCCAAATATGCACATGGGTCTGTGCACAGATAGCGGATCCGAGGAGAAAACAGTAACGCCATCCATGTACAGGGAGACCTTAACCTGCAGGCCCCCACTGCCAGGAATAGTCACCCCTCTCAGGCTGACATCCTTCCTGATGGACTCGGCAAATTGGCATTATGCAGCACTCAAACAAGGCAGGAGAGAGAGGGCAGCCCTGCCTGACTCCAGATCTGACTAGGAAGTTATCTGATTCCCACCCATTGATTGAGACGGCACTGACAATGTTGGTGTAGAGCAGTCTGATCCAATTACAGAATCCATCCCCAAAGCCCATTTTGGAAAGAACATCTCTCATATACGTATGCAATATCCTGTCAAAGGCTTTCTCCTGGTACAGGCAGATGAGGCAGGTGTCCCTCCCTCTGTCCTGCACGTAGGCGATCGTATTCCTGAGGAGTGCGAGACTCTCAGCAATCTTCCTGCCTGGTACAGCATAGGTTTCGTCAGGGTGAATCACCGACCCCAGAGCAGACCTGACCCCGTTGGCGATAACCTTTGACATGATTAAATAGTGAGATTGGTCTCCAATTTTTGATTTCCTCCCTCTCCCCCTTCTGCTTGTAGGTAAGGGTAATGATGCCTTTCCTCATGGATGCACTCCTGGCCAATCAAGTCCCACAGAGCAGAATAGAGCTCGACCAGTAAGCAATTGCTTCTGGGAATTTTATTCTTTTTGAATGACTCGAGAGCCTAAGTCAGGTCATCCCTAGATAGCGGCTGGTCCAGCCTCTCCCATGTTCTGTCGTCTAAGACCTCTGTGATAGACGACAGGAACAACTGGGAGACCGTACTGTTGGTTGGCTTCGAGTTGTACAGACTGGCATAGAAGGATTTGCTGATCCTCATGATGTCAGCCTGAGATGACATTATCGAGCCATCTTCTTCCTTCAGGCTGCTGAGCACGGAGCTCTCATTGTGCACCTTCAGGAAGAAGAAACGTGAGCACGTCTCGTCCAGGACCGGAAGATTATCTTGGAGGCCTCTGAGGCAAAGAGCGAGGCTTGCTGGCCCTTCACCCCCTGGAGGTCCTCCATGATATCGACCCCATCGTCTGCAGCGGGAGATGGTTCTGCCTACTTTCCTGGAGTTGCGACAGTTTTCCCCGCCTCTCTCTCGCCTCCTGAACACGTTACAGATATGCTGTGGCCACAACAGCAAAATATTCGATGACAGTATTTTCATGGACCCATGGACATTTACGGCACAGAGGGCCATCATACAGTTGTTCATTTTAAGTCTTCAAAGCCCTTCAGTGCCCGCTCTCTTTTTATGTCAATTTCTTCTTGTATTCACACTCATAGGGTTCGACAGCAGAGAAAGTGAACTCTCGAGGCTGTTCCAGTCCAAATCAATCATTTAAATATTCTCATCCCCTTTTACAACACTTGCCCAGCAGTTTGCATGCCTTATTGCATATCAGGTCTCGGTGCATCTTGAATATTCCCAGGGTTTATGCCCTGAACACCTTCATTGGCAATGATATCCGGATTTTCACCGCTCTTGGTGGAAAATAGTTTCCCTACATTCTGTCTAAAGATCATGCGGCTTTCCTTAAATCTGTCTTCTTGTCATTGATCCTCTATCAAAGGGAATAGTTTCTTCCTGTCTACTTTGTCCTCAACCCTCATAAAGTTATATATTTCGATCAAGTCTATTTCGATGAAAGAAAACAACTCCTGGCTACCCAGTCTCTCTTCATAAACAAATTCTCCAATCCAGGCTGGTTAAACTCCTGTGCACCATTAAGAGTATAAGATCATAAGAAGTAGAAACAGCTGTCGAACGGTTGGCCTTCCAGTGGGCTCCACCATTCCACTGTTGTTGTAGTTTCCTGGACAATGCTCACTTCGACTTTGGTATCCTTTCCCCACAACCTTTGATTGCCCTACTTGTCACTGAAATATCGATCTCAGCCTTAAATATACACAAGGACTCAGCCAATGCACTGATGTGGAGCTAGGAGTTTCAAAGACTCACAATTGTTACAGAGAGAAAATTCCTCTGCATCTCAGTCTAAAATTGATGTCCTTTGTCAATGAGATCACGCCATCTGGGATTAGACTCTCTCATCACCCCTCAGCATTGACACTGTCAAGCTGCTTAAAAATCTCCTTTGTGTCAAAGAGATGATCTCTCTTGCTTCTAAACGCCAATAAGTAGAGTACCAAACTATTTTTATTCTCATTCAACAGTTCCCTATTACAGCCACATGCCATAATACATAAAATGTTGATTTAAGAGAAATGGCTGGAGTCGTGCTGGAAATGACTAATATTATGTCAGTGTTTGAGGAGAGAGAGAGAGAGAGAAAACGGGAAATTATAGACTGATCAGCCTGACGTCGGGCGTTGGAAAGATTTTAGAATGCATTATTAATGATGAGCTTCTGGGGTACTTGCAGCACATGTTAAAATAGGCTGAGTCAGCATCGCTTCTCCAAGCAAGGTTTGCCTGACAAAATTGTTAGAACAATTCGAGTAGATAACGAGCAAGGTAACAAAGGAGAGCCAATGATCGTGATTTGCTTATACTTCCAGAAAGCCTTTGACGAGTTATCGCATATTGTTAAATCATGGAAGAGCCCATGGCGCTTGGGCAAGATGCTGACATGGCTAGAGGGTTAGCTGAGTAGCAGAAGACACAGAGTGGGAAAAAATGCATTTTTTCTGCATGGGAGCAGCG
This sequence comes from Chiloscyllium punctatum, assembly GCF_047496795.1. Lineage (NCBI taxonomy): Eukaryota > Metazoa > Chordata > Chondrichthyes > Orectolobiformes > Hemiscylliidae > Chiloscyllium > Chiloscyllium punctatum. The sequence goes on along the minus strand of NC_092742.1, from coordinate 108,357,344 downwards.
ACTAGTGGAGTTGCACAGGAGTGAGTATCGACACAATAAATATTCTATTCGTGTTACCCGTTAACAATCTGAACAACTGAAATGCAGAACCTCTTATTAGGTTTGTAGAGGACACAACGATTTGAATAAGGACACGTAATATTGAGTCTGTGTGAAGGCTGCAGAAGGATATGGACAAGCCAATAGAGTGGTGGAAAAAGTGGCAGATGGAACAAAACGTGAGAAAGTGTGAGGTTATGCTTTTTGGAAGGAAGACTACAGATGTAGACTCTTTTCTGAATGGATAAAGGCTTCGGAAATCTGAAGAATAAATGTGCATAGTTTAGAATTCTCTTCCAGTTAAATTGCAGGTCAAAGTGCAGGTTTACAAGGCAGTCAGGAAGGTAAATGGAATGTTCACATTCACCATGGAAGGGGTTGGACCAAATGGTCTGCTGCTGTGCTGTATGATACTATGATTCCTTGCCAAGAGCAGGAATGTACTATTGGGGCTGTCAAAAGCTTCGGTCAGACTGTTTTTAGAATGTTTTGACAGTTTTGCCACCCCACCCCCCACCCCCAAACCCGCAACAAAGGAAGCATGCGTTTGCCTTAATTGTGTTCCAGAGTAGTTTCACAAATACAATCCTCATTATGAAGGGCTTGTCAAATAAGGTGCAAAGAAAATTCTGGGTCTGTATTTGCTGGAGTTGAGGAGAATGAAGTAGGTTCTCATTGACCCTTAGAGATTACTGACATGTCTCGATAAATTAGGCATGAGAAGATGTTCCCACTCACAGGAGAGAATAGAACTAAGGGCACAGCGTAAGATTGAAGGGTTAATCCAAATGAACGAAAATGTAGGAAAATCTTCAGTCAGAGGATGGTGAATTTGTGTAAGTTATTGCGGCAAGTGGTTGTGGATCAGGTCTTTCAGTGCTTTTTTAAGACAAAGCTTGATAATAGAGTAATCAAGGTTTACAGGAGAAGGCAGGTCAATGAAAATAAGAAACACATAGGTCATGATCGAATGGCAGAGCAGATTTGCTGGCCAACACTGGCGCTCATCCTCATGAAGCTTCACAGAACTGTCCACAATGAAATTATTTTTTTAAAGTAAGGAGATCAAAATCGTTCAGTTCTCCAGAACCCTGCAAAGTTGCAGTAAATCTATATTCTGAGTCACGAAACGTCGAAATGAGCATCAACATTTTGCTAGCCTTCCTGATTACATGCTGCATCTGTGCGTCAGCATTTTTTATCTGATTCTAACACAATTATCCCCAAGATTTTTTGAGTTTCCTGTTCTTCCAATCTCTTTTTCCAACTGTTGTTACAACGCATCAGTGAACTGTTCTGCTCATTATAACAAACACCCAGAAAACCTCAACTCGCCTTGTAATCTGTTAAAACTTAAGTGACTGAGAACTTCCAAAAAAATCCAATTTATTCTTTAATTGTAAAAGTGAGGATTAAACAATAACTGTTCAGAACTCCAAGCCACCCTTTCTTTTATCTGCTTATTCCCTGCCTCCAACTCCGTAACAATATACTGTTCCAATAAGACACTTCCTAAAGTTACATCGACTTCATTTCAAAATCACACAGCAGCTGTCATCTTTGTTGTCTGTCTTCTGCTGGCTAAAGATCACCCTGGGACGTCTTCTTTCTTTTTACTGTGAATGCGTTTGATATGGAAAGGTACATTTGATACGTAGTTTTTACTGATTTCTTGGATCTGTGCCCCAGCAACCTCTCAAGCTAAATACCCGAGCGCTCTACCTGAAAGCATCTCCTACACGCATGGTTACCCTGGTTACAGGAGCACCTAGAATTTCCAACATTATGTAGGATGTGCAAATAACTCGCACGAGTTTCCCCAGACATGCATCAATTAAAGAGATATTAATCTTTGCTTTTAATTTATTCTTACCTAAGCATAAGTAGGAAATGTTTTCTTTTCAGGTTTATACAATGAATACCACGCAGGTCTTCAGTTAGTTTGCCTATCTATATATCATTGTGTATACCCGGTCGACTCAGTGATACTGACTGAGGTTATCATTTAACACGCCCCACTCAATACTGTTGTCTGCTTGTCACAGTTTCATCAATTTGCCCAATCCCCTCAGTGACGCTGACTGCCTTCACAGTTAATCATGTCGCTGTCTTATCTCAGTAATGACTATTCTTACAATGCATGCTAAACGAATCCATGGAGCAGCAGTTTAATACGTATTATGCATGCAATGGATATTTGCAGCACTGCATCAGAGAAACAAGTGAATTCAGTTCATGAATTTAAGAACACTACGGTTGTGATGACTTTCTTGTTTCATCGCTGGATATTTATGGCTTAACTAGTAGAAGATAATTGCAGTGATTCGACAAAACAAAAGCAATTACATATCTCAAAGTTTAAAGCCACCCGGGTAAAAAGATGAGGCAATGGCTCATAATGCATAATGAAGATAATATTCTCCTGTAATTTGTGCTTTTACTGGATGCTTATTGGTTGTATCTCTTACTTCGTTTACACAAGGGTTGGTGATTTTTATTATTGATCAATTTGAAATTTGGAGAAGATACGAGTTGGTAGTTTATATTTAGTTCCAGCAGTCGTTCTGTTTGTTTGAATATGAACATAGGAATGTGGCAGAATTAGATTGATAATTAGAGGAGGAGAATGTATAAATTTACACATTTCCACCAAAGAATCTATTGTACTATTAGAATTCAAATCATACGTATAATAATTATTCAGGTTTCTTCATTAAACTGTGAAATGTAAATACAAGACAGCTAGTGTCTCTCTATGATTGGAAGATTAGTTCACTCTTTTTTTTCTGGAAGATGATGAGAATGTAGCCGGACATGAGTCAACACAAATGGACATGTTATGTGGAAATATTTATTCATTGTATTTTGAGTTGATGCAGTGTTCTTTATAAACTTTGCATCTATACAAAGGTATGAATCTCAAAGTGACCAGCTATGTATATGAGAGAAAACGTGTAAGCTCGAGAAGAATGGTGAATGGTACATTGAGGAAACATCACGTTAAATTTTGCAATTTATTCGTTTGTATAAATTAACAATAATACTTGCAGGGAATTTTATTCCGTTTTTTAACTCTGCTCTGAATTTACTCTGGGTTCCTGCATAAATAAATGGATTAATACAGGAACTCAAAAGCTGAAGCATGAACCCTGTTTCCTCCAGAATAAAGTTTGAATCAGTATAATTTGAACCTGAGAAGTAAGTTAATCTGGCAATTCTAACATAAAGAAATGTGACAAAATACAGAGAATAGAACAAAATGAAACTTCCCGAGATGGCAAAGAGCAATACTATGGACCTTTTTCGACTGTCCATTTCTGGGTCAACATGAGTATTTTCATTGTTCTGGAGCCGGAGTCTCCTCCGGGCTCTACTGGATACAAGAATGCACCTGACAGTCAAAACATTTAGTAACAAAATTAGAATAAATGGGAGGCAAGGGGTTAAAATGCGATGAAACCAATCATATGTGACCCAGGCCCATGATGTGTAAAATATTGATTTCACGCTACAGAACCATGGGACATTGTCAATTATGTACAAAGGTTCATATATAAAATACAACAGAGAAATTTTTAAGCAACTCAATGTTGAAATCATTCCTATTATCAGCCTTGCCCTTTTCACAGTGCAGTATTTTATTTTTAGCTTCTGGCAGCAAATGGCAACAAATCGATCAAATGTGAATGCAACTGTTAACCAGACAGAAATGTCGATGGAGGCATAAATTAAAGTGGAACGGAGACTACATACTGGTGTGATGGACAGAAAACTCTTTAGGAAATAAATACCAGCAATCCTGTTTAGTATCACAGCTAGGAGAATAACCAAAAAATCCGCCACTGCCATGGACACCAGGTATTTAGTGATACATCTTGAGAGACCGCATTTTCCTCGTGAAAGGATTAAAATCACTGAAATGTTAGCTGCAACACACAAACACAGAGAGAGACATTTAATATGAGAAGCATATGAGAAATTGATAGAACATGAAAAAGAAAATGTCATTGAGTCAGAGACCTGTTTGATCAGCTTCACTCTAATGAAAGCAGTACAGTGTACTTTGGTTGAATGAGTGAGTCATTCATTGATTCTGAAATTGAGTTGGAGAGTATCAATGGACTCATGGGTACTCGTTTCTATGTTTCTAATAATTACACTGATTATCAACAGGGATAATATTGAGCTTTGAATGTGGATTATCATAAAAATGTTGAAATTGATTAAGTAGTAAATCAGAAGCACGTTGGAAGCAATTTAGGAGCACCAGTGCAGAAACTGCAAATGATATTTAAGGATGAAAAATAAGAATGGAAACTCAAAGAAATTGGGATCTAAACTTCCATTTCCAAACAAATATATGCTACTGAGAACAATTAGAAACAACCATATATTGAATTGCTGTGAATATAATCTTTTACAAAATGTTGAAATTCTTCTCTCAGAACAGTTAGATTCAAATGAAATTTTGTCCTTTGTGAATTTGTGGAGTAGTTTTGATGACCATACAATAGTCATTTCAAATTTACCTGTTAATTGCCTGCGATCTATTGTTTTGCTCAATTGACCAGAATGATAGTTGTTACTTCGATAAATTTCTTCTACCATCTTCCAGCTACAAGGCACAGGTTCTGCAGTTATTGCAATTCACAACAATCCACTTGGTCTGCTTTGTGATGTTGGGCGATATGTGTGCTCCATGACAAAGTTTGCACTAAATCTAAAAGTTATTTTTCACATAAGTGATCTACAGATTGTTTTCCGAGCTCAGCTTAGAGGAGAAGTGAGGGTAAAGAATGTACCAACCATTGATATTGATTGTGCTAGAAGTGGAAAGAAGATCACTGATACTGTCATCATCATTCAAAACCAGCATCAGCAACAAAGGGGGAAGACAGTTATCTTACTGAATTGAGTTAGACCTGAGATTCTGAGCGTCCAAACTGAATACCAATCCATTCACAGAATGAGCATTAGGTACAGGAATCGAATTCCTAATTACCTCATATTGGCCCTTTTTAAAACTCACTCGTTGCAGCTAACAGTTGATTAGTCAAATTATCAAAATCTGTGAACCGTCTGTGAAATTATTCATACTCACCAAAACAAAACAGATACATGTACACAGTCAGTTTTCTAATTCACCACGGTAATAAAGGTTAAAGTATCAGAAAACAGCATCCAGTCCTTGGTGCCAACCTAATGACTCATCTGAAGTTGCTGTATTACCAACATAAGAGAGCTACAGCAACCAAAAAATTGATTCTCGTCAGAAAATCTGTCCATAGCAGCAACGTTAATAACACCAATTTCTTATGTCCCTGTGATTAAAGTGTGATAATTGATCTACTTTAGCATAACAACTTCATAACCAAATATACTTATAACATGCTAACAGTGCAATATTTACCTGCAATGACAGAATGAATAGTGCAATAGAACTTTATTTAATCTTTGAGAATCCAGCTGCAGTGACAGTATTAATAAAACAATTAAACTGTATCATCGTACAATAGCAGAACAACACTGACACGATTACATTTGATTTGGTAATACTGTCATATCCATCCACTAGAAAGGATTAAATTGGATGAGAATGGGATCGGAAAAAAGTTTTATTATTGACAATATTGCGAAATTTCACCCAAGATAATATTGTGAAGAGAACAGCGAAGTGCAAATCATATTGACAACGTATCATGATGAGACCAATAAATTGTAAGGATCAAATCATTCCATTAATTCCGAAAAAAATTCTGGTCAGTTTCGGTCGAAAGATCATCGTGAAACACTTTTAATAAATATGCTCAAATATGATCTCCGTCATTGGTTCAATAGGATTTCTTTCTTCAATTCTTTTTGCTGCTGACAGTTGTGCAATAACAATAATATGCCCGAGACTTCATTTTTACTTGCAGCATCAATCAATACACCAGACTATTCATGTCTTTACTCTTACCTATGTAGATGGACGTAGGAAGATATTTATATCAGTCACATCTGTGAGAATAAATTTTGGGTGTAGTACCCGCTGTACAACAGCGCTACACATTTATTCCAATATATAAAGAAATGTCCCTTCTGATTATAATGCTTTACCTGGAACCCCAATTGCTGCAATAACGGGGTAATAAATGGCAAACACCAGACCTTTTGGTAATCCATGCATTTTGTAACAAACACTGAACAAGTCCTTTACACAGTCATCGTCAGCTTTATATGGTGTCAGCCCCCAGGGCCAGAATTAGGTGATTGTATTAATTAACAAGAAAAGAAACAAACATATGGGCATTATTTCTACTGTTACACTATTTGTGCTTTAATGAACATGAGTGTTTTCGTTAAAGAATGCTCTCAGGTATCTGAAGTGATGCCACCTAAATAAAAATCGATCACTCGTCGTAATTTATTGTAGAAAGGTGTGATTCAATTTGAGTATCTTCAATTTGGATTGTTCTTGGTTATCACAATTCCATCCAGTTTTAAACCAGTTCGAGTCAGCATGCAGTTTCTGGACTGTATAGAGAGGTTCAATTCAGAACAGTTGGTTGCTGCAGTCTATTACAGTCACAGTCTGAGTCTGCAGGTAGTTGGGCAATCAGTATCATTCACTGGGCCAGCTTTTCAGAACTGCATTTGCTCAAGGAAGCTTCAGTTCAGTACTGAATTAGTCAATGCCATGGGTCTCCATCAGTTTTTATATTTTTGGTGTAGACGGGATCAGTCACGCAAATAAGTACCTGTATCCACAGATTCCATTCAGTCAAGTTCTGCGTTAATGCAAATTTGTGTTTTAGATGTTTTCTTTCTTAGTCACAAAAAGCAAGAGCATGCTGGTTTATGTGCAATTCCATTCAAAAGTCGGGAAACCTACTTCATCGAGCTTAGAATGGAAATTGATATGGTCAAATGGATCACGTTTACAATGAGTGTGCAGTCAGTATACAATCACCATGGTTGCTGTCAGTTTGCAATGGTCCACATAATGTTGTGTGAACATGGCTATCGGGCGAGGTGGAAGAGGCTGGCGCTGTTTTCCCTGGAGCTTCAGAGGTTGATGGGTGACCTTACAGAGGTTTATAAAATCATGAAGGGCTTTTTTATGATAAAAAGACAAAGTCTTTTCCCAGTGTGGGGGAATCTAGAAGTAGAGGGCTTAGGTTTATGGTGAGAGAGGAAAGATACAAAAGGTGCCTAAGGGGCAACATTTTTCACATAGACGGTGTTGCATGTATGGTATGAGCTGCCAGAGAAAGTGGTGGAGACTGGTGCAGTTATGGCATTTGAAAGGCATCTGGATGGATGGATGATTAGGAAAGGTTTGGAGGCATATGGGCCAATGGGATTAGATTAGGTTATGATATCTGGGTGGCATGGACCAGTTGGACAGAAAGGTCTAAATCTGTGCTGTACGTCTCTACGAATCCATGATTCTATGATAACTTCAACAAACTAGCTTTTGGATGCGACGTTCCAAGGAGTTATATTTCATTTGCACAGAACCAACTATGTTCTGCGGAGACCCGTTCCTTGCAGAATCATTCAAATTATTTTGTTAATCAGCAGAAAAGCAAATTTACCTTCAGAATGGCATGGCGCAATTGAGCAGGGCTGCTTTCTGCTTGTCTGTGTTAAGATTTGCCAATTGTTAAACACATAACACAAAGTTGTTCACTTTAACCTCTGCTGCATAGTCCCATTTAGTTTGGACTGTTAAAGTTCGGTACAGCTTAATGAAATTTTAACACGTCCAGTTGAACACCATGATATTCATTGAATCTGATTTGGTTGATGTGCTTCTATGCAGTGCATACGCTCTTGGATCAATGACACGCGGCTACATATCGTGCATTTCTTCTGCCGCCTTCGCCTCCGCATCTACTTCTTCAACCAGGACTCCCGCCCACCCTCTGACGATCCCTTCTCCTGGCTCCAACACACCCCATCCACCTGGACAGCGTGTGCTGGCCTCTTACCCGCCCTCGATCTCTTCATATCCAACTGCTGCCGCGACGTTGACCGCCTCAACCTGTCAACCCCTCTCACCCACTCCAACCCCAACCTCACCATCAAACCGGCAAACAAGGGAGATGCAGTGTTAGTTTAGTGCACCAACTTATACACCACTGAAGGTGGACGCCAACTCGCAGACACCTCCTCTTACTGCCACCTTGACCATGACCCCACCTTCCACCATCATCTCCCAGACCATCCATAACCTCAGAACCTCAGAAGATCTCCCATCAACCGCCCCCAACCTTATAGTCCCAAAACCCTTCACCGCCCGTTTCTACCTCTTGCCCAAAATCCACAAAACCAACTGCCGCGGCCGACCCATTGTCTCAGCCTGCTCCTGCCCCACCAAACTCATTTCTGCATACCTCAACACAGTCCTGTCCCCCTTAGTCCAAGAACTTCCCACCTACGTTTGGGACACCACTCACGCCCTCCACCTCCTCCATGATTTTCGCTTCCCTGGCCTCCAACGCCTTATCTTCATGATGGACATCCAGTCCCTATTCACTACCATCCGCCATCACAAAGGCCTCCAAGCCCTCCATTTCTTCATCTTCTGCCGACCCAACCAGTACTCTTCCACTGACACTCTCCTTCGACTGACTGAACTCTTCCTCACTCTTAACAACTTCTCCTTCTAATCCTCCCACTTCCTCCAAACCAAAGGAGTAGCCATGGGCACCCACATGGGCCACAGCTATGCCTGCCTCTTCGTCGCTCTGGCACCAGTCCCAAGCTTTTCCAACAATACATCAATGATTGTATTGACGCTACTTCGTGCTCCCACGAGGAGGTTGAACAGTTCATCCACTTTACCAACACCTTCCACCCCGACCTCAAATTTACCTGGACCGTCTCAGACTCCTCCCTCCCCTTCCTGGACCTCTCCATTTCTATCTCAGGCGACCGACTCAACACCGAGATTTACTACAAACTGACTCACTCCCACAGCTACCTAGATTACATCTCCTCCCACTATGCTCCCTGCAAAAACGTCATCCTATATTCCCAATTCCTTCGACTCCGCTGCATCTGCTCCCAGGAGGACCAATTCCAGTACTGAATAGCCCAAGTGGCCTCCTTCTTCAAATACCACATTTTCCCTCCAGATGTGGTCGACGATGCTCTCACCGCATCTCCTCCACTTCCTGCACCTCTGCCCTTGAACCCCACGCCTCCAATCGCCACCAGGACAGAACCCCACTGGTTCTCACCTTCCACCCCACCAACCTCCAGATACATTTTCACTTCTGCTACCTCCAAACAGACCCCACCCCATCAGATTTCTGGAGAGACCACTCTCTCCGCGACTCCCTCGTCAGGCCACACCTCCCACCAATCCAAACTCCACTCTCAGCACCTTCCCCTGCAACTGCAAGATGTGCAAAACTTACGCCCACACCTCCCCTCTCACCTCCTCCAAGGCCACAATGGATCCTTCCATATCCATTGCAACTTCCCCTGCACCTCCACACACATCATTTACTGTATCCACTGCACCCGACTGGCTGCCGACATGCGAATGTTTCAGGGAACACCTCTGGGACACTCGCACCAACCAACCCAACCACCCCGTGGCTTAACACTTTAATTCTCCTCCCACTCTGCCAAGGACATGCAGGTCCTTGGCCTCCTCCATCGCCAGACCCTGGCCACACAACACCTGGAGGAAGAGTGCCTCATCTTCTGCCTAGGAATCCTCCAACCACACAGGATGAAGGTAGATTTCTCCTCATTTCCCCTCCCCCACATTATCTCAGTCCCCACTCCCAGATTCAGCACCGCCCTCTTTCCCTGCAATCTTCTTCCCAACCTCTCCGCCCCCACCCCCTCTCCGGGCTATCATCCTCACCCTCACCTCCTTCCACCTATCGAATTCCCAACGCCCCTCCCCAAATTCCCTCCCCCCTACTTTTATCTCAGCCCGCTTGGCACCAGCCTCATTCTTGAAGAAGGGCTTACGTCCGATTCGTTGATTCTCCTGCTCCTTGGATGCTGCCTGTCCTGCTGTGTTTTTCCAGCACAACACTTTTCAACTCTGCTCTCCCACATCTGCAGTCCTCACTTTCTCCCAGATCAAAAAGATTTAATGTTGACAAATGTAATTGCATATTGTTACATTTAATATTTTATGGTCAACTATAGAAGAATACAAAATGTGACAAGATGCCCATGATCGCAGCTATACTTAGACGACATGATTTGCAGAAGACTGGTTACAATTGAATTAAGCAACACAGGCCCATTTAAGAACAGACATATTGAATGTTCATAGACAGACCCGAGTTGGGCTTGTTAACTATTTTTGAGGTTACACAGTTAGAAGGAGTTTCATGGAGCTCTTTAATATTGGAGTCAACTAGCACTGATCAGTACGGTAATGCTCACTGTGAACACGAGCTACTCAGTTCATTCATTTTTTCAGAAGATTCCTGAACAAATGCTTATTGTTCGTTTCAATGCAGACTGTTCCTGTTAAACTCATTAACAATGAGTTTACTTATTAATACATAGTTGCCTATGGAAATATGGTTAGAATATAAGTGAAGCTGTTTAACAAAGCATGCTTACTTTCAGTATCCACAGGAGATAAAATGCTTGTCGGTGTGATGTCAATATACCAATCCCTCCCTCAACTTCAACAAAACGAAAGATCTAATCATTATTTGATGAATGAAGGTGGGGTGGGGGTCATGCCCATATCTACATTATTGGAGCTAAGATGGAGATAGTTGAGAACATTAAGTTCCTTAGAGTGAGAGAACATAGAACAGTGTAGGCCTTTTGACGCTCGATGTTGTTCCACTCTTTCATCTGATACTAAGGTCAATCTAACTGGCATGCCCTTCATTTTACTACCATCCATGTGCCTATCAAGAGTCGCTTAAATGCCCCTAATGTTTCTGATTCTATTAACATTGCTGGCAGTGCATTACACGAACCCACCACTCTCTGTGTAAATAACCTAATTTTGTCATCTCCCCTAAACCTTCCTCTAACCATCGTAAAATCATTCCCCCCTTGATAGCTATTTCCATCCTGGGAAAACGTCACTTGATCTACGCCTCTCATAATATTGCACATCTCCATCAAGTCACCTCTCATTCTACTTCTCTCCAATAAGAAAAGCCCTATCTCCCTCAACCTTTCTTCATAGGAGATGCACTCCAGTCCGGGCAGCATCCTCGTAAATCTCCTCAGCACCCCTCTAAATTTTTCATACCGTTCTTGTAATGAGTCACCCAGAGCTGAACACAGTATTCTAAGTGTGGTCTAACCAGGGCTCTACAAAGCCTCAGAATAACGTCACAGTTAATAAACTCAATCCCTCAACACACCATACGCCTTCTTGAACAACCTTATCAACTTGGGTGGAAACTTAAAATGTTCTACAGACGTAGTCCGCAGGATGGTAAAGGGGACTATCAGCGAATGCATCAGAATATAGATAAACTGGAGAGTTGAGCACAAAAATGGCAGATGGAGCTCAATCCGAGCCAATGTGAGCTGATGTATTTTGAAAGATTCAATTCAAAAGTGAAAAGTACAGTAAATGGAAAAGTCTGGGGGGAAATTGACGGGCAGAGAGATCTGGGTGTTCAAGTCCATTGTACCCTGAAAGTGGCAACAAAGGTCGATACAGTGGTCAAGGAGGCACATGGTATGTTTTCTTTCATCCGATGGGTTATTGAGTACAAGAGTTATCAGATTGTGATACAATTATATAGGAAAGTGGTTCAGCAACATTTGGAATACTGAGTACAGTTCTGGTCGCCATTAACGAAAGAATGTGGATCCTTTGAAGAGGGTGCAGAGGAGGTTCACCAGGCTTTTGCCTGGGACAGAGGGTGCTAATTATGAAGAGAGGTTGAATCGATCAGGATTGTTTTCATTAGAAAGATTGAGGTTGAGTGGGGACCTGATTAAGGTCTTCAAAATCATGAGAGGTAGAGACAGGGTGGATAGCAAGAAGCCTTTTTTTGCCAGATTGGGCGACTCAGTTCGTAGGGGTCATGAGTTCAAAATGAGACGAAACTCTTATGGGATAGAAGGCTCTTCATGCAGAAGGTGGTGGGTACCTGGAATGGTTCGCCATGGGAGGTGGTAGAGGCTGGCATGATAGCATCATTTAAGATGTTTTTGGACAGATACAGTGTGGGTAGGGAGAATAGGGATGCAGATTCTTAGAAAATTGACGACGGGTTTGGATAGAGGATCTGACTCAGAGCAGGCTTCGAGGGCCAAAGGGCCTGTTTCCATGCTGTAATTTTTTTTTGTTCTTTTTGTCCTTTGACCTTGCATTCTGCATTCAAATTCGATCTTTCAAAATGAATCACTTCACACTCTTCCAGGTTGAACTCCATCAGCCATTTCTCAGCTCAGGTCTGCATCCTGTCAATAGCATATTACAATAAACAACAAGCCCTCGTTATTATCCACAACGCCATCAAACTTTGTGTCCTCGACACACTTAACAACGCACCCTTCCACTTCCTCATCCAAGTCATTTATAAAAATCACAAAGGGCAGAGGTTGCTGAATACTTCCCTTCTAAACACCACTGGTCATCGAGCACCAGGTGAATACTTTCCACCTAATACCATCCTCTGTCTTCCAGGGGCCTGATAATTCTGTATCTGGGCAGCCATGTTTCCCTTTATCCCATGCCTTCTTGCTTTTTCAATAAGCTTACGATAGGGAACCTTATCAAACGCCTTGCTAAAATCCATCTACTGCTCTACCTTCATCAATTATCTTTGTCTCAACCTCAAAGAATTCAATCAGGCTTGTGAGGCATGACCTTCCCCTCACAAAGCCATGCTGACTATCTTTAATCAAATTATGCTTTTCCAAATAATCATAAATCCTCTCTCTCAAAATCCTCTCCAATAACTTTCCTGACACTGACGACTGACTGGTCTGTCATTCCCAGGGTTATCCTTTTTCCCTTTCTTTTGCAAGGGAATAACTTTGGCCACCTTCCAATCATCTGGTGTTATAGTGAAGAATGAGGACGTAAAGATTGTTGCCAAAGGCACAGCAATCTCTTCCCACACTTCCTGTAATAAGCTTGGGTGCACCCTGTCTGGCCTAGGGGATTTAATTACCCTCGTGTTTTCAAAGTTTCCAGAACACCCTTTTACGTAACTTCAACCTGTTGAAGAATACCAGCTTGTCTCACACTCTCCTCACAAACGACAAAGTCGCTCTCACTTCTGAACACTGAAGCAAAGCAAGATATGAAGTAAGACACGAATAGAATGAAGTATTCAGCTTTTTGAGAACATTGCACAGGGCAGCGCGATGCCATTCAACATTTCAGTGCAGGTCCAAAGAACAGTTGAGCCCTAATTAACTGTCGGAAGTGGGTAGTAGCGATCAATGTTTCTTTTAAAATTGAGCAAATGTAACTTATGAACTGCCTCAGGGATCCGTGAGGGGTCATCAATGATTTAAAATTTATATCAATGATTTGGTTCAGGGACTGAAATTCTTTGAGCTCAGTTAGCTAAGAAATCAATATAGTAATTTAATAAGTTATGAAGCGGAGGTAGAGCATCTACATTGGGACATAGACAAGGGAGGTTCATGAGCAAACCTACAGCAGAAACAGTATAATGTGGATTAAGGGAATTTTCTGTTTTTGCTCAAGGATAGAACAACAGCAAACAATTTGAATAAAGAAAGAACAAGAATTCGTTGGATTTGTTGGACCAAATGGTCTGTTTCCATAATGTAGGGATTCTATGCTTAAAAATTGCGCCGACACATCTAAGCATCAAGTCGGCTCTAAAATATACGATGCTTGTCTTCTTCTGCCATCTAGCATTGTACAAAAATTGCGCAATAGCCACGCCATTCTTGCTAATGGGACCGGAATCGCCATATAGAAACTAAAGGAGTTTGCGTTCTGCAAATAACGGTTCAAGTTTCCCAATCACATCACAGCCAAGCTGCGACGAAGAAACGTGTGTTTTAGCAGAACTGACCATCTCCAAATTATAAAGTGGGAGTTTTTTTTTTAACTGGTACAACACTGGTACAACAGCAACAATGAGACACCTCGATGGATTAGGGAGCTAGATTGGAGTCATCCAGTACGGAGAATGCTCAAGGAGGTTTCACGTGATCAGATTTGGGGCTCGGGTAATATTACAGTATGATGCAACTCAGAGGGGTAAAATTATAACATTCCCGAGAAGCAACGACTTATTGTCTCCACCCCCCTCTCTTTCTCATCACAGCAATGTACATGAGCTGAAAACCCTTCTGTTATCTTAACCACTCGTGGAGGATCCCAATCGAGGATTCTTTAGAAATTCCCCACTGCCTAAAGAAAAGGGAAGTCAGCCAAACCGGAACTGTCACAGGAAGAAGTCCCAAGCATGTATGAGCAGAATAACATCAGAGGCAGAATAACGTTTGGGACAATCCGTCAATTACTATTTTCTCATGCACTTAACTGATACTTAGCTAAATGCTTTTTAGTTGACAATCTGCAGAAACTTCATGCTATTTTGTTTGTCTTCAGATGCACGCATGTTCCTGTGTGTATCTCTGTAAGCAAGTGTTTCCGCGTATCTCAGTACTATTGCAAAAGTAAACATATTTGTAGGTGTTTAGAATATGCAAACTGCTTGTCGTTCATTTATCCATAATAGTTTGAATAAATTTGCTTTGGAAATAAACATGCTATTTTTTGCATATTAAAGACACCTACACCACTTGTTCCCAGCACTGAATTTGGCATAGCCTGAGACCTGAATACCATACTGTATCCCCAACCTGGTTATGTTTAAATTTTGTTGTGATCCGTGGAGCAATGGGTCTCGAAACAGAAGCAGTGATCCTCCGACCTCAGTCAGAAAAGTCATCAGGAGAAATTCTCAAAGGGAGCGTTTGAATTGAAATTCTTTTCTCCAGAAGTTTGAGATACCTGCGTGGTTGTGTTTACTCAAAGCTGAATTAATTCGATATTGAAGAGTCACGGATCATGAACTTCAGTTAGGACTAGACGGTTTAGACCCAGATCAGCTCTGATCTTGATGCCTGGTAAGGCAGTTTCAAAGTGTCTAACGACCAACCCCTGTTTCTCAGTCCAATGCCCTTTCATTCCATTCAGCCCCTCAAATTTGCAACAGAGGAGCAGTTGGAGGACACTTCTTCCTATAACATGCTGCACAGAAAATGAGGAGATCATTCAGCCCCTCAAGAGTGTTGCACACTGTTTGGGGTGATATGGAAAATGTAATTGGAAAACCTAAGCTGGATATGGAAGAGGCCCCTCATCTCTATTTAGGGGCCTTCCCCTCTTTGCAATTTGTGCTTTATTTGTCGTGTCATGTTGTAGACCCAGCTTCAGAGTGAAGACAGCCTCCACACCTTACTCCACACCTCTGGTCACCTCGATTCCAACATTCAATAACATAACTTCCTTCAAAATAACTATCATTAAATTTCCAACAACGGAGTATGAGAACATTCTTAAGTGGAGCAGATCGTTTGCTCCTCAAAACTGCCTTGCCCTTCAATAACATCATGGCTGAACGGCTCGAGGTCTCAAATTCTCTTTAATATTCAATTCTTCATCGCCCTCAACTCTCTGACAGTTCAACATCCTTCTACCTGCCCTTTAAATACTTTCATTGAAATAACTCCCCAAACATCTGGAATAGAGAATTCCTGACATTCGCTCACCTCTGCGAGTATAAAACAGATTAAGACCTGTTCGTATGAAGAAAATAGGTGAAAACAAAGGCTCTGGTAAGATGGATTAACTCCGAAGTCTAGGCAGTGTTTGACTAAATATGTTATCAGAACTGAAGAAAATTGCGCTTAATGGGAATCATTGCAACCTTCCTAATTGTTGGAGTCTTTCATCATTCAAAAGATGCTGTTTATCATTGATAGACGTCAATGATATGAGACATTAGACGTTACTGCAGGAGATCACCAGGAGAGCTTCCTTGGGCCAGACATCTCCAGTTTCTCGATCACAGAATCCCAACAGTGTGGAAGCAGGCCATTGAGGCCATTGGGTCCACAATGATCAGAAGTGGGGATGTTCAATGAAGATGACGCAATGTTCAGAACAATTTGTCAATTTTGAGCTGCTGAATCAGTCTGTATCCACGTGCAGCAAGAGCTGGACAACATTCAAGCTTTTGCTATTAAAGTGTACGTGTTGATGAAGTCCATGATCAGCAGTATTGCCTGCCGTTCGCACAGATGTTGCTGTAACAACAGAATTAGGTTGGCTGCTCCAGCATTAAAGTGAGGCCATAAGTATCCACATTGATAGCTTTGAGAAGGAGTTTCTCAAGGGAATGGTGTCTACTTGGAACAAAGAACCTTAAAAACTAGTACATAGTGAGTTCTGCACAAACAGCAGCTGCAGCTGAATGTAGGAATCAATTTGATAAGAAATGTCTGAGCACAGACAGACTGAAGTTTGTAGCAAGCATTAAAGGAGGATCCTACAAAAAGACAGAATGATGATTACAGTCGGAATCTGGATCATAAAACCCAAGATCAGACAATTCATGGAGCTGTGAATGAAAGAGTTTGAGTTATAAGCTTATCAACGACAAAGGTGTTGTCTTATTCAGTAAAAGAGTTAGTCGGAATAGCGGCAGTAAATTTCAGATCAGAAGGGAGCGTGCAACAAGAATGAGTGAAAACGCTACTGCAAAATAGAGGGGAAGTATTGAATGGAGCCTTCAAGGTCAGGTCGGACAGAAACTGATCAAAATTCATTAGCGAAAGAATTCTAACAGTTGGTGTACACATAAAGCTTTACTTTTCACTAACTTTATAATAAGAATTAACATTATTTTGTATCTCCTATGATAAGGGCAGTGAGAATTATAAGACGAGTAACAGAACGTGCCAGAGATAGCATTGATTAAAATGATTAACAGAATTTCGCATTCCTTAGAGATAACTAAGTCTGGGAACAGTCTGAAGGAATATCACCATTAACTTTGGGATTTGAACTAATGGGATATATTTTCAGATCCCAAGGCCTAGTGATTAGAATACCTGGTAAAACTCATGAGATGATAAGGAAACTAGGGATGTCCATAGGTTTGTTCATCATTGATCATCCATTTTACAGGATTGGGTATATAGAATAAGGGGGAATTAACAATGGCAATGTTTCACGTAATTATTGTAAAGCAAAATGCATAAAAATGCTATATCTTACTGGGGGTACCAGAGCGTCATTGACATCTCGCCCAATCTGAGATGAATATTAAGAGGAAGACTGGATCTCATGTATTGGCCAAAATCAGAGCAGTCTCTGGCCTCTCCCCCATGTGTGATGAAGAGCTCGAATAAAAATCCATTTTACTTCTGAAAACAGAACTCAAGCCGGGTCTTTGACTGTGCTCCACTCAAATATTGGTGCTGCAATCAGGATGCTGCATCATTCCATTATCAGCTATGTAAATCCTAATCAGGTGAGTATGTTTAATATTACCACCCTTTAGGAGAGGACAAACCCCATAATCAACACCAGCTGTAAGTTGCAGTACAAAAAAAGAAGATGGAGTAGGCAGATTTATTTCGGATAAACAGAATGACTCATGCTTAATGAGGAGTTTTGTACCCCACAGTGGGATGGGTGGATCTAATGAGAGATCTCAACGGAAGTTTTGAATCTCATTGTTGGATTCTTTGGATGAAGAAGACTTAGTCTTCACAGTGGAGACTTGTGCCCCACAGTGGGATGCTTGGGTACAAGAAGTGTACTCAAGGAGTTTTGAACCCCATAGCTGGACGCCCCAGATGGTGAACTACTCGAAGGGAGGCATAAGACCCTGGCAACTGGAAAATGTCTCGAAGGGATTGTGTCTAACGGCAAAATACTACAAGGTTCAGCAAGGTCATTAGTATAGTGTGTACTGGAATGCAATCAGAAGCTGGTCATGAACATGAGCAAGAAATGCCATAACCAAGAAGCTCTGATGACAGAGCAAAGAGGTTGATGGAAGGGACAAAAGGAAGATAAATGCAAGAAAGTGGTTGTAGTTCTGACAGGCCTTCGTCAGAAATATGGCCAGGAAGAGATGGAAACATGAAGGGTGGCAGCTCTCAGACACGAGAGTTTATAGCTAAAAGACCGGACAGTGGTCACAATACAGGAGGTGCACAGCGCCCTGCTCTTCCCAGTGGATGGCGAGAATAATGATAATTACAGAACTGGATTACAGGACAAAGCCTAACATGTTTAGAATACTGCGTACAGCTCTGGTCACCACGTTACCAAAAGGATGTGGACGCTTTGGAGAGGGTGCAGAGAAGGTTTACGAGGATGTTGCTGAAAAATGTGTTGCTGGAAAAACGCAGCAGGTAACGCAGCATCCAAGGAGCCGGCAATTCGACGTTTCGGGCATAAGCCCTTCTTCCTGAAACGTCAATTCTCCTGCTCCTTGAATGATCCTGACCTGCTGCGCTTTTCCAGCAACACATTTTTTCAGCTCTGACCTCCAGCATCTGCAGTCCTCACTTTCTCCTTATGAGGATGTTGCCTGGTATGGCAGGTGCTAGCTATGAAGAGAGGTTGAGTAGGTTAGGATTGTTTTCATTAGAAAAAAGGAGATTGATAGGGGACCTGATTGAGGTCTACAAAATCGTGAAGGGTATAGACAGGGTGGATAGAGATAAACTTTTTTCCCAGGGTGAGGGATTCAATAACGAGAGGTCATGCTTTCAAGGTGAGATGTGAAAAGTGTAAGGCGGATACACCCAGCAAGTGCACGGAGAGTGTGAGGTGCCTGGAACGCATTGTCAGCAGAGGTAGGAGAGGCAGACATGGTAGATTCCTTTAAGGTGCGTCTGGACAGATGCATGTGTAGGTGGGGTGCAGAGGGATACAGATCCTTAGGAATTGGATGATAGGTTTTGACAGTGGATTTGGATTGGCTCAGGCTTGGAGGGCCGAAGGGCCTGTTCCTGGGCGGTAAATTTTCGTTAATCTTTGTTCTCGATCGAGATTGGGACAATCATGTGTAGATGACCTACCACTCTATAAATCAAAATGAGCCATGTCTGTAGCTCGTCCGTGGGCTCTAATTAAAATATTAAAGAGATAGACAATGGAATCGACAGGACAGGAAGGAAATTAGCCTAGAACGCTTTACCCTCGCAGAGTCAAGTGTTATTGAACAAATGGACCAAATGCTTAAAGCTAACTGCAATCCTATAAAGCCACGCAGTTTGCAAAGAGGGTGTTAAAAGGAAACTAGAAACAAATAAGATAGAGACGCTTTTTATTAGCACGTCGAACTCATGTAGAATTTAAATAGAGTAGATTTGGATAACAGCTATCTCTCTCAACTGAGATTTATGGAAGCAAACTCTCTGATTGTGACTATGTATTATATAACTGCTGGTTCTGGAATGTGAAACTATTGAATGTCTCATTCTACTCACGAGCAAAGAGAAAAGAAAATGCGAGAAGGAAAGTTAAAATTTCTTCAGAAGTGAGCGATAGCATCGAAGAAATTCCTTCGTCTGAGACGTCAACACTTGTTTGAACCGCTTTATTTTATTGTGAATTCACGGAGAGGCTTCAAGTCTTCTCTGTCTCCCAAGCTGAACAGTCAGCTGATGTCTACACAATAATACAAATAAGTCGCTTGTTTTACTTATATTTCATGCAGCACTCACGCAATGTTGAAAACAATACATCAGGAAAAGCAAGATGCAGCCTTTCCCTTTCGTCCTGATGTTGCTCAGGAACAGACACCAACGATACACCTAAGGTACACTCTCTATATTTCATCAAACTCTAATTATTCCAATTAAATCTGTTGGACTCTAACCTGGTGTTGTGTGATTTTCAACAAATTACATAACCGCAGTCTTGATCTGCAGCAGTATTTTTCCACTGCAGCTGAAAACCTGACAGCAAAGTCACCTTTTACCTTGATCAAGCATCCCATCATGCATCAGTATGTCAAGTTATTACTACCTTCCACAATTCCCTCCTTGTTGGTCTTCCAGTTCAACACCTACGTCTAGGATATCGGGTCATTCAAAACAGGTGGGTGCATAACCTTTTGGAAAAGAACGTATACACACACATGCTCGCTCATTGGAGGGGTCGCTATTGGGAATGATGTGATAGTTGCTGACCGGCTTTGGAGCAGAAAATGTAATAAGAACAAACTGTGCACAGCAACAGCATGTTGTTCACCATATGATACAAAGTATCGGGAGTGTGATAGTAAAGATGATGAGCTAATAACTAAGGAGGATCCCCACTACCCAGTCAGGCTAGTTCAAAGAGCACCTGGAAACAGAAGGGGAGTTTAATTTCTTGACTTTCTTGAGAATGTGCGTCACCAAATCTGAGATATTTTTCAAAATGTCAGGTATTTCGGTAAAGTATTCCCGCCCAATAACAACACGAGTACGACCTTCTGTGGATAATAGAAGATGCAAGACAAGGCAGTCCTGAAGGGCCTCTGTTCTAACTGTGTCTAACTCAGCTTTGATCTCAGTCAGGGTCTCAGCAGTATCATTGGGGACAGTGTCCAATACAGTTTTAATTTGCCCAATTCTTTGGAACGCAGGTAGATTTCAATGGGAGAAGAAGGCGTCCCTACCTAGGTGAGGAAACTGGTGAGGAATCACTTGGGCTTCAGGATGAATGTAGCGCATCCAACACTCTGATGCTAGGAACTACACATCCCATACAACATGACCATCTCTAATCTGAAGGAAGCCAAGGATAGGCCTTAAGACAGCAGATAAAATAGATGCTGTTGTCAGACGTTAAGTTGGGATGTCTGCCCCTCCACAACCTGGTACCATGATCTGCCCACAGGGAGCCTGACACCTCATGAAGTACGCTAGACCAATGAATGAACATTGACAACATCCCAGGTAAGAGTCAGTCTCATCTCGCATTAATATAATGTGAGCACTGACAGTTTTGTTGAGGACGACAATAAAAGGGGGAATATGGAATTTGTTATAGTCGGGTTGGTGCCAATCTCAGAATCGGGCCAGATTATACCCTGCTGACTTCCACTCCTGCACATTCTCAGAGTTATAAGATCTGCCTGAAGAGGTTTGGTATATTAACTATTTGGCAAATACAGGCCAGCTAAAGGATACTGGCTACATGGGGATATCCCACTGTAAATAGGTCGGCATATATGCACACATCCAATAGGCAGTTCATTTTCCCACCTTACTTTCTTAGGCCAGATGCAGAAACATTTTGTGGTGTATTGATCATTTTAGTCACTATATTCCCATAACAGAGGGGAAACAATTTGTCTGAGCTATACTGTCAGGCAGAAAAGGGCTTTCTAAATGCCAAAACCCAGACTCCAGGCACCACTGCAAATGTTCTGTCCAGGGATTCCACACAGGAAAAAATACACTCCGCCTCACAATACTTGCATTGACAAACCTGGTGTGTCACACAAGGGTTGGAGCTGATCTTGGTATGGAATTGGGACCAATTCAAATCGCATCTCCATCTGACATATGCCCATGACCTGCCTCCTCCTTTTATACACTTGCTAGAAAATCCTTTTAGTTTCCATATCTTCCTCTGCTACAGATTACTTACGGGATGTGAGCCACCCTGACGTCACCATGAAGTGCCACAAGGGGATCTGGAAAGTCCTCCAGACAGCAGAGGCTTACCTTACAAGAAACAACATTGCCAAGTATATGATACCCTTTTTGACCTCTCACTGCAGTGGTGGAATGATGGTTACCTCTCCCCAGACCCTGACCCATTCTTTGCATATCTGACTAAAAATAGCGTACAGTATGATCCACACTGTATTATGTTATCATTACATAACCAAGGGCCACTTTTGGCATGCCCATAAAAAGGCCATGCGTATGTTGTTTCAGTCGTTTGCAAGCTGAGGAGACCAAGGAATTGCATCCATAGTGTTCTCTTGCTTCGCTTTAGTAGTTACCGAGTCGGTGAGCTTATGTGTTTTATTGCTGGTCGCGTGCACCCACCCCTCTGTCTTTCCAAATTAACTGCCGTTTAGTTTCTCAGTAACACTTGATACAGTCCTTTCCATCTCAGAGACAGAGCGCCTGGGTTCACTGGAGGGTTTTCCCATCTATCCTCAATCATGGCTATTTCTACTAATTGCGTACAGTTCTGGTCGCCCCATTACAGGAAGGATGTGGAAGCATTGAAAAGGTGCAGAGGAGGTTTACCTAGATGTTGCCTGGTTTGGAGGATAGGCTGAGGGATTGGTTTTGTACTCATTGGAGAGAACAAGGTGAAGACGGGATTTAACAGAGACATACACGATAATCAGACCATTAGATGGGGTGGACAGTGAGAGTCTTTTTCCTCGGATGATGACATCGGTTTGTACGAGGGGGCATAGCTGCAAATTGAGGGGTGATAGATTTAAAACAGCTGTCAAAGGAATGTTCTTTACTCAGAGAGTGGTAAGGGCGTGGAATGCCCCACCTGCCAGTGTAGTTAACTCGGCCACATTAGGGGCATTTAAACAGTCCTTTGATAAGCATATGAATGATGATGGGATATTGTAGGGGGATCGGCTTAGATTGCTCCACAGGTCGGTGCAACAGCAAGGACTGAAGGGCCAGTTATGCACTGCATTATTCTATGGCTTATGTTCCCATGTAGACAGGCCATGTACCAGGAGTCTTAGGTCTTCCCATCAGAGTGTCAAAAGGGGTTAGACCAGTGGTTCTATTAACCTGGTTTCGGAGAGTGGCAAGGCTCAGGCTGCTTCAGTCCACTTTCCTGACAAGTCTTTGCAAAAGTATTTTTTTTGCATCCCATTATTTCATTCCACTATTCCTGAGGACTGGGATTGATAGGGGATATGAACCTTCCACACAAATCCCAATTCTGCGCACAGTGTTGTTACGAATTTCCCAGTGAATTGAGTACTCCTGTCATTATTCATTTGCCCTGGCATTCCAAATCAGGGTATTATATCTTTAATAACACAGTTTACTACTTGTTTGGGCATCATCCCTTCTGGTGGAAAATGCATCTATCCATCTGGAGACCTAGTCTACTATGACCACTATATAATTAAACCATCCCGAAGGAGTCATATGGACAAAATCAATCCTCAAGTTCCCAAATGGCGTCTCAGGGCGAAATAGATGTTGAAAATGTGCAGTTGTTATCCCTCTATTTTACTGTTGGCAAATTACGTAGGTTTTGGCTATTTAATTTAACATAGTAGATATGCAGTTGCAAACCATTGTTGGGCAACTTGATGTAGTATCCTCCTTTTCCTACATGTCCTTGTCGGGCAAGCACATGGAGGAGAGTGCGCAGACAGACCACCCTACAATCAGGATGCCGTCAAAGACGAGAAACATCAGGGTACTTTCCAGCACGAGCCCAGAAATCATGCTCCGCCTCTGCAGCCACTTCCGGCGCCTGGAGAGCTGCTCTAAGTAGAATGGTGGAAGGGACTTGTATGCTAACTAAGGAGGGGACCATGGCCAATCACATCCAAGGGGCCTCACGTGTGACAGCACCTGCTGCAGCATTGTCGTGGGACACCTAATCTTTTGGGTTATATCAGCTTCCAACCTGGCAACCACTACACATGCAGGGTAATGCACAGGCTCCAATAGGTTGTTGATATGAGTCGCATGCTGAATAAGTTTACCAGATGATGTACTAAACCCACGATTTATCTCGGGTGCATCGGCGTCATGGTCCACCCCAAAGTCATACTGGGAATCCTATAAATGTTAACGGATTTTCCCATGGCAAGGATACATGCACAGGTAAAGGCAAAGGGTTCAGCAACTGTGCTGAAGTCCCGGAAAGTAGACCACGTGACTCCAGTGTTTTGAAGGGAGTAAAGACTGTGCAACTTGACAGTCAATGATCATCAGAGGGGTGCATGGATTAGCCATCCGTTGATCGGAAAAGGTCAAATTGTCAACAGGTGTGGAAGATAAATCTAGGTAGGGAGCGTTCATTTTGATGGTGTGGGTATCAGGGATGATTAGCACCATAGGGATAACAATCTGACTTGGAGCATGCAAATCCCGTGCAAACCACCACTCATTGTTCCTGTCTGGTTTAGGAACAGGTAAAATGGGAGTATTACAGGGAATTCGAGTCAGACACAACACCCATCTCCATGAGCAGAGCACCAATAACAGGCTGAATGCCGATTTCCACATCAGGTGACAGTCTATGGATGTAGGTTTGCTCTCGGTGCTGGAACATTTGTTTTCAGAGATTTTGTCACCATACAGGGTAATATTATCAGATGATGTTACCTAGTCTGGTGACGAAACGTCTGAAAGTGAACCTTCCAGCTCAGCGAGCAAATCTACATCCAAAACCTCAACCTGAACTGCAATTCTTCTCAAATCTCGGTGATGCTAGGGATGACCACACCAGGGCGGACAGCAACACAGAGGAGAAAGCACATGATTTTTATGGAGTGCCCACAGAGAAGTGAGAGGGGACACCAGGAGCAATGGGGGCATATGGTGATGGAGCGAAAGTGATTGATGCTGGAGAAAAATCACCGGCCAATTCAGATGGAAGTCAGATGCAACCAGCCTCATCAGAAGACAGTAATCCAAAAGTTCCCACAATGGGTCTCCCTTACAGATTCACCGCAAGTGGAGGATTGGATCATGGGAACAATTTCCACAGGCTGATGTGGGACTTAACAGAAACAGTGACAAAGGGGCAAAGGCAAACAAAGTTGATTGCACAGTATCAAGCTGAAAGGAAACACCTCGGTCCATGGGACAGAAATAGACCAGCCCATTCTATGTGAAGTCAAGTTTCGTTTTCGTTATAAGATTGTCAGCATCCACTAGACTTGGCAAAATCACATCCATCTCTAAAATAGTCGACTGAATTACAAGTTAGGCATGAAATGTCAACTAATCTATTGAAGGTATTGTGAGATGATAACACATTGATGGTGGAGAAAGAAAATCAGCCTGAACATAGGGTATACATTAAAATGGGGAAATTAAGCCACTAACTCGTCACAAAATGTGATATCGAATGAGATAATGAAGTATATCTTATTGTAGATTAAAGATGACTTCTTCTCATTAAAGCATGTCATTAACTTAAAATTGCAATCAACTTCTTATCAAAATCTGTGTACAGACTGGAATGACTAGACAGCAGACCTTTCTGCGACTTGAGAACTTTCTGTGCGTAGAAATCAGTGACGATTACAGGGTCTTCCAAGTCACACGGTGGAAGAAGTTGAAAGGAAATAATACTTCCTCTGAGCCTTGCTGTGATGTCTTGATAAATCATCAACTTGTACTTGCTATGACGACTTCAGATAAAAACCTTGTCTCTTGCATATGAGCTAGGCAAATATGTGTGGAGCCTTCTTCCAGCATGACGGGTGATGGAGATGGAAACTGCGAGGGGTATTTGCAGTCTTACGATCACGAACAAAATCTATTCTCAGCAGACGTCACTTCAGAACTATCCACAGGAATAGGAAATGGCAGAGTCCGGCTGAAACAGTGAGTGGTATAGATTGAGGAATGTGAACACTGCGCTCTCTCTTCACGTCAAAAGCAACCATACATAACCAGACATCTTAAACTTTCTTATATGGTTTCAAAATCTCAGTACTTAATTTAATGTGCCAATGATTGTATTAATCACAATTAGTCATTAGTGTTGCAATATCCCCAAGCAATCAATGAAATAAATGTCGAAATCTTTACATACCTCTCAAAATCATGGCACATTAGAAGGATATTTAAACCATTATTACAATTTGACTAGATCCCCACAGATACAGTGCTCCAACAAGACATAATTGGATTATGTCAAGTTAATGATTTGAATGTTTACACTGAACGAAATGAATTTTACGTCTTTGTTGAAAAAGTACAAAAAATTGACATTCCTAATAGCTTACTATGACGAGATTCACATTGTGAGATGGCAGTAGCACACATGACAAAATCTGTAACTAAAGCCATGAAAGGTCGCAAGATGTGGCTGAAGCGATAAATTTTACACATGTTGTGAATAAATTGTACGAGTAAAGGAATGAATTGGTAAAACTTAAAGGGATCAGCTGTGTTGCTAATACATTAAAAAACAATATGTTGGAAAAAAAAGCAGTTAAAATGGAAAAAAAAGGAAGTCTTCCAGTTTAACACACTGCACAATGGCAGACAGGTGTCACTATATCCCTTTAAGATGGTAAGTGATTTTTATTCAACGTGGAAAAGTGTAAACTGGGCGAATTTATACATCTAACCAATGAATCAGGCTCCTATCAAATTATGAAAATGTCTTGCGTGGAACATCAATCGGTGCAATTATTGGATAGTAAATGGAAAGCAGCAGACCGGTTTAAATTTCGTGTATTTTTAAATGAAGCTATGAGCGCGCTGAACACTGAGAGTGGAGCGCATTTGTAAGAGATCGCAGGCTTCAGGGAGACAACTATTCGACTGGAACTTTACATTTCCCACGTATATTTTCACAAAGGGGTTAGTGCAGGTGCTGCCTGCATAGAATCTATTAATGAAAAGGGACTATTTTGCACAATTCAAGCATAAAATACTTAGAGACAACAGAATTATTTATTCCACCATACATTAAAGAAAAGATTTTTTTTCCAAGGGGAGGAGGGAGAAGAAGAATCACATTTAATCCAAAACAATTAATATTGTTTCTCTGTTCCAAACTCCTGCCAGATGTGTCGAGTTTTCTTTCAGTTTGCCAGCATTCGCCATGATTTGTTTTTGTCTCACTTGCTTATCTTTCCAGTCATTAATACATTGCTATTTTAAATCACTCCCAAGCTGGACACGACGTTTGTCCTAAGTAGTGTTTGTGGCAGTCCTTGCATGGGATTTTTTTAGACGACGTTAGTTTTGTCCATGGGTTGTACTGGTTTTTTTAAGTTTATTCGTTTTTGTTTGAGAGTGTTGGTGGTTTGTGCGGTACTAGGATTCCGAGTAGTCTTAGTAGTCTGGCTGTCATTTCTGAAAATTCTTAGATGTATGGTAAGGTGGTTAGGGTTTCTGGCTGTGTTTGGTCTGCTTTTTGCGGTTTGTTCTTGAGGAATCTCTTTTATATATTTCCCCTCACACCCTAAACCTATGCCCACTAGTTCTGGAATCCCAGACCCGAGGGAAAAGACTTTGTCTATTTATCCTATCCATGCCCACATAATTTTGTAAACATCTATTATGTAACCCCTCAGCCTCCGATGCTCCAGGGAAAACAGCCACAGCTTGTTCAGCCTCTCCTTATAGTTCAAATCCTCCAAACCTGGCAACATCCCTGTAAATCGTTTCTGAGCCCTTTCAAGTTTCACAACATCTTTCCAATATGAAGGAGACCAGAATTGCCCGCAATATTCCAACAGTGGCCTAAACCTGCACAGCCGCAGCATGACCTCCTAACTCCTGTACTCAATACTCTGACCAATAAAGGAAAGCATACCAAACGCCTTCTTCACTATCCTATCTAGTTGCGACTCCACTTTCAAGGAGCTATGAACATGCACTCCAAGGTCTCTTTGATCAGCAACATTCCCTAGGACCTTAACATTAAGTGTATAAGTCCTGCAAAGATTTGCTTTCCCAAAAGCAGCACCTCGCATTTCTGTGAATTAAACTCCACCTGCCACTTCTCAGCCCATTGGCCCATTTGATCCAGATCCTGTTGAAATCTGTGGTAAACCCCCTTCGCTGTCCACTACACCTCCAACTTTGATGTCATCTGCAAACTTTCTAACTGTACCTCTTATGCTCTCTTCCAAATCATTTATGGAAATGACAAAAAGTCGAGGACCCAGCACCGATCCTTGTGGCACTCCACTGGTCACAGGCCTCCAGTCTGAAAAACAAACCCTTCACCACCATCCTCTGTCTTCTACCTTTGAGCCAGTTCTGCATCCAAATGGCTAGTTCTCCCTGTATTCCATGAGATCTAGCCACTCCGCATTCTATTTCTGGTTTTTCCAATTCAGATATTTGTTCCTGGAACACATAGGTGACTGCCATATCCCATTTCTTGTGGACTTTCTCATTATTCAATTTATTCTGGGATCATCAAAATGTATATCATCTGGATTTTATTGCTCACTCTCAGTGGCAGTAACTAATGCCTGTTTCTCCGGCTTTCTTTCCCTGTCATTATGCTGATGCAGGAATGTTAATATCTCAGACACTAAATCAGTATTTTTTTCCACATCTGGCATATTTAAAAAGTTATTCTTCTGACTTACCATCTTCTCAATCTGCAGTGACCAATAAGCCTTGCTTTGAAGGGATCTCCTATCATTTGTAACAGCACCAATGTTTATCCACTTGGGCAAATGAATGACTTTTAGATTTCAGAACTGTGTCCTGCTTCATTAGGAGCTGTTTCCAATTCAAATAATGTTCAGCAAATTCACATTGCTGCTTAATTTGTCTTTCACCTCAGATACATAATCTATCAAAGTTATCTCAGACCTATAAACATTCGATTAGATTAGATTACCTACAACGTGGAAACAGGCCATTTGGCGTCAACTAGTCCACACCGACTCCCCAAAGAGTAACCAACCCAGACCCATTCCCTTCTGAGTAATGCACCTGCTACTGTGGGCAATTTAGCATGGCTAATTCACCTGGCCTGTACATCTCTGTGTGAGCAAAACCAAGCAGACACAGGGCGATTGTACAAACACCACACTGGCAGCTGCCTCAGGCTGGAAATGAACTCAGGTCCCTGATGCTGTCAGACGTTAGTGGTAGCCACTGAGGCACCTCATGGTGCTTAATTAATTTTTAAAATCGTGTCTGAATACCAATTCAAATGGCAGAAACTTGGTCAATTCATATGGAACATGTCTAATAGTGAATAACATAAATTGGATATGTTTACACCAATCATTTAGGTAATCGTGGCAATAAGCCCTCGACTTGGCTTTTCGTTCTAATGCCATTTTTCCAAGTGTCCAGCAGATTCAGGATGATACACACTTGCTGTAAAGTGTTTGATGCCGGAACTGTCCATCACCTCCTTCAATAATTTCGCTGTGAAATTTAACCCTTGGTCTGAATGAATCTTCCCGATTCGTCCATAACGCAAGCAAGCTACTTCTCCACATCCTTGCTTACATTGACAGATAGTTCTTGATCGGAACGAGAGGAAGAGGGTAGTTGTTGTTGGAGCCGTTAACTTTACAAATATTGACTTAAAATGCTATGATTTGAGTACAATAGATCGGTCAGCTTTTGCTCAATGCGTGCAGGATGGTTTCCTGACACAGCATGTAGACAACCCATAAGGGGCGAGGCCACATTGAATTTGGTACTGCATAATGAAACGGGCCAGGTGTTAGATCTGGAGGTAGGTGAGCACTTTGTTGACACTGACCACAATTCAGTTATGTTTACTAAAGTCATTGAAAGCAATGCACATATTCGGCGGGAGATGAGTTATTGCTGGAGGAAAGATAATTGTGAAGTGATTCAGCCAGGTTTAGGATGCGTGGGATGGGGAAGGAAACTGCAGGGAATGGTCACAATTGAAATGTGGAGCTTATTCAAGGAACCGCTACTGCGTGTCCTTGGTAACTATGTACCGATCAGGCAGGGAGGATGTGGTCGAGCATGGGAGACGTGATTTACGAAAGAAATTCAATATCTTGTCAAGAGGACGAAGAAAGCATATGTTCAGATGATACATGAAGGCTCAGTTAGAGCACTTGAGAGTTACAAATTAGTCAGGATAAACAAAAAGACAGATTTAAGAAAAGCCAGGAGGGGACATGAGAATTCGTTGGCAGATAGGATCAAGGGAAACCCCTAAGCTTCCTAAAGGTATATCAGGAATTTTAAAAAAGACTAGATAAAGATTAGGGTCAATCAAGGATAGTAGTGGGAAATTGTGCGTGTGGTGCAAGGAGATAGAAGAGGCGCTAAATGAAAAGGATAATGGTATCGAGAAGGATACTGAGTTTCTAGACGAGACAAGAGTGAGGATCACAAGGAGGAGGCATTAGCAATTATGGAAAGTGTGAAAATATATATATTCCCCCAAGGACGAATGGGATTTCTTCTAGAATTCTCTGAGAAGCCAGGGAGAATATTGAAGAGCCTTTTTTTTTGATCTCCTTGTCCTCATTGTCCACAGGAATAGTGCCAGAAGACCGGAGGATCGCAAATGTTGTCCCTTTGTTCAAGAAGGGGAGTAGAGACAACCCTGGCAATTATAGCCTTAATTTGGATGTGGGTAAAGTGTTGGAAAAAGTTCTAGCAGATATGATTTATAACTATTTAGAGAGGAATAACTTCATAAGGAATACTCAACGCAGTTATATGAAGTGTATGTCGAGCCTTACAAACCTTGTTGAGTTCGTTGAGGTGGTGGCCAAGCAGGTCGATGAGGCCAAAGCGGTTGATGTGGAATTTCCGCATTTCAGTAAGACGTTGATAAGGTGTCCCACAGAAACATATTGCACAATGTACAGAGACATGGGATTGAGGGCGATTTAGCAGTTTAGATCAAAAATTGGCTGGCTGAAAGGAGACAGAGGGTGGTGGTTGATGGGAAATGTTCATCCGGGCGTTCAATTTCCAGTGGTGTACCGCAAGGATCTGTCTTGGTTCAGTTCTGTTTTCTTTTCTCAGATGAACTGGATGTGGGTGTAGAAGGATGGATCAGTAAATTTGCGGATGACACTAAGGTGGGTGGACTTGTGGATAGTGCTGATCGATGTTGCAGTTAAAGAGGGACATAGGTAAGCTACAGATCTGCGCTGAGAGATGGCAAATGGATTTTAATGCAGAAAAGTGTGAGGCCATTCACTTTGGAAGGAGCAACTGGAATAAAGAGTACTGGGCTAATGGTAAGATTCCTGGCAGTGTCGATGAGCAAAGAGATCTTGGTGTTCATGTACATAGAACCCTGAAAGTTGACTCCTAGGTTGATAGTTTTGTTAAGCAGTCATATAATGTGTTAGCTTTTATTGGTAGAGGTACTGGGTTCTTGACCACGAGGTCATGCTGCATCTGTACAAAGCTCTGGTGCAGCCATACTTGGAGAATTGCATACAATTCTGATCGCGACATTATAGCAAGAATGTGGAAGCTTTGGAAAGGGTGCAGATGAGATTTACTTGGATATTGCCGGGTATGGAAGTAAGGTCATATGAGGGAAGGCTGAGGGATTTCATTAGCCTGAAAACAATTACCTGAAAACAATAAATTGCCTGAAAACAATTTATTCGTTTGTTAAAAAGAATAAATTTGAAAGGTGACTTAGTTGATAGATGTAACAAAATCAGAGTATTAGATAGGGTGGAGAGTGAGAGCCTTTTTCTTCGAATGGTGATGGCTAGAACGAGGGTATATAGATTTAAATTTAAATTGAGGGCTAATACATATAGGCAGATGTCAGAGGTAATTTTCTTTACCAGGAGAGAAATCGGGGCCTAGAACGCACTGCCTTCAACAGTAGCAGTCTGGCCAACTTTAAGTGCGTTTAAGTGGTCATGAGATAAGCAAAGAAATGAAAATAGAATAGTGTAGGACAGATAGGCTTCTGACTGGTTCCACAGATCGGCGCAACATCGAGCGCTGAAGGACCTGCATTGTACTGTCATGTTCTATGTCCTATGAAATTCTGGAAGGGAATTGACTCTGGACACCCAGTAGGCACATCTATTCCAATTAGCATATATTGGGTGCCACTTCTGGTATCCGGGAGGGGATGTACAAAACCCACGTAAAAGATTCCTCAAATGCGTGAGTTGTCATGAAAGACCCTGGTTATATCACCGCTTATGTCTTTCATAATATCTGACAAGTATGGCAGTTGCAGAAAAAAATCAACCCCAGCTTTATGTAGTCCAGACGAATAAAAATATGTCTTCATCACTTGTAGATGACCTCCTATAGGCAATGCATGTGCTCCCTGCAAATCGTGCCAGCTGTATTCAACATGCAACACAATTTGGTGAACTTCTGACAATTACGCATTTGCATTAACCTGTCAAGGTCTCCATTTCCTCCTTAACAAAGAATACACGTAGATTCCATTTGCCAAGTAAACTTCATGATCCACTATCTTTATTGTCTCATCTTTTTTCATTACCTGGTTATGTAACATCATCAGTGGCGACCTCTAAGTGAAGTGAAGCTTTCGTCTCATGCTATCTATTTATATGTTTGTCCTGGATATGGTTCCTGGAGTTTGTGGTGATGTCATTTCCTGTTCGTTTTCTGAGGGGTTGATAGATGGTATGTGTGTTTGTGTTTGTTTATGGCGTTGTAGCTGGAGTGCCAGGCCTCGAGTAATTCTCTGGCATGTCTTTACTTAGCCTGTTACAGGATAGATGTGTTGTCCCTGTCGAATTCGGGTTTTTTTCATCCGTGTGAGAGGGCAACGAAGAAGAGAGGGTTGTGTCTTTTTGTGGCTAGCTGGTGTTCGTGTGTCCTGGTGGCTAACTTTCTTCCTGTTTGTCCTACGTAGTGTTTGTGGCAGTGCTTGCATGGAATTTTGTAGATGACGTTGGTTTTGTCCATGAGTTGTACTGGATCTTTTAAGTTTGGTTAGTTTTTGCTTGAGAGAGTTGGTGTGTTTGTGTGCTACTAGGATTCTTAAAGGTCTTTGTAGTCTGGCTGTCATTTCTGAAACTTCTTTGATGTATGGTAAGGTGGTTAGGATCTCTGGCTGTGTTTGATCTGCTTGTCGTGGTTTGTTCTTGAGGAATCAGAGGCCTGTATTTTTTTAGTATCCATTCTTCTCGAATACGTTGTATAGGTGGTTCTCCTCTGTTTTCCGAAGTTTTTCTGTGCTGCAATGTGTGGTGGCTCATTGGAATACTGTTCTGATACAGCGTCGTTTGTGTGTGTTGGGATGGTTGCTGATGTAGTTACGTATTTGGTCAGTGTTTGTCGGTTTTCTGTACGCGCAGGTTTGTCGTCCTCCGTTGTCCTCTCTTTCGACCACAACACAACAAACAAACACATAGATCTGGATGCCATCTATCAACCCCTCTGAAAGCTAACAGGAAATAACATCACCACAAATCGCAGGAACCCCATCCAGGACAAACTTACAAATAGAAAGGAGGAGACAACAGCTTCGCTTCACTTGGAGGTCGCCACTGATGATGTTATCCAGCCAGGTAATAAAACGTCTGGATACAAAACCTCCTGCTCAGCAAGCAAAGCTACACCCTAAATCTCAACCTGAGCTACAAACCTTCGCACACCTTGCAAAAAAAGGACTTATACACTTATCCATAAGGTCCTTCGGAGTGTTGCTGAACAAAGAGATCTTGGAGTGCAGGTTCATAGCTCCTTGAAAGTGGAGTCACAGGTAGATAGGATAGTAAAGAAGCTGTTTGATATGCTATCCTTTCTCGGTCAGAATATTGAATTCAGGAGTTGGGAGGTCATGTTACGGCTGTACAGGACATTGGTTAGGCCACTGTTGGAATATTGCATGCAATCCTGGTCTCCTTCCGATCGGAAAGATGTTGTGAAACTTGAAAGGGTTAAGAAAAGATTTACAAGGATGTTGCCAGGGTTGGAGGTTTTATGCTGTAGAGAGAGGCTGAACAGGCTGTGGCTGTTTTCCCTGGAGCGTCGGAGTCTGAGGGGTGATCTTATAGAGGCTTACAAAATTATGAGGGGCATGGATAGGATAAATAGAAAAAGTCTTTTCCCTAGGGTGAGGGATTCCAGAACGAGGGGGCAGAGGTTTATAGTGAGAAGAGAAGGATATAAAAGAGAACTAAGAGGCAACATTTTTTTCACACAGAGGATGGTACATGAATGGAATGAGCTGCCAGAGGAAGTGGTGAAGGCTGGTTCAATTGCAACATTTAAAAGGCACTTAGATGGGTATATTACTACGAAGAGTTTGGAGGGATATGGGCTGGGTGCTGGCGAGTGTGACTAGATTGGCTTGGAACATCTGATCGGCATGGATGGGTTGGAGTGAAGAGTATGTTTCCATGCTTTACATCTCACTGACTCTATGATTCTATGAGACAAGTCAATGAGAAGAATTGAGACACTTCACTTGACAAGTTTGATGTTACGCAGAAATGTTGTGTATGAAAGTGAAAGAACGAAATATGCAAAAAGCAACAAGAAACAAAACAAAAGTTCTAAAATATACTTAACCAAAGAGCCAGCAGATATTTGAAGGGGAACTACTGCCTGAAGCCGAGGAGAATTAATGGCATTTTTTTTTTCGAAATAACAGTGTTTGTCACAAACAAATGATCGCAGCAACCTTCAGGTCATCCTGGAGGCGGATAAATGTGGAGAGTCATAACACATCCATGGTAAAGGGGAACTGGCTAATGCATAAAAACAAACTAGGCATTGTGGAACCAGCTAAGAACCAAAGAAGAACCATGGATTTAATGAATGTGTCCACGTGCTTGTCAGTTAAATAAACTATTGTGCATCCATTCAGGACCTGCTAAAGTGTTTCATCAAAGCACAACTCATGCATGAGCAATAACTCTCGTTTTCCACTGAAGCACCTTCCAGCCTCTGAGGCTCAGCATTAAACTCCACAACTTCGGAGCATGACCTTAGTGAACTGGAGTTTTAATACCATTTCAAACTCCTCCAATTCCACTCATCTGCCTGCCATCATTCTGTTTTTCGCGGAATCAATTGCATTCATATATTTCACCGCTGTCTAAGACAGGATTGCCTTTGTTACTTTTAACTCATCACGATGAAAGTGGTGCAAGCTTCATCTCTCTGGACAATCATTTTAGAATTTGCATTTCAAACTAATGACATTCTTAACTTTTTTTTAAAGTAATTTTAAACATAATTAAGTAAGTCTTCGTAGAACCATTCTTTTAAACAAATATATGCCAAAAGAAGTGAAATTTATTTTCTTGTCGGTCTGTAAGACTGAAGAGAGAACGTATTACAAACACGAGCTTAATTTTGGATCTTGAAGATCCAAGAATTGAATATGATAAGGAAATAAATGTGAAGGTTTTTAGAGTTTGAGGAAGAGACATGACTGACACTAGATGTAAGTTTACGCGTTCCTAGAAAGGGCAGATGACTCAGAACTTTTGAGGAAATATATTGAAGAAAGCGCATCATGGTGACTCAGCGGTTAGCACTGCTGCCTCACAGTACCAGGGACCTGGGTTTGATTCCGGCCTTGGGCCACTGTCTGTGTGGAGTTTGCACATTCTCCCCGTGTCTGCGTGGGTTTACTCCCACAATCCAAAGATGTGAAGATCAGGCCGATTATCCATGCTAAATTGCCCGTAGTTAGGTGCATTTGTCAGAGGGAAATAGGTCTGTGTGGATTACTCATCAGAGGGTCAGTGTGGACCTGTTGAGTCGAATAGCCTGTTTCCACACTGTAGGGAATCTAATCTTTTTTTTTAAAGTTCCCTTAGTGAAGAATTGTTGTTTGTGAAAACGCCCAGATCAGGTGTGTTGATTGCATAATTGTATTGGTCATTCAAAGCTGACAAAGTTTAGTATCTAAATTGTGTGTGGTCTCACAGCGAAGACTTTTATTACACAGAGGACTGAGCAGAGAAAAAAAACCAGTTAGTCAAAGCTCACACTTTTCATGGGCAACGGAAGTATCTCTTGTACTTTAAGTAACTGCAACGTGATAGTGGTAAACAGCAGATTTGATGTTGTTTTGCCATTTGTTTGAACCATTTTAAATTGTGTTATATGTCAATAGTTTAGTTTGTGGTTTTCTTTCAAAATATAATGTATTTTCTGTCACACACTTGTGCATTAGTACTAAAATAAAACATACAAGTTGGGGGTACTTATGCTTGCGTGCAAGGTCACCACGTTAAATAAAATCAATAAATGAAATGACCCATCAAGTTAGACACTGTTCAGGAATTTGACATGTCCAATAGAAAAATCAGTTGGGGTCATCATTATTTTAACAGTAGACAATGATAGATTTTTGGTTTGCCTCCATGAACGCTACCATTCACAAGTTCTTTTTACTGCGGGTTATACATTCCCAAATGTGGCCACTGCTAAAAATAAAACAAAGGATTCATCATTCCACCCTTTGAAAAGTTCCACAATTGATTAAGATCATGATCCCCTCGTGGTCTCTCAAACTTACTTTCTTGTCCTCCTCCATTGGTTTTCACATTCAAAATCTATGCAACGATGCTTCACATAAGTGCAATGTGACAACCTCCATTATTTCGGAGGAAGATAATTCCAATGACCAAAAAAATTCTCACTGGGCCTTCTTATAATCTGAAATGGATATCGGCATTGTCTGTCTAAACGTTGCTCACAAGATAAAAAAGTCATCGTTGGGATGAGTTGAGTGAACTGTTTCTAATGTCATTAGATGCTTTCTCAAATAAGAAACACAATTTATTCCTCCAGACATGAACTCATTCTAGATTTTTGCAGTTATAATTATGAAGAGAGGTTGAGTCAATTAGGGTTATTTTCGTAAGAAAGACGAAGGTTGAGGGGGGATCTGATTGAGATCTACAAAATCATGAGGGGTACAGACGGGGTGGATAGCAACAAGCCTTTTCCCAGAGGGGGTCACGCGTGCAAGGTGAGAGAGGAAAGTGCTAAGGGAGATATGTGTGAAAAGTCCTTTATGCAGAGAATGGTGGTGGCTGGAACACACTGTCAGTGGATTTGATAGAGGCGGGCACGATTGCATCATTTAAGATGTATGTAGACAAATACATGAATGGGCAGGGAACAGAGTGTTACAAATCCTTGGAGAATAGGTGACAGGTTGAGATAGCGGATTTGGATTGGTGCATTTTTAGAGGGCTGAAAGGTCTGTTACCGTGCTGTAATTTTCCTTGTTCGTTGTTCTTTGATCCCAAAACTCATATACCATATAACTGCAATAAACAGTAACTTTTCAACTGATGTCCTAGTTACTTGCTGTACCTCACATTGACTTCATATGATGCATTAACAAGAACTGCCAGATCTCACATAGAACATAAGGCATTGAATAGAACTGAGCCTTTGACCTACGATGTTGTGCCGAGCATTTATCATAACCAAAGAACAACCTAACATGCACAACCCTCAATTCACTGCCGTCCATGCATTTCTCCAGCTGTCGCTTGAATGTCTCTAATGTCTCTGACACTGCCACCACTGCTCGCAATGCATTTCACATAACCAACACTCTCTATGTAAAGAACCTCGTCTGACATCGCCATACCTTCCTCCAATCACCTTAAAATTATGACACCCCGTGACAGCCATTTATACCCTGGGGTAAAGTCTGTGGCTCTCTACTCTATCTATGCCTCGCATTAAAGTGTACACCTCTGCCAAGTCCCCTCTATTCCTTCTTCTATCCAGTGTGATAAGGCCTGACTCACTCAACCTCTCTTCATAAAACAACCCTCCAATCCAGTCAGCAACCTGGTAAATCTCTTTTCCACCCTCTCTCAAGCATCTACATCCTTCCTAATGCCAAAACAAAAACACCTTCGAACAACCTTCTCAACTTGAGTGGCAAATTTTAGGGATTTATGAACTTGAACCCAAAGATCCCGCTGTTTTCTTACAAGACAATAATACTGTCTTTAACCCTGTATTCAGCATTCACATTCGACCTTCCAACATGAATCACTTCGCATTTATCCAGGTTAACCTCCATCTGCTACTTCTCAGCCTAGCTCTGCATTTGGTCAATGTCATATTGCAGCCTGCAACAGCCCTGAGCACTATTTCTAATACCGCTGACCATTGTGTCATTGGAAAAAATAGGAAGTCATTTATAAAAGATACAAAGTGTAGAGACTTAAGAACAGATCCTTGCGGGATACCACTGGTCAATGAACTCCAGGCACAATACATGCCATCCACAACTACCCGCTGTTTGCTCATCTAATTCTCTGTTAAGTCAACCAAATTTCCCTGTATCCCATTGCTCCTAACCTCCTGAATAAACATAACGTGGGAGACCTTACCAAATGCCTTACTGTAATACATATACACCACATCCCCTGCTCAATCTTCAACAATTTATCTCGTCACAATCTCAAAGAACTCAAGAAGGCTTGTGAAGCATCATCTGCCTCTCGCAAAGCCATGCTGACTATCTTCAATCAAACGATTTTTTTTTCCAAATACTTTTAAATCCTAACTTTCAGAATCATTTCCAGTACCTTGCTTGTCAAGATGTAAGACTGACAGGTCTGTAATTCGCATGGGTTTTACTATTCATTTTCTTGAATACAGGAACAACATTGGACTTTCTCCTATTATCCTGTAATATTCCCGCGGAGAGTGAGAATGCAAAGGTCATCGCCACAGGTGCAGCAATCTCATTCTTCATTTCCCGGAATAACGTTGAATATATCTGGTTGGGCCCTGGGGACTTATTTATCTTGATGCTTCGCTGAATTTCCAGCACATCCACTCTATTTATATCAATCTGTGCAAGCCTATGAACTTGTTCCACGGTGTTCTCACTCGCAACAAGGTCTCTCTCTCTTTCTCTCTCTCTCTCTCTCTCTCTCATGATTACTGAAGCAAAAAACTCATTTTGGGCCACTCCTACCTCTTCAGACGCCAGGCACAAATTCCCTGCTCTATCCCTGATTGGTCCTACACTCTCTCTGATAATTCTCTCCTTCCTCATGTATGTGTAAAACGGTTTGGGTTTCCCTATTCCTTCCAACCAAGACTCTTTCGTGCTCCATCCTAGTTCTCCTCAGGCCATTCTTTCAGCTTTTTCGGAGCTGCAGTGCAATCCTCGAAAGCTGTTCCAGATCCTTGCTTCCTCAATCTTAACTGAGCTTCCTTGTTCCTTTTGATGAACAGCTCCTCTGTTCTTGTCATCCAAAGCTCCTTCCCCTTCTCATTCCTTCCCTGTTTCAGTGGGACAAAGTAATGCAACACTGGCAACAAATGTTCCCTAAACAGCCTGCACAATTTCCCAGAGAGCATTTGTTCCCAACATATATTCTACAGCTCCTGTCTAAAAGCAATATAATTTTCCTTTCTGCAATTAAAAAATAACTTCCCATTCTGTCTGCTCCTATCCCTCTCAATGGCTGTGTTCAAGTGAGAAAGTTGCGGTCGCTGTCACCGAAATGCTGTCCCATCGAGAGATCTGACACCTGGCCTGGCTCATTGCCCAGCTCCAAATCCAATATGGCCTCCCCCTAGTCGGCATAACCACATATTGTCAGTTTTCCCTCGTGGACACACCTGACGCATTCAGAATCCATCCAGACCACGTGGACGCTCCAATCAATATTGGGGAAGTTGAAGTCACCCATAACAACAACCCTGTTATATCTGCGCCTTCCCAAAATCTGCTGACTAATTTGTTCTTCAATCTCTCTGCTGCTCTTGGAGGATCTATAAAAAACACCCAATAATGAGATTGCTCCTTTCCTCCACGTGACGTTCCTGCAAAGTGACTTAGTAGACAATCCTCCCGAACAACCTTCTTTCCTGCAGCTGTCATGCACTCTCTAAAGAACAATGCTACTCGCCTCCAGCTTTTACTACCCACCCACCCCACCCAGAATCTAGAAATCTGTAGAGTTCACAAGCTGAAAATGAGGTGTTGTTATACCAGCTTGCACTGAGCATTGCTGGATCACTGCAGCGAGCCAGTGTAACATAATGTAACATAAACAAGCTGTTTCCGGGAAGAGAGCGGGGAGCACTGCTTGACAAATTACTGCCTCATGAAAATAAGCAATTAAGATT
The DNA here is from genome assembly GCF_047496795.1 of Chiloscyllium punctatum. Taxonomy (NCBI): domain Eukaryota; kingdom Metazoa; phylum Chordata; class Chondrichthyes; order Orectolobiformes; family Hemiscylliidae; genus Chiloscyllium; species Chiloscyllium punctatum. Next base: position 108,317,573 of record NC_092742.1, on the reverse strand, counting down.
GCATGTAAAGGAAGGTCCTGTCGTGAAAGCGTTAATTGGAGGAAAGTTGTTTTTTCAACTGACAATTAATGCAAATTCTCATAAATAACTGAAAAATCACTGTTGTTAAGAAGACAAACTGCAGACTAAATGCTTCCAGAAGTGTCATCGACGGTATGGTCGAAAAGACCTGAAATTGCAAAGAACAACATGGCATAAGATCCAACTCATGGTTTCCAGATACCAATGCTGGGTTCGAAGTCGTAGCTAAACTCGAATATTAATTGGCCAAGAGCTGAGCTGATTTCCGAGGCATAACCTGACTACCAAAGAGGTAATATTTTGGTTTCTAGATGAAATGGAATTAATTAAATTTTTCAGTGTTCAAGATTTTAACTTCCCAAATAATTTCGTATCATAGCAGTGTGAAGTTCTGGGATGAATCAGAGTTCTCAAAATGTAATCAGGAGGCCTATTCTCTTAAGCCAGCACATGAAGAGAGAAGGTTGGTCCGAGAAATAGACTTAATTTTAGTGATGAAGTTGGGCAAATAGTTGAACTATCAATATGGTAGCATTTTGGCAAAGGGCAAATAAAATTCCAAAGGATTATAAATTGACATGGGAAAGAAAAGGACACGCCTGAATTTAAAGTTTTCACTTTGTGGAAAAGAAATGCATGGCTCGGCCACACTGAGATGCCACAAGGTTCTTCGCGGTAAATTTGTGTTAGAGCAGTACAGCAGAGAAAGTGGACAGCTTGCTTGGATAATTGAGAAATGTGAGAAATCAATGGTGCTTCCTTCAGAAAGAAAGTCTATGCTTTTTGCTCTCTGGCATTGGTGCCTGTCCGAAGGTTGTGTCGTTCACAATTCACACGACTTGACCTCTTCATGAATGCATCTTATCAGTTATCTTATTCTGATGAAGAACTGTTTTCGCTACCAAATCTGTTAAGTTTCTACAGAAGTTTTCCGGGTTTTTTTTATCTCTTTTGCCATCAATTCAATCACTGGTAGTGGGTTCAATCATGGAAAACATTAATAAGCAACAGCAGGAGTGAAACATATCCGAATATTTATTACACATTGGAAATGTTCATTTGACAGTTTTCCACATTCTGTGTTCATTTTATGCATGGCCAATGTAATTCATGCTAAGTCTCAGCAACGTGGCAGTCTTGAGTTAGACAAACACCACCAGCCCTGTCATGCATTCATGCATTGATCTCAGTTAACGTTTTACCGTTCGACTGAACTAATTCCAAGTCCACCTCGAACAATGTTTAAAAGGAAATGAAATCTAACCGCGTGGGAAGTGTTTCACACCCTCACATGTATTTACTTTCCCTTCCAACATTTATCCACGTGACAATCAATACAATGGAATTCCACTCTCAGAATTGTACGTGTTCACATCAGAACTGCGGAGCTGAATTCGTCATCGTTTTAGTGCATATTCCTGAAGGGTTTGATGTGACGGGATTCTATGATTTTTCACACAGAGGGTGGTGTGTGCTGATCCAATTACAACTTTTGAAAGGCATCTGGATGGGTTTATGAATAGGAAGATGGATATGGACCAAATGCTGGCAAATGGTACTAGACCTTTTAGCATATTGTGTCAGCATGGATGAGTTCAGCTGAAGGGTCTGTTTTGGTGCTGTACATCTTTATGACAATGAATCTGACAGTATTCGGGTCTCTGTGTTAATAGTCTAACGATAATTCCACGAGGCCATTGTCTGCCTTGCTTCCAATCCTTTCACTCCAGCGATCATTCCTGTGTCTCACTCATTCTTTCAAGTCCACGAACTAAATGAGTGACACAAACGCGAACTGTCTAGTCCATACATCTCTTCATTTCAGACGACATGGCTAAACTGGCCATCACAATAATGCCCGTGACACCATTCTTCTGTTTCTCACTCCCATTCCAACATCTGCCAACATTTCCTTTTTCTCCACCCTGTTTTCATTCGTTCAACAACTTTAGCCTTTTGTGAGTTATCGCTATCTGCAGATTTCACACTGACTCATTTTTTCTACCTCTGACTCTTTTTTCGTGATGTTCTTAATTGACAAGTTAGTTTTTTATATAAGTCGAAACTATCCATTTAACATTCTTTCTTGTGACATTGACATTTCACGGCAAACGAATTAGATACACTATGATCTAAGGTTAGAGAGTACATAACGATAAAATGAAAGTTTCTTCTGAATATTTCAATCGCCAGATAGCTATTTCATCAGCTTAGATGACAGTTGCACAATGAAAGTATTCAGAATTCCCACTGTAGAACAAAATGAATTGCCAGGGAATATCAGTTTCCATTGGGTATAGCTCTGCACCTGGAATTGTGTGAAATTCTCCATTTAGATCGAAGCTTTCAGTTGAAATTAAGCTGAGTAGTTATTTAAGTAAATTTGACACAATCAAACACCACAGTAACTATTTAATGCATATTTACAACATGCTCCCCATCTGCACAGCCTCAGATCTCACAAAGCCTTCACACCCTAAACTGATACCCTCCCTTCACTAAATCCCTCCCCCTACCTGCAATGGACCTAGCCTGACTCAACAGCTCAGTCACTACCCCTGATGTTTGTCTGATTGCAGTCTATTTGTTCTTGCTTGGACAAGGCCCAATCTGACAACCTGCAACAAATGTGATTAGACAATATACATTTCTGCTGGATAAAGCCTGACATTACAAGAGTGTCCGGATAACAATCTGAAAGAGATGTGCTCCGGCCTGGCCAAATCTTACCTGATCAAACACTAATTAAACAACTCGCAGCTTCCCATGAAAACCCTATACCTGATACCCACCCTGTCAGATCAGGCCATACCCACACCGACACATGGCCAAAACACAGCATCACTTATTTGGCCACAGTATGGGTTGTCACAGAATTCAACAGACACCCGATCCAATTGTGACCTCACACCTTACCCAGTCACCCGTCCACACAGCTGCCACATTAGGTTCTTGACACATGACCTCCTCATCATCTGGTACCATAATCCTTACCCCTCTGCAACTTGCACTCCAGGCAGCTTGGACAGAACGTTCCTGACATTGCTCTCTATAAACACCCGATGCCTCGCAAAATAACCTCGCCTAAGTAGACTCCATACTCAACTGAAACCCTTCCTCTCTGGTTCAATGTTACATCAGAAAGCTGGAACATGATTAATCTGGCTCGCTGACATTTGCATAATAAACATGGTACCGTCAGCGTCACAAAATCTCTTTGGATAGCACACTGCTGTGATATATTTAGCCCATCAATTTACCCTCTTTGCGCTGCCTGATCATGTATTTATAATCCTAAGGCCCTCGTGTTTGATATTTTTACCCAGGGAAAAGAAAATTCGAGATCAATCCTATACATGTCTCTCATAATTTTATTAAAAATCTGTGAGGTCACTCATCAGTCTCTGATGTTTTCGTGCAGACATGCCAAAAATGTCCAACCTCTTCTTACAGCTGATACACTCCAATCCAGGCAATAACTTGGCAAACTTCGGAGTGGCACAGTGGCTCCGTGGTTAGCCCTGCTGTCTCAAAGCACCAGGGACCCCACTTCAATTCCAGCCTTGGTGACTCTCTGTGTAGAGAATGCGCATTGTCCGTGTGTCTGTGTGCATTCCACCCACCCACCCCCCTCCACACCCCCCACCCCCAAAGTTGTGCAGGTTCGGTGAATTGGAGATGCTAAATTGCCCAGTGTATTCAGGCATGTATAGGTTAAGTGCATTAGTCAGCGGTAGAGTAAGAGGGGAATGAATCTGGGTAGGATACTCTTTGAAGGGTCAGAGTGGCCTTGCTGGGCTGCATGGCACGTTTCCACACTGTAGAGACTCTCAGAACTCACAACATCCTATGCATCGTCCTAAAAGCCTCGGAAAACACCGTAGAGTGGCGTGAGAAATCAGCACACTTTATTCCGAATGTGGTCTCACCATTGTTTTACACAATTGCAACATGACTTGCAAACGATTAAAATGATTTTCCCTAAGTGATATTGACAAGAATTTTTTATGCATTATTTATCAGCATTTCCTCTTGTAAAACGACTTTCAAGGATTCATGGACTTGCACCACGAGTGCCTTCTGTATATCAATGCTCCTCATGATCCTGCCACTTACTCGACACTTTCCTCTTTGAATGACCCCCAAAATGGAACACCTCACACTTGCCTGATATAAATTCCATCTGCCATTGCTCTTGCTAAATTTCCTTATGATCTCTACTCAGCTTTGGCAAGTTCCCTCACTATCTACAATGCCAAATATTTCAAGTCATCTGCAAATTGCCCGTGATAACACCACAGACTTCTATGCAAATAAAGAAGCCCTCCACGAATACCCTCTACCCCTTATCAGCAAGGCAATATTATCTCCAATTTGCCACCTCATTATGGATTCCATGTGCATTAGTCGTCCGAACCAGCCTACAATGAGGAACCTTGTCAAATGTTTTTGTAAACAACTTTCACTGCAGATCCTCCTCAACCATCTTCCTCACTTCCAAAAAAAATACTATTTTTTTTAAAGACAGAGTCGGTGTATCAGCAGCAGCAGCGCCATCAGAACAGAGCGAAACTTGGGCTCAACAATAATGGGAACTTCCAGATAGATACCACCGAAGCGAGGCCTCATCCGGGCACACTTTGTGCGATGCCAAATGGAGAGTGAAAACAGAGTAACATAGGAGCACTACTTTGTGACATAATAAGTTCAAAAGTGTTGGTTGAGACAGAAGGGCACCTGATAGGTAAGTGGTTACTTTTCAATTTGTGTTCACATTTTGGTAACTTTAAGCTATGAACATTTAGAATCGGGGGATTTGTGTGAGTGGTTGAGTAGTATATACTGCAAGTTAGAGTAATTCCTAAAGTGATGATCGTAGCAAAGTGTATTTAATTGCATTTTCCTGAAAACCTAACACTGAGAAACATCTGGTTAGATGAAAATTAATTTTAATAGAAATTTATGTTTAATTAAAGAGCGGTGACAGGGCACGAAATAACCGCCAATGCGCAATGTGTGATATCAGAGACAGTCCCTGATGTCTACATCTGCACGAAATGTCGACATCTGCAGGATACTTGTAGCTCCTGTCACACCATTGAAATAGATTGGAGCACCATTCAGATACAATTCGAAGCATGCAGAAGGCGGATACTGGTTTCCAAGATGTTGTTGCACCCCAGCTCTAAGTAGCAAAATGGGTGACCACAAGAAGACGCAGACAGTCAGTGCAGGAGTCCTCAATATCCCTCTCTGATATGAATATTATTTTGCATATTGTTAATCATGGTGGCCTATCAGGAGATGACAGCAAAAAAGTCAAGTACATTGCCTCAACAAATGGGTCCGCTGTCCAGCAAGGAGAGTCAAAGTGCTGTCGAGCAGTGATTATAGTAAGAGGCACAGATCAGCGTTTCTGTCGCCTCAAAACGGCCACAAGCTTGGTGTCTTGTCTCCTTGCTATTAGGATCAAGGATGCCTTTGACCGTGCACAGTATTTTCTCAGAACAGAGGCCAAGCAGCCGTCGTTCATGGTACACATTGATGTGAACAACACAGTCAGGAAGAATGACAAGATCCTGCAAAGGAGTTCAGGGAGTTATGTAATAAAATGAAAATCAGGGCACTCGGTTTGCACCTCTGGAATGCATTCTTTGTTCTGCGTCAGTGAGGCTTGGAATAAGAAGATAATGCAGTTAAATATGGATTAAACGGTTGGTGTTGGAGATATGGCTTCCAATATCGATCACTTCTAGTACTGGACGAGTTGCAAGAAGAATGAGTTGCATTTGATTTGGAGGGACACCAATAACCCAGTAAGGACTTTGCCAGCGACACTCATCAGGATTTAAAGTGATGCTTCAGGGTGAAAATCAGAGCAGTGCTCATAAAGAGAAATGGCCAAGGAGGACGTAGAGACGTAAGCCAGTAACTCTGAAAGGAACGATTGATAGGATGACATTACTGAACACGATGGGACTGTTGGTCCAAGATGCATTTGCTTCAATGCCAGGTTTTTGACTGGAAGAACACATGAACTTCGAACTTGGACTAGTGCCAATAATAGTGATAATACCCTCATTACTGATTTAATTGCGATAGGTATAAACCAGCTTCATACTGCAGGTTTGTGATTTATGTTTCAGGCGAGTTGGCGATGCGTATAAAAGTGGTGGGGACATTGACTTGCTAACAAGGAAGAATACCCCAGCTGGATTGAGGAAGGACTCTTTGGAAGACTACTTCAGAGAGGCCATGTGAATTGGACACTGGACTAGGTCACGTGCAATCAGTACGAGGGGCCTCTCAACTGCGAACGAGAGACAATGGGAAAGTGAAAATAACAGTATTGTTGCGATTGGAGATTTGAACTTCCCATTAATTGGCCTGCACTCACTTATCGCCAGAGCTTTTATAGGAAGGATTTGTTCAGTTCGTCTAAAAGGGTTCTCAAAGCTGTATGCAAAAGTCCAGCTCGGGAAGGACCCATTCTAAATCTGAGGAATGAGCCAAGCCGGGTGATCGACACTTCAGTGGGGGACCATTTTGGGAACACTGACCATCATTTCATCAGCTTTAAGTTACTTCTGGGTCACGATAAAAGTAATCCTTCGTGAAACAAAAACAAAACACTGTGGACAGCTATTTACAACAAACATCAGTCAGGAACTGGGTAATGTTGGTTGGGGATTGATTTTGTAGGTGAATGGGTATCTGCTATGTGAAAAATATTAAAACGCCAGTTGAATAAAGCTCTATATCAACATGTTCCTGCAAAAGTAAAGGATAAGGGTGGAAAGACTCAGGAAACCTGAATGACGTGAGAAATTGTCAACTTAGTGAGAAAAAGAAAAGAAGCACATGTAAGGTTTAAGAAACTGAAGACAAACAGAGCCTTTGATGATGATAACGAACATGCGAAAGAACTTAAACAAGGAGTTAGGAGAGCTAAAGTGGCCCACGAAATGGCCTTGGCAAACATGATTAAGGAAAGTCCCAAGACTTTTCAAAGTGTACATAGCGCGAGAGTGTAGCTTGGGGAAGGGTAGGTTCACTCAAGGACGAGAGTTGAAATTTAATCGTGGAGCTGGAGGATGTGAATGAGATCCTACACAAATAATTTGTATCAGTACTCACAAAGGAGAAGGACATTTTCCATGTTGAGTCTCAGGAGAGATATATTGATATTCCCAGACATGTCGATATAAAAGGAGAAGATGTCAAGAGCTTTGAAAAGCATTACGGTAAACAAGCCCCAGGACCTGATGCAATCTATCCCAGAAGACCGAGAAAGGTGAGCGACAAATTTGCTTGGGATTGCACGCCATCTTTGTGCCCTGGTTAGCCACAGGCAAGAACGCAGAGGACAAGAGAAAAGCAAACGTTGTTCTTATTTTTAAGAAGGGGAACCGGGATAATACAAGTATTCACAGGCCGGTGAAACCCATGTCAATATTGGGGAAATTATTGGAGATGATTATCAGGGAGAGATTTTATTCACATTTCGAAAAACATGCTTTTATTAGAGATAGTCAGAATGACTTTATGCCACGGTGGCCTTGTCTTGCAAATGTGATTGAGTTTTGGTTTTGAAGTGACAAAGATGAATGATAAGGACAAAGCAATGGATATTTCTGCATAGAATTCATGTCGGCCATTGACAAGGTTCCTCATGGAAGGCTGATGGAGAACGTGAAGTCACATGGGATGTGCTGTCAGCTCATAAGGCAGATGTAAAACAGGCTTGGTCAAAGAAGACAGACATTAATGATTGACATTTTTCTGATTGAAGATTGGCGAACACTTGTGTTCGACAGGGCTCGTGACCCCTATCTTTTGCAATCCAAATGTATGATTTGAAAGATAATAAGTGCTCTGATTAGAATGTTTGGCGATGACATAAAGTTTGTGAGAGCTGCAGGTAGTGAGGAGGACTGCCCAGTGGATACATCAGCAAATAGATTGTTTGCAGCTTTACATAGAGAAATGACAGATGAAATTTAATCTGAGCAAATGATAGATGGCAAATTTTGGAAAATCATGGGGAGAAGTAAATGGCAGAATCTTTGTAAGCATAACCTACTGAGCGACCTAGGTTTGCAGAACCACAGTCACCTGAAAGTGACAACACAAGCGAATAATGTAGTCAAGAGCATGTATGGCATGCACACACTAATCTTCTGGGCATAGATTATAAATAAAGCAAGATTCGTTTCAGCAGTAAACAACATTAGCAATGCCACGTGTGGACTGGTACATGCATTTCTAATCATCTCACTACAAAGAAGGATGTGCAGGCATTGGAAATTATGTAGATAAGATTGAAGGAAGGTGGCATCAGTTCGTGCAGGCTTGGTATGTTGTGAAGTTGAAGATGCGCACTGTACCTCTGAGAGAGAGTGAAAGCTGTTTTACACTGAAAATTTGCAGGCACATGTCATGTGACTGACCGCAGTCTCAGAGTGCTTAAGAAAATGGAAAACATTTAACACTTGGCTGTGAAACAAAATATCTGAGTTTTCGTTGCTGTTTTCACAATCAGTTCGAATTTAACCAATCAGATTAAATTAGGCACCAGGATACTAAAGCCTAATCAAATTTGTAGATATTGTCTTTGCCAACCACGAATGAATGAGATGAGCTGATGTTATGGAAATAAAGAAACGGACGTTTTGAAAATTCGCCATTGAGAGTAACTGCCATCTTTTGGGAGACTGCCAATCAAAATTCCCTCTATTAAAGGGACCTTTTTCATATGAAGTAAAAAACCAAAAATCATCCAGGGAGATCTTCATCTGAAAGAAGACTGATACCAACAACGACAGCCTCTGGATTGTTTTGAAAATTAAGTTGATGTAATTTTAATCTTGGTTTTTATTGGAAATGTTGGGGGCAGATATCAAGCCTTCAAGACAAAGAGGGCTAGAGTTTTAAATAGTTTCTTTTTAACATTCACGCTTAGAGTAAAATAATAAATCAACATTTTTTCTTTAGATACTGGCATTTGGGAATTCTCTGTCACTCATACAGATTACGAGGCGAGGTGAGCTGTGCGTGGTGTTTGGTTTAATTAACAAAAGTATTTACCGCGGAGTCATAACAGTTTGGGGGCTCGTGTCTGTGATTTGCACAGGTTTCGACCGACCAAATCCGAGATTTCGACAGGTTTAAGCAGATTTGGAGGACAAAAGATCCCAGTAGATTTCAACACTTGCCAAATAGTGTCTTATATATTTACATGAAACGTAGGTGAGACAATTTGCTTAATTTCAGTTACATGTGGTTGGTTGAAGTAAAAGTGTGAGAAGCGGCTCTTAAAATTGCTAAAGAGGTCCTTGGATTCGGAGATGATTTCAAAATTTGGCAAGAAAGTTTCGAAGAACTGCAAAAGGCCACAATTTTATAATTAGCAAAGACGGTAGAATTGTGCTTATCCAAGGACAACAGTAAAGATGAACTTACAAGGTAGATAGTAAAGCTCTGAGGTGTGTCAGAGAAACAGACAAGTGCAGTCGATTGACAATTTGGGAAAATGGGGTGAAAAGGTAAAGAAAAGAGAGAAAAGGAGAAAGAGAGAGTAGAAGGAGAGAGAGGGGACAAAGATAGAGACAGAAGTTTCTTAGATGAGCAAAGGAGAAGGAGATGAAAGTGAAAGAGAAACGTGGAGAGAATTTGAAATCCAGAAGTTGTGAATTCGTCAGGAAAGTCAAGGTAACAGGATAGCAATGAAGAGACAAGGTAATGAGAAATACAAATATGTTAAACACTGCCACATTTTGATGAGAAAGGTGTGTTGAAGCCTTCTATATTTCATTTGAAAAATTCACTCAGAAGATAGCTTCATGATGATGGTTAATTTTATTTTAAATGGCAAGGTGTTATGAAATGGACAGCGTGTACTGTCCCTTTAAGAGAGAGTGAAAGCTGTTTTGCACTGAGAGCTTGCAGATACCCGTAATGTGACAGATTAGCTGTCGCTGCATGTACTGGAGAATTGAAATTATGAAAAATATGACTGTGAAACAAGGACCTGCGTTTTGGTTGCTGTATTCACAACACTTCATATTAACCCAATCAGTTAAAATTATGTCCCAGGATACGAAAACCAATCGAATTTGAATTAATTGTTTTTGCCAATATTGAACCAATGAGACGATCTGGTAGTGGGTGTATAAAGAATCAAACATTTTGATAGTTGGCTCGTGAGAGTCGCTGCCATCTTGAGGGAGTAACTGCCATTCAAAACATCTTCGCCTATGAAAGACTAAGATGATCCAAGGAGATCTGCAGCTGAATGAAGACTGACGCGGATGATGACAGCCTCTAGATGGTTTTGAAATTAAGTTAATGTAATTTTAATAGGAGCTTTTATTCGAACAACATTTTTTATAGATTTGGAGTCTGATAACAAGCAGTTAAGAGAAAGGAGGCCTGTATGTTGCAAATAGTTGTTGTTTAATGTTCACTTTTAGAGTTGAAGAATACAATTGATTATTTTTTCTTTAAATAGTGGAATTGGGAGTTCTCTATCATGCATACTTTTAACAGATTACGAGGTGAGATGAGCTTTACTGTGTGTTTCGTTTAATTAGGAGAAGAGATTCCAACCGTGTCATAACACTATGACTTTCACTGTACGAAGCCACGCCCATGTGAGGAGCAATACAAATAGCAGACGTTCGCTTTGACCCATCGACGTTTGGGTCATGGATTCCCTCCAATCCCATTGCGCCACCCTGCTGCTTGAGGAATGATGTGAACATATTATAATATAATATCCATACCTGATGTCAAACAAGTTTGAAACTAACTTTTGTCGTGTACGAATGTCCTTTCTGTAAGGAATCCTGCACTCCGTTTGTGACCTACATGTCACTTCAACCATGCAACAAAGACAGTGATTATAAATTCTGAACTGGCCTACAGCGTGACTCGATTCAACGCTAACGTGGACGACCAAAAACTGCTGGACTGTCCAGCAATCCGAAAATTTATTAAAGTATTTTTTTAAAGCAAGGGATCATCGCTCTTGTATTATCCTCTCAATATCCTTTAATGGGGTTTAAACATGTCCAGCTAGGTCAGCAATTAACTCTTATGCCAAGCAGAACGTGAGAAGGTGACGGTGAGTGACGTCTCGAACTGCAGCAGTCTAATCAGGGAGGTGAAACACACATTGCCATAATGGTTATGGCGGCATTGGGGAGGGATATGGGGAAAGGAGGTGATTTTAAGGATTTCCACCCAGTGCAACTGAAGGGGCGGCAAAACGTTTGTTCTTCAGTCAAGGGAATGAGCAGCAATTTCAGGTGGTGTCGCTGTCGTATTTCTCCTACCCTTTTCATCTGGATAGTAGAGATACTGGTTTGAACCGTGGCATGTGTGGTTCGTCTTTTATATGGTCCATCATTCTAATAGAGAGCTTTGGTAGGGAAGGAAGTTTTTGTTTGGTTGTGTTGCCAATCAAGTAGGCTGCATTCTTCTGGATGATGTTGATGTTTTTCGGCTTAGTTGTTGCTGCGTCCATACAGGTAAGTAAGGAATATTCCGTCACTCACTTGAATGGTGCCTTCAGCATCAGGAAAGACGTCGAGGTGTCTCGAGGTGAGTCACTTGCTGCACTATTCCTAAACCCTCATCTGCTATTTTCCTTACAGGATTTACTAACTCTTCTAACTTATTTTTCGTTTGCTGGTAAGTGTCAAAAGGTTGATAATGGGTGATTCAGTAATAATAGTGCCATTGAATGTGGAGGTGAAATAATTTTATCTTGCTTTATTAGGTATGGATATAAGTTGACAATTGAACAATACAAATGTCACGTATACGTTTAATCCCGAGCCTGGATATTATCCAGGACTACTTGCACTTTGACAACAGTTGTTTCAGTGTATGAGGAGGAACATATGCTGATGAACATTTTGCAAACATTAGCGAAAATGTTCACTTTTCATCTTGAGATGATGGCAGATCATTGAGAAAACAGCTGAAGAGGAGGTGGCATGGTGGCTTACCAGCTAACACTGCTACTGCAAAATGCCAGGGACCTGGGGCCGCTCTCAGGGTGAGGTGAATACCTGTGAAGAATTTGTAGAGTGTGTTTAGGTTTCCTGTGGGTGCTACAGATTCTGTCCACAGTACTCAGATGTGTAGTTTAGCCGGATTGGCCATGGGAAATGCATGGTCAGCGGGATGAGATTGCCTCCAGCGGTTTGTGGTAGATACAATGGGCCAAATGGCCTCCTAGCACACAGTTTGAATTCCATAATTTTCTGATGGCTGCATCCAAGACACAATCCTGAGGAACTCCCGCAGGGATGTCTTGTATCTGAGATTAATGAAATCGAACTACTACAAACATCTTCCTCCACATCTTGATTTTGCTAGCAGCCACTTACATATTACTTCCGAAATTCAGATATTTTGTCCCAAGATTGAACTTAAACTGCTGTGTTGACAGGAAGTTGAGCGGCCCTTGCAAGGAGAGACTTAAGTGTAAATGAGCAGGTTATTGTTAATCGGATTCTGGTTGAGGACAGTCTTATAGCATCTTTACCAACAGAGATCTGATTTTTTAACATTAGAATAGATTCAATTCTCTGCAGTGTGGAAACAGGCACTTCGGCCCAACAGGTCCACACAAACCCTCCGAAGAAGAAACCCATCCCCCTCTCACTAATGCAGTAAAAACTATGGGCAATTGAGCATAAACAATTCACCTGGCCCGCACATTTTTGGATTGTGTGAGAAAAGTAGAGCACCCAGAGGAATCGCACACAGACATGGGGAGAATGTGCAAACTGCACACAGACAGTCGCCCAATGCTGGAATCAAACTGCGGACCCCGGCACTGTCAGGCAGCAGTGCTAACCACTGAGCCAACATGCTACCCAACGCTTATACCACAATGTTGGATGACGATTCACCCGCTGAACACTGATAGAGTCATTGAACACATTATTACCAACCACATGTATATTTGAGAATGGAAACTAGATTTATACAAATCAAGGTAAGATTTTTTACAATGTCCTCTGGAGTTACTCGGATCAGAACCCAAGCATTTTGGCCCAGAGGGAGGCGTACTATGCTTGTGTCACATGAGCCTTCTTCAGGACTGGACCTGGCACGTTAAAATCCTATTTTCTTCCAACAGATACTATCAGACCGGTTAAGTTCTAATCAACAATTTCTGCTTTTGTTTCTCCCTGTGATACTCTGTACACTACATGCTACCAAACTGAAAAGCATTCAATTGCTATCACACTATCCTTCCATTACAAGTCAAATTTCTCTGCAAACCAGTATCTGATTCCGTAAAATATGAGCTTGCATCTACTGCAAGGCCATTTGATCTGGCATCTTATATAGTGCCTTCCGGGAATCTCGTTACAGTGTGCCCACAGCGTCCCTCCATTCACATCACGTACTCACGCCCCTCAGAAATGTAATCAATTGTTTTTGAAAATTACCTCTTCAGTAAACCACGTTGAGTTAACATGGAAACCTTAAAAATATCTAGTTGCCCTGATAAACGAATTACAGAATAGATTCTCACAGTTTCATTGCAGCAGATGTTAAGTTCATCGTTTTATGATCTCCTGCGTCCAGTCTTTCTTCATTTTGGAGTAACGGAGTTGTATTCATTTTAAAATCTAATGGGACGTCTCTGAAAAGTCTCAGTTGTCACTTCCTTAAAGTCCTTCAAATTGGACTGGCTTGGAACCAAATATTTGCAACTAACCACTCCAAAGAAATTGCTCGGTGCCATTTCTTTGGTATTTATGGTCTCCCTTAGTCAGCCTTCCTTTCTTCTTCTTTATTTATTGTGCTTCTGGAACATCTGATCTTTCCTCTATAGTGAAAAATGATGCAATATACCTCAACAAATGATAAGTGTTTCTTTTCTATTATTAGATATCAAATCAAATTTTCTTTTCGGCCAATGATCGCTGTGTAAATCAGTTTCACATTTAAACATTTCTATTAGCTCATTTAACGTTTTAAAATCTTTCTGGTTGACTTTTAGGCATGCTCTTTCTAAACGTCTTTCTAGACATTCTGTACTCTGTCCTGCTTTCAAACGATATTGTTTTTATTTAAATCTCATTTATCATTTGCTAATTTCGATCGCAAGGTATTTACACATTGAGTTTAAGTATCGACATGTATGAAATAACATTTTCTAACGTTAAATTTCCTCTGTCAAGAATGCATCTAATCAGATAACCTCCCTATGTCCCTTGTGCACTCTTAGTAACATCTACACTACTTTGTATCATTCTCACTACTTGCCTTCCCACCTACTTTGGACATTGCATAATTACGGGGAAGATTGTAGGTACTTAAATATAAACATTGATTTTAAAGTGTTGAGGCATTGTGCCTCCTCTATGTTACCTTTTCTAATAGACAACCACTTATAATTATGGACACACAAGCGTTGTACAAAGAATGACATTAGGAGGCTAAGCCTTGAGTTTATATGATTATTTCGTTTTTGTATCGCCTTGATATGTGTAAAATATCTATAAATTAAAAATACTGTCTTTGCAATATAAAATTTAGAGGGGTGATTTTGCTGTTGCTTGAATGCCTCTAAAGGTGAAATAATGTTTTCCATGAGAACTTGATCCACTTTCTCCAATAGAGAAGGAGAAGAGAAAACCTTCGTAGTGCCTGTACAAAACTGAACTTCTCTCCAAAAATAACACTTCGGGTTCAATTTACAAAACAGACTAATCTAGAGTTATGAAGGAAGAATGCAAATTGGCCAGATGTGAGAAATTTCAACAAAACATAAGTATAAGGAAGCAGGCATTTTTATTTCTGTGCTTCATGAACCAGTTCAGAAATTGGACTTACTGAATGAGGTGATGTTTAGATACCTGCTGCAGGAATTTGTTGTTGTTTTTATTGTTGTTGTTGTTTTGTGTGTGTGTGTTTATTTCAGCAGGCGTGCTGATGCTGCCTGGTGATCAATGATTTACAATAATTGACTGCGGACAGGTCATTTTTCTAGTACATGCTATGACTTACTTTCCATGCCAAACCATTTTATTGATGTCCCTTGACTGAAACAGGAACAGCAGTACGTGATGTTCACCCCGCACCCGTTCATGATACACATAAATTATTTGGAAGAGGAGAACGAGTTTATAGTATCCAAGTTTGCTGATAACACTAAATTAATTAGATTACTTACAGCGTGGAAACAGGCGCTTCTGCCCAACAAGTCCACACTGAAGCACAACCCACCCAGACCCATTCCCCTACATTTACCCCTTCACTTAACACTACGGGCAATTTAGCGTGGCCAATACACCTAAACTGCACATTTTTAGACTGTGGGAGGAAACCGGAGCACCCGGAGGAAACCCATGCAGACACGAGGAAAACGTACAAACCCCACACAGTCAGTCGCCTAAAGCAAGAATTGAACGCAGGTCTCTGGCACGGTGAGGTAATAGGACTAACCCCTGTGCCACCGTGCTGCCCACATTGAGAGAAAAAGCAACCTGTGCAGAGAATGTGGAGGGTTTTCAGAGCGATTCACTTAGTTTAAGTGATTGGGAAAGGGTCTGTCAGCAGGAGTACAATGTTGAGAGATATGAGGTTATCCACTCTGGTAGTAATAGTCATAGATCAGAGTATTATTGACATGGTTAAAAATTGCAGCATGTTTTTCAGCAGGGGAACTTAGGAGTGCTCAATCATGAATTTGGAAAAGTTGATTTGCAGATCCAACAGGTAATCAGGGAAGTAAACGTCATGTTGGCTTTCATTGCGAAAGAAATTTAATTTAAGAGCAGGGAGGTTCTGCTGCAATTGTACAAGGTGTTGGTAAGGCCGCACCGGAATATTGTGAGCAGTTCTGGTCTTCTTACAAGGAAGGATAAACTGGCTTTGAAGGTGGTGCAGAGGAAACTCAGTACGTTGATTCTGGAAATGAGGGCATTACCCTATGAGGAGAGGTTGAGTCACCTGGGATTGTACTCGCTAGAATTTAGAAGAATGAGAGGGGACAGAACTTACAACATAGAACATAGAACAGTGCAGTACAGGCCCTTTGGTCCTCAATGTTGTGCCAATCTTTTATCTTAGTCTCAGATACAACAAAACTACGTGCTCTTTATTGTGCAATCTTGCATGTGCCTAACCAAGGGTCTCTCAAATGTCTATAATGTGTGTGACTCTCCTACCACCGCTGGCAGTGCATGCCACGCAACCACCAATCTCTGCGTAAAGAACCTACCTCTGACATCTCCCCTCAACTTTACTCCAATAATTTTAAAAGTGTACCTCCTCATGGAAGCCATATCCGCCTTGGGAAAATTCTATGGTCTCCACTCGATCTATGCCGCTTACCATCGAGTACCATCTTTCGATTTACCTCTCGGTCTTGGGTGCTGCACCCTGTAGAACACCACTAATTACCACGCTCCAGGTTGAATAATTCCCACCTACTACCATTCCAAGGATCTTACAAAAACATATAAAATTATGAAAGGGATAGATAAGACAGACGCAGGGAAGCTGTTTCCACTTCTGGTTGAGACGAGGACAAGGGCACATGGCCTCAAGGTTGAGGGAGTGGATTTAGGACAGAGATCAGGAGAAATTGCTTTTTCCAGGGAGTAGTGAATCTCTTATGGAATTCTCTGAAAGGGAAACAGTAGAGGTGCCTTCATTCAATATTTTCAACACACAGTTGGGTACGTTTTTGCATGGTAGGGGAATTAAGGGTTATGGGGACAATGCAAGTAGGAGGAGCGGAGACAATGGATAGATCAACCATTATATTAATGAATGGTGGAGCAGGCTCGATGGGCCATTTGACCTCCTCCTGCTTCTATCACTATAAAACTATAAAATGTACAGAATATACATTGTACTGCAGCTCTTACGTGAATGTTCCGTTTCCCTGGGCAGTTAGTGCAGCAGGAAATGCATGAAGTCTGAGCTGGCACAGGAAAGAGAATTGAAAATTACATGGGACTAAATTATGACATAGAATCATGCAGTAAGTGATGATACTGAAACTGTGCAACCGTCACATAGCGCTTACAGAATTCAAGTAGAATTTTATTGTCTCCATCATTTGAATAATTTAACAATTCGATGCACAGGATATTTGACCCCATTCTTTAACTCCTCTCTGAATTTATTCTGGGTCCCCGCATAAATAAATGGGTTGACACAGGAACTCAAAAGCTGAAGCATGAATCCAGTTTCGTCCAGAATAAAGTTTGATTCATCAAAATTCGAACCAGAGAAGTAACTAACTCTTGCAATTCGTACATACAGGAAGGTTATAAGAAGCAGTGAATATAAAAGGATGAAGCTACCTGAAATGGCAAACAGTAAAATAATTGACCTCTTTCGCTTCTCCATCTCAGGATCATTCTGGTTTTCTCCACTTCTCTTGGTACGCAATCTCCCACGGGACTTACTGGCAGCTACAATGTGTCTTACGGTCAGAGCATTCAGTAGCAAAATCAGAATGAATGGAAGACAAGGGGTTAAAATGTGGTGAGTCCAGTCAAATGCAATCCATAATGGTGAAGTATAAAACATTGATTTCATCCCACAGAGCCAGGGTATGTTGTCAGTTATGTACACAGGTTCATATATAAGATATAGGAAACTATTTTTTACACAACTCAATGTGCACACAATTCCTATGATCAAAATTGATGTTTTCTCTGTACAATATTTCATTTTTAACTTCTGACAACAAATGGCCACAAATCGATCAAAAGTGAAGGCGACTGTTAACCAGACAGAACAATCTATAATTCCATAGTTTAAGACAGAACGGAGACTACATACTGGTGTGATGGACAAGAAACTAAGTGGGAAATAAATGCCAGCAATCCTGTTTAATATCACAGCTGTGATCATGAGCAACAGATCTGTCACCGCCATGGATATCATGTAATACGTGATACATCGGGAGAGACTGCATCTTCCTCGGGAGAGGATCACAATCACTGCCAAGTTTGCTGTAACAAAGAATGAAGAAAACAAAGGAAGGTGTCAGACTGCTTATGTGCCAATGTGATTGAGAGAAAGAGAGTGGCAAGTATTCAAATTGACAACTGAAGTTTTACGAACAAACAACAATCTATCTTAAGGATTGTAGTTGAATTGTTAAACTTTAACATGTAATTTAATTTGTTTACTGCTAATTACGTGTGACAACATGTTTCTATGCTGAAACGTTTCACCTGAGTTGTAAAAACATAGTACAGATCACCAACAGAGGAAATTAAAAATAATGCAAAGAACAAGTGAAAAAGATAAATGCCATGCATTGAAGCGAAGGTGGCGGGGGGTTGATGTGGTGTGTCACATACACGAGAAAAGACAACTTCTGTAACTATTTTATCTATAATTAAGTTATTTAGTGCATAGTTGGACATCATTGGCAAAGTAAGAGAAAGAAAATTAAAACAGTTTATAAACAAAGACAAACATTTCTGGAAAATTTTCAGTATGTCTGGCAGCAACTGTGTAAAGAAAGCAGAGTTAGCATTTCGTGTGCAGTGACAATTTTTTTCGAATTTTAGAAGACGTTAATATTTCAAGGCGAGTGACTGATTCAGATATTTTGACCTTAAGAGCAGGCTAAAAGCGAGAGTATAGTGCTAATACCAGCAACATCACAAAGAAGACACCTATTAAGCGTAGTGTCAAAGTGAGTAAACAAAACTACTGGCTGATCACGTTTCATTCAACTGGCATCACACCTATAATGCAACCCTTTGCCAGTAGTACTCTATCCGATTGGTAGGAATGACAAGTTTATTCCATAGTTGATATTCAAGCTATTTACTTAGTTGGTTGAGATGCTTGGAGTTACCCAGCCTCAATAAAATCGAGGAATCAATAAAAATTTCCAATTGTCTGAACAAAAGATCAACATAGCACACCACCCAGCAAAGACACTGTAAACCTGTTGGCAACTATTCTAGAGTCATAGAGATGCACATCTTTTGATTTAAATGGTGAATTGTTTTTTAAATTTAAAAGCTAAGTATTGTATTCTGTGAATCTTAATAAATAAATTCACTTTTAAAACAATCACATCTCCCATGTTTGTAATTTTTCAACTATTGTATGTCTTACAGTATTCTTTCAACTGATGTATTTCCGAAAATAAGACTGAACTCAATATGTAACTGTGGTAATCAATCATTTCAATACCACAACAGACAGCCTCATTCAGTGTGATGACAATCCGTATAGAGGTTTTCTTCGAAATAATCACAAATATGTGTACACCTTACCTGTGGTCTGAAAACTTACACAGCACAACATAGTTAATAATGCAAGAGAATTACATTTACAACAAGGTAGAAAAGAAAACGTCTCATCCTCAAGGTCGGAGTTGGTGACAGAATGGATTCACGGAATGGAATCAGTGAAAGCAACAAGAATTCACTAACAGAAGCAATACCCGCAGCATGATCGAGGTGCATGAATTCCAGGATGACAGTTAGTTTTGCATGTAGTGGGTAGATCATGAATGGAATAGAATTAATTTATGAAAATGAAACATTGTGATCATTCATACTGAAAGTGACAGCAACACAAGTTGAGAAATTATATTACTGGAATTGTTAGATTGAAAAGTATAAACGTAATAAACTATTTCAGTTGACAAAAATTACAATTGTCGACAATAAATGTACTGTCCGTGTTTAGAGTGAATGAAAGGCAAATTAATTATCATTGTAACATGGGAGAGTAAGTGGACATTGAAATGGAGAAACTATATTTTTAAAGTATCGAAAATATTTCACCAAAGCAGTTCAATGATACCAACAGATGCAATGCAATGAGCATGAATTTGAAATAACGTTCACTGGAGAAACGAATGCTGCAAATGGGAGAAACAATTCGAAATAGAGAGAAAAATGTTTTCCATTAAATTGTAAAAATTACACACTTTGAGCTAAGAAGACAAAGTTGATTTGAATCTTTGGGATTTGTTTAGCATAAGAATACGAATAAAGATAATTCGGCAAATAAATGATATCAAAAATTTATGACTTTTTCTAATACTTTACCTGGGATCCCGACAATAGCGAGAGCGGGATAGTAAATTGCAAAGATCAGGCCTTTGAGTGAGACGTGCATTTCTATCAGAACCTCTGAGAGTGATGTGAACTGCACTGAAATATTCACGAGTATATACTGACGGCAGACTTGAGGGAGCTCATTAGATGTTTTCATCGTCTACCTGACTGCACTAATTTGAACAAATAGTGAATAACGTCATGCTGATGTTTACAGTATGATGAAATCACTGGCCTTTAAGGCGTTGCTGACAAAGCTCCACTGTGAAATACCCAATGTCATAAATATTATTATTGCTGAAGTCCTTCATAAGTAATTCATTGTTTTTAGGTTTTAGCAATGGTTTCAAGGAATTTTGCACTTGGGTAGTACCCATCTTTAAACGAGTTGTGCACAATATACATGGCTTTGGGGAAGGAATATAAAAGCAGATGCATTTTGATGCAATAAAAATGAGCGACATAACTTTCCCTTCTGTAGATTTTCAAGCTGCAGTCAATGTGACGTCCTACACATAAATGCCCAACCCCCTGAAAGTGTGGAATAGTCTCCAACTAGCTGACCATGTGCACAACTTTCTAATATATTATAGCAGCCTTGGAAAAATCTGCTCTGATAAATTTTGCAGCTCATTATGTTTCATTCCGTTTAGTTTGTTAAAGTTCCTGTTGCTCCATTCTGTAGAGATGTATTTGCATTTATTGCTGAACATATCGAAGTTGGTGTGGTGTGTGCAGATGTCAACATTCAAGATGGTTACTGTTTGTGTAATATGGTGTCGTGTAGGTCAGCATGATTACTATCAAGGGATCCAGATCCAGTTCCGTACATTTCAACTGAATATTGGTAATTAATTTGCTGTGGACGTAAGTGGTCTTGAGTGCTAACTACCAGAGATGAGAAGTACAATTCATCAAGATTTGATTTACTCGTGATTAGAGACAGGTACAGTGAAATCAGTGATACTTCATACGATCGGTCCAGATCTGTACACTAACCTCCAATGTCAAGAGTTCATTCCTTTGTGTTTTCATTTGAAGTGTACAGGACCCATTCTTCGCTCCCTCTCAATTTGAGTTCAAAGTTCAATCATATTATGATCACTGTTAGGGACACTATCACTATAACTCTATTCATTAATCATATCTCTTTGCACGATATCATGTCCAGTGCAGCATTTTCTCTTGCTGTTCCAGAAGATGCTTAGCAAATGACACTCCAATATTGTTTCTGATTCAATTTCTGAGTGAGCTGATTTTTCAATGTCAAATCCATTTGGACATTTCCATGAAAGCAAATGGGCTGAACATATGGACCTCATTGTCTTTATCTTCATCCTTTCGTGTTGTTAATTCTTTGAAATTTTATCTGACAGCCGAATTTCGACATTGCTTCTCTGTTTCATGCACTCCCTTTCTTCTTATCTCTTTCCTTGGGTATGAGATTCAGTCACAACACAGTCAGGAAACAATCCAACTGTTCCTCCTGCAAAATCTTGTTTATTTTGCTTCCACAGGTTGTTCTGCTACCTTTGGTGAAGCCAATATTCCTGAACTTGGCAGGTCACTTCGACAAAACTTGCTTTACTACTCTCACTACATCTTCTCTGTATACCAAGTCAAATTTTAAAACAACTAAAGATAATGATGCAGGAATGTAAATATTCACCATAATTCATCATTTATTAACCCCTTGGAAGACAAGTAGCACCATTAGCTTGCAACAGTACGTGTTTTTTCCAGTGTCACTAGTTATGAAGTTGAAGGCGTGTGCTGTACATTTAAGAGGGAGTGAATGTTGTTTTACACAGAGAGCTTACAAGCACCTGTCATATGATTAGCTAGCAGTCTCCAAGTGTACTGGAAAATAGAAAATGTGTAACATTTGGCTGTGAAATTGGTTGCTGTTTTGACAACAATTTGAATTTAACTGATCAGTTTAAATTATGCCCCAGGATTCTAAAACCCAATCGAGTTTGAATTTATTATTTTTGCCAACATCAAATCAATGAAACAATCTGATATTCAGGATATAAAAAGAACAAGCGTTTTGAAAGTCAGACAGAGCAACTGCCATTGAGAAAAACTGCTATTCAAAAATATTCTCTACATCTGCATTCTTTATATGAAGCATCGTCACAGTTAAAAAAAGAATGATGACGACCCAGGGAGATCTTCAGCTGGAAGAATAGAGACAGCAACAAAGACAGCTACTGTGTAGTTTTGAAATTAAGTTGATGTAATTTTAGTAAGTGTTTACTGCTTCAGTATATTGTCATAGAGTTGAAGGCAGGTTGCTAGCAGTTAAGAGAAAGGGGGATTAACATTGTAAATAGTTGTTGTTTAATGTTCACTTTTAATATTAAAGAATAAATTGATATCATTTTCTTTAAATTGTGGAAGTTGGGAGTTCCCTGTCACTAATACTTCAACAGATTATCAGTTAAGACAATCTTTTCTGGGTGTTTGACTTAATTGATTAACAGAAGGGTTCACCACCGTGTCATAACAGTTTGGGGGCTTGGGTGCATGATTTAGACCGGTTTAGACAGATCCGGTCTGAGACTTGAATAGATTTGTGGGTCAGAAGATCCCAGCAGATTTAAACACTTGCCGATTCGTGTCCTCATATTTAGCTAAAACGTAGTTGAGACAAGTTGTTTAATTTTGGTTACTTGTTGTTGGTTAAATTAAGAGTAAGAAAAATGACTATTAAGATTGCTGAAGAGTTTCTGCGGTTTGAAGATGATTTCCACGTTTTCTTAGAAGGTTTAGAAAGACAGAAAAAGCCATATGTCAAAAATTGAAACAGAGGTTTTAATGGGATCTGACCAAGGACAAAAATAAACATGAAATTGTATGGGAGTTAGTCAAGTATGTCACGTGTCAGAGAAAGAAAAGAGTGCAGTGGATTTAGAAAAACTTAAATTTCAGTTGAGGATAATGGAGCTAGAAGGTAAATAAATGGAAATAAGAACCATGAGAGAAGAAAACAAGAAAGAGAAAGAGAGAGGGAGAAACAAAAAACGAGAGAAAGAGAGAGTGAAAGAGAAAAAGAAAGGGAAAGAGAGAAAGAGAGAATTTGAACATCAGAATTTGCGAGTTAGTCAGGAAAGTCAAATTAACAGGATGTAGATGAAGAGAGAAGGTAGTAATATATGCAAATATTTTGAAGCACTGCCACATTTTGATGCGAAAGGTGTCAAGCCTTGTGTATGTCATTTGAAAAATTCGTTAGGCAGATGGAGTGGTCAGAGAACTTGCGGGCAATGTGAGTTCAGATTAAACTGAAAAGTAGAGAGAGTGAGGTATTTGGAGCGCTGTCAGATGAGGGGTCAAGAGATCGTCAAACAGACTATTTTGAGTGCTTATAAATTGATACAAGGAGCGGATAGACAGTGGTTCAGAAACGTAAAGAAGAACCAGGTCAGACTTATGTTGAGTTCAAAAGAATTAAACATCGTAATTTTGGTAGATGGGCGTGGGCCTTCAAAGTACATCAGACCTATGAGGCTCTAAGAGAGATTATTCTCCTGGAGGTGTTTAAAAACTCACTTCCAGGAATGAAAAGAATCCACACGGATGAACAGAAAGTTCAAGAAGAGAAGGGTGGCAGAAACGGCAGATGACTATGCAATGGTACATAGGGCAAAATTTAGCTTCTCCAAGAATTTCATCCTGGGAGTGGTGGAAATTGGGTGAAGGGGAAATCCTACGCTGCAAAATAAAAAGTAGAGAACATTTGTAATTGCTTACCTCACGTTAAAAAGGAAGCTCAAGAGGCTGAAAGGAAGTGAAAGGCGTCAGGTGTTTCCACTGTGGTACAGCGGGACATGTAAAGGCACAATGCTGGCCATTAAAGAAAAGCACTGTGCAAGAAGATGTCGTTAAAGAGGCTAAACCAGTGGCATTAGTGAAAGTAGTAAAGGAAACTTGAAGAACAGTTGAGGAATTTCAGGAGAGTGCACAGCCAAGGTAGGGCTGGGTATGGAGTTAGCACCTGATCATTACGAAGACTTTGCCTCTGTGGGTAAAGTTTACTCAGAAAGAAGAGAGGGAGAAGGGAAAGAAATTATAAATTTGAGAGATACGGGATCTGATCAGTGTCTAATGATAAGACATGAACGTATTTGCACTCTTTCTGACTGTTACCCGAGAAAGTGCTAATGTGTCGGCTGGAGACAGAAACTTAGCATTGCCCTCTGTAAGATCAAGTTAGAGTGTCAACTCAAGACTGAGGAAATAACTGTGGGAGTGATTGACAGAGTGGGAGAAATAAGCATTGCAGATGAGGCTTTGAATTTGTTATAGATACTGGTTGTCCTGTTCAGGTCCAAATCGTGATGGTCTGAATGTAGTCTGGACTAATCCTGTGGGATCAGTCGGTTCCAAAGGCAGGTGCTGAGGAAAGAGATGTGGCTGTAGCAGCGAGTCTGCTTCAGGACATAGCTGACGAGGTGACCTGGAGGGTGCAGTGATGGAGGAGGGCACTGTGGAGGACTCAAGCAGCGAGGCAGTGTGGGCCGATGGAGAAAGTAAAGTTGCATTGGGTCCAGGGTGTACTAGCTAGCTGGATAGAGAACTGGCTGTGCAGCAGGAGACAGAGAGTAGTAGTGAAAGGGAGTTTCCCAAAATGGGGAACTGCGACCAGTAGTATTCCACAGGGATCCATGTTGGGACCACTATTGTTTGTGACATATCTAAATGATCGAGAGGAATGTTTGGTGGTCTGATTAGCAAGTTTGCAGATGACATTAAGATTAGTGGAGTAACAGATAGTGAAGGAGACTGTCAGAGAATGCAGCAGAATGCAGATAGATTGGAGATTTGGGCAGAGAAATGGTAGATGGAGTTCAATCCAGACAAATGAGAGGTGATGCATTTTGGAAGATCCAATTCAAAAGCGAACTATACAGTAAATAGAAAAGCCCAGGACAAAATTGATGTACGGAGAGATCTGGGTATTCAGGTCCATTGTTCCCCGAAGGCATCAACCCAAGGTCGGTTGAGTGGTCAAAAAGGCATATGGCATGCTTTTCTTCATCCGACGAGTTATTGAGTACAAGAGTTGGCAGGTCATGTTATAGTTGCTTAGGACTTTGATTTTGCCATGTTTGGAAAACTGCGTACAATTCTGGTCACCACATTAGCAACAAGATTTGGATGATTTGGAAAGGGTGCA
Organism: Chiloscyllium punctatum; assembly: GCF_047496795.1. Lineage (NCBI taxonomy): Eukaryota > Metazoa > Chordata > Chondrichthyes > Orectolobiformes > Hemiscylliidae > Chiloscyllium > Chiloscyllium punctatum. The sequence continues at coordinate 108,292,286 of NC_092742.1, read as the reverse complement.
GAAGGTATTCACCAGGATGTTGCCTGTATGGACGGTGCTAGCAATGAAGAGAGGTTGAGTAGATCCAGATTATTTTCATTAGAAAGACAGAGGTTGAGGGAGGACCTGATTGGGATCTGCAAAATCATAAGAGGTCTCGACAGAATGGATAACAAGAAGCTTTTTCCCAGAGTAGGGGACTCAACTACTAGGGGTCACGAGTTCAAGGTGAGAGGGGAAAAGTTTAGAGGAGATATGCGTAGGAAGTTCTTTACGCAGAGGGTTGTTGGTATTTGGAATGTGTTACCATGGAGATGGTTGAGGTGGCAGGTTAGCGTCTTTTAAGATGTATCTAGACAGATACAAGAATGGGCAGAGGGATACAGATCCTTAGAAAATAGGCGACTTGTTCAGATTTCGGATCTGGGTCAGCGCAGGCTTGGTGGGCCGAAGGGCCTGTTCCTGTGCTGCAATTTTCTTTGCTGCATGTTCTTTGATATTATTAAACAAAAGAGGGTTCCCAAAAGATTTATCAGGATATTATTGTGATATAAACGTAGGTTGGACAGGCTGGGGCATCTTTTGGTCGACAGGTTGAGGGATGACCATATAGAGCTTTGTAAGATCATGAGGGGTATAGATAAGGTGAATAGCAACGGTCTTTTCCCTTAAGTAGAGGAGTCCAAATTTGTATTTTTCAGGTGAGGGAGAAAAAGATTTAAAAGGGACATGAGAGGCAATCTAGTAAGTGAAAGTACAATGGCGAGTATGAGTCGGAATGTGAAATGGAAAACCTACCTACTCCACACTCTTCGTGAGTGTGGAAATTACTGGAAGCGGTACTAAAGTGGAAATAATAAAGCGAAATGTGTTTGTATTTTCAAAAGATTTACAAGGTCATGTCGAGTTGAGAAGAACTCACAGGTTCAGGGATTTGGGTGACACACAAAGTAATGGATAGAAATGTAAAAATAAGACATGGTGAAAGTCACATTATTGTGGTCCAGCCTTGCTGATAGACTCAGGACAAATCTGTGCTTTGGCCCCCTTTATGTATAATTAGTTGAACTTGGATTTGGTATTTAATATTATTTCTGAAGTCACTGAAACTGAGCTGTAAAAACACAGATCATAGTCGTAAAATTATATCAGTGTAGAATCTGGCTGGTCCTTTGAGACTTCTGTCGAAGCATTATACCAAGTGGAATCTCTCACCTCCTCTGCATTGACCTACAGCTCTCCCGTTTCAGATTGCAGCTTTCAAAATTGAGTCAATATAATATCGATGTGCAATGATATGAAATGATTCTGCACTGAACTCTCCAACGAAAAGGCAAGGGTGAACCAGGGGTTAACAGGGTCAGAAAGAGGTGTGAACCAGACATACAACAGACATCTCAATGGGTTCTCAGTGAAAAGCAGAAAAGTTTCGAGCAAGTCAAGTTCAGTTTGGTTAATAAGGAGAGCAGGTGCTGGCCGAGTGGTATCATTGAAAAAGTATGAGACCAGAGACCCAAGTCTCTGGGTTTAAACCCAATAAAAGTAGATAGTTGGATGAAGTGTCTAGTGTTGACCATGAAGCAGTTTTCAGGTCCTGTAATTTAGGGATGGAAACTGCTCTCTTTACCTGGTCTGACCTACAGGTGGTCCTAGACCCTCTGTGCAGCTAGGGATGGGCAGTAAATACTGGCCTGATCAGTGACAAGCATCCCTCTCATGTCCTGTGAGTGAGTCAAGCTTTACATGTCCGAGTACTGACCATTAATTGTGAGGCACACCCTCCGTTCTGACTCCTTTGCAGCGAGGCATTCAATAAGGACAGACCCTCGAACATTGAGGCTCTCCCTCAGAACTGACTCTCAAAGAACAGAGTCCTGCCTCAGGACAGAGCCTCTGGCTATCAGCTCCTGCCTCGGAATTGACCCTATGCTAGTGCCGCACTTCCTCAGTACTACTCTTTTAATTGTGGAGCACTCCTTCATTTTTGACCCCACTGCAGTGAGGCACTGCCTCAGAACAGATTCTCTGACAATAAGGCACACTCTTCGGAATGAATGTCTGTTAATAAGGTGCTCCCACAGTATTGAGCATAAGGGCTCCTGCAGTAGTGACTCTCTCACTGTGCTCCACTGTCAGTACTGACTCTATAAATGTGTTACCCACCCTCAATTCTGATCTCCATGCAATGAGGCACCACCTCAGACTGGACCTTCTGACAATAAGACAATCCCTCAGGACTGACTCCTTGCAATGAGGCACTACCTCAGTATTGTCCCTCAGGCAAATGGGCACTGCCTCAGAACTGACTGTCTGAAATGAATCTCTCCCTCAGGCAGAAACTTCTGAAAATGCAGCACCTGCTCAGCACTGGCCCCCTCACAGGGCTGCACTACCTCAGGAAAATGAGGCACTGTCTCAGTATTGCCTATCTGGCAATGGGGCACTCTCTCAGTTTAACACTCTCACACTGCTGCTATACCTGATTTCTGAAATTGTAATCATGTGTCACTCCCTCAATTCTAGTCAATTCTAATCCCTTTATAATGAGTCACTTCATGAGTATTGCCTCTCCTAATAATGATATCCCACAGTTCTGACCATCTAACAATGTTGCAAAACCTCAGTACTGACCTTATCCTGACCACACTGAACAAACCCCCACCCCCACTCCTAATGCGGCACTGGCTCTGTATTGACCCTCTCTGAGGAGGAGAAAGTGAGGACTGCAGATGCTGGAGATCAGAGTTGAAAATGTGCTGCTGGAAAAGCGCAGCAGATCAGGCAGCATCCAAGGAGCAGGAGAATCAAAGTTCCGGGCATCAGCCCTTCTTCAGGAATGAGGAAAGTGTGTCCAGCAGGCTAAGATAAAAGGTAGGGAGGAGGGACTTGGGGGAGGGGCGTTGAAAATGCGATAGGTGGAAGGTGGTTAAGGTTGAGGGTGATAGGCTGGAGTGGGGTGGGGGCGGAGAGGTCAGGAAGAAGATTGCAGGTTAGGAAGGCGGTGCTGAGTAAAAGGGATTTGACTGAGACAAGGTGGGGTGAGGGGAAATGAGGAAACTGGAGAAATCTGGGTTCATCCCTTGTGGTTGGAGGGTTCCCAGGCAGAAGATGAGGATCTGTTCCTCCAACCGTCGTGTTGCCATGGTCTGGCGATGGAGGAGTCCTAGGACCTGCATGTCCTTGGTGGAGTGGGAGGGGGAGTTGAAGTGTTGAGCCACGGGGTGGTTGGGTTGGTTGGTCTGGGTGTCCCAGAGGTGCTCTCTGAAACGTTCCGCAAGTAGGCGGCCTGTCTCCCCAATATAGAGGAGGCCACATCGGGTGCAGCGGATGCAACAGATGATGTGTGTGGAGGTGCAGGTGAATTTGTGGTGGATATGGAAGTGTACCTTGGGGCCTTGGAGGGAAGTAAGGGGGGAGGTGTGGGCTCAATTTTTGGGCGCAGGTTGCAGGGGTATTTAAATAAACTGCAGAATTGGGCGGAGATGTGGAAAATGGAGTTCAATGCAGCTAAATGTGAGGTGATGCACTTTGGGAAGAATAACAGCATGGCAGAGTACTTGGTCAATGGAAAGATTCTTGGCAGTGCAGATGTGCAGAGGTATTTTGGAGTCCGTTTCCATAGATCCCTGAAAGTTGCCACTCAGATAGATATTGCTGTTAAGAAGGCAAACAGTGTGTTAGGTTTCATTGGTAAAGGGATTGATTTGCGGAACTGCAATGTCATGCTGCAACTATACAAAACACTGGTATGGCCACACTTGGAATATTGTGTACAGTTCTGGTCGCCACATTTCGGGAAGAATGTGGAAGCATTGGAAAAGGTGCAGAGGACATTTACCAGGATGTTGCCTGGTCTGGAGGGAAGGTCTTATGAGGAAAGGCTGAGAGACTAGGGTCTTTTCTCATTGGAAAGAAGGCGGCTAAGGGGTAATTTGATACAGACATACAAGATGATCAGAGGATTAGATAGGGTAGACAGAGAAAGACCTTTTCCAAGGATGATGACGTCAGCTTGTATGAGAGGGCATAAGTACAAATTGAGGGGTGATAGATTTAAGACTCCTTTCAGAGGCAAACTCTTTATGCAGAGAGTTGTAAGGGCGTGGAATGCCCTCCCTGCTAAGGCAGTCAACTTGGCCACATTAGGGAGATTTAAACAATCTTTAGATTAGCACATGGATGATTTTGGGATAGTGGAGGGGGACGAGCTGAGAATAGTTCACAGGTTGGCGCAACATCGAGCGCCGAAGGGCCTGTTCTGTGCTGTGTCTGTCTGTCTGTCTGTCTGTCTGTCTGTCATGAGGCACATTCTCAGGACTGCCATTTCAGCAATGACTACTGCCTCAGAACTAAACCTCTTGCAATGTGGCACTTCCTCAGTTCTGATCCTCTGACAGCACTGCAATACCCTCAATTCTGACTCCATTACACTGGAGGCAGTGCCTCACAATGGACCCTCTGATAATCAGGCCCTCCCTCAGAATTCATTCCCTCACAATGAATGACTCCCTCAAGACTGACTATCCAGAAATAACGTACTCCCTCAGTACATGTGGTCTGATAGATCTGCAGTACCTCAGTACTGATCCCATAATTGTGTAATACCCTCTCAGTAATGACTCAGCTACAAGAGGCACTGCCTCAGTATTGGTGCTCTGTCACTAATACACTCTGAACTTACAATGATGGGCTGCCTCAGGATTGCCCATTGACAATGTGGCACTTGCTCAACCCTAACTGGATTAAGATGTGCATTGTCTCTGTATTGACCAGCTGACAATGCTGCAGTGACTCAGTACTGACCCTCCAACAAAGAGGCACTACCTCAGGACTGACCCTCTGACAATATGGTATTGGCTCTGAAATGACTCATTGACAGTGGTTCACAATCTGAGGACTGAATGTCCAGATGTGTGGCACACACTCAATTCTGACTGCCTTACAATGAGACACTCCCACAGTTCTGACCCTCTGACAATGTGGCACTCCCTCAGTATGTACCGTCTGATAGAGATGCAATACCTCAGGACACTGTTAGAGGGACACTCTTAGAAATGATTCTCTGTCAATAAGGCACAGTCTTGATCCTCTGATTATGAGGCTCTTCTTCAGGAGTGACAGTGCTACTCTCCCTCAGTACTGATGCTCTGAACATGTGACACACGCTTAGTTCTGATCCCCTTACAATGAGGCATTGCCTCAGTATTGACTCTCTGACAAAGAAGCACTGCCTCATTACTGACTCTCTGACTATATGGTAGTGCCCCATAATTGACCTGCGGACAGTGCTGTGACATCCCAGTACTGACCCTGTCGTAGCATGGCACTTAGCCAATGCTGACTCCCTCAAAATAAGGCATTGCCTCAGTGTTTACCCTCTGACGGTGCTGCAATGTCTGAGGACTGGTGCTCTGACAGTGCTTCAAGAACTCTATGCTCACCCTCTTACAATGAGGCACTCCTTCAGTACTGACCCTCTGATACAACTGCAATGCAGCAGCATCTCAGTACTGACTCTCCAATTGTGTGGCACACCCTCAAATAACACTATTACAGGATTGCCATCAGACAACGAGGCATTTCCTTTGTGCTTACCTTGATAATTTTTTTCAGCATTCTTCCATTCTGACCCTATTAGAATGAGGCACTGTCTCAATATTGACCATCTCTGACGAATACATTCCCTCAAAATTGACACTCTGACAAAGAGTTACTACCTCATAACTGACCCTTTTACAATGAGGCATTTTTTCAGGACTGATCATGTTTAAATAATGCTCTACTATATTTCTGTTAGTCTGCCAGTGGCAAACTGTCTGGTGTCAGCACTGAGGGACGCTGCATTTTCAGGGACTCAGTACTGAGGGAATGCTACACTCTTGGAGAGTCAGGGCTAACGGAGGGCACACTGTCAGAGAGTTAGTTCTGAGGGAGTGCTGCCCTGTCGGAGGGTCAGTAATGAGAGAGCACTGCACTGTCGGAGGGTCACAACAGAGGAGGGAGTGCTGCACTGTCGGAGATACAGTAATGAAGGCGTGCTGCACTGTTGGAGGGTCAGTACTGAGGGAGCACCGCACTGTCGGAGGGTCAGTAATGAGAGAGCACTGCACTGTCGGAGGGTCACAACAGAGGAGGGAGTGCTGCACTGTCGGAGATACAGTAATGAAGGCGTGCTGCACTGTTGGAGGGTCAGTACTGAGGGAGCACCGCACTGTCGGAGGGTCAGTACTGAGGAGGGAGTGCTGCATTGTCGGAGAGTCAGTACTGAGAGAGTGCTGCACTCTCACAGGGTCAGTACTGAGGGAAGGCTATACTGTCGGAGGATCAGTACTGAGGGAGTGCTAAGTGTCAGAAGGTCAGTACAGAGGTAATGCTACACTGTCAGAGAGTCAGTACTGAGGACCTGCTGCACTGTCGGAAGGTCAGTAGTGCGAGAGTGCATTACTGTTAGAGAGTCAGTATTGAGGGAGTGCCACATTATCATAGAGTTAGTATTGCGGATAAGCTGCCCTGTCAGAGAGTCAGTCGTGAGGTAGTGCCACACTGTTGGAGGTTTATTACTGACGGAGTGCCACACAGTTGGAAGGTCAGTACTGAGAGAGAGCTACACTGTTGGAGGGTCAGTACTGAGAGAGAGTTGCACTCTCAGAGGATCAATATTAAGACAGAGCATACAGACGGTCAATGATGAAAGGATTCGGAAGTGTCACAGAGTAAGTACTGAGCAAATATTGCATTTTCACAGAGTCATCACTGAAGGAACTCCGCACTGTAGAAGGGTCAATATTAAGGGAGTGCTGCACCATCTGTGGGTCAACATTAAGGGTGCTCTACCAAAGAGGCACTGCCTATAAGACCATAAGACATAGGAGTGGAAGTAAGGCCATTCGGCCCATCGAGTCCACTCCACCATTCAATCATGGCTGATGCACATTTCAGCTCCACTTACCAGCATTCTCCCCGTAGCCCTTAATTCCTCTAGACAACAAGAACCTATCAATCTCGGCCTTGAAGACATTTAGCGTCCCGGCTTCCACTGCACTCCGTGGCAATGAATTCCACAGGCCCACCACTCTCTGGCTGAAGAAATGTCTCCGCATTTCTGTTCTGAAATGACCCCCTCTAATTCTAAGGCTGTGTCCACTGGTCCTAGTCTCCTCGCCTAACAGAAACAATTTCCTAGCATCCACCTTTTCAAAACCATGTATTATTTTGTACGTCTCTAATAGATCTCCCCTTAATCTTCTAAACTCCAACGAATACAATCCCAGTATCCTCAGCCGTTCCTCATATGCTAGACCTGTCATTCCAGGGATCATCCGTGTGAATCTCCGCTGGACACGTTCCAGTGCCAGTATGCCCTTCCTGAGGTGTGGGGACCAAAACTGGACACAGTACTCCAAATGGGGCCTAACCAGAGCTTTATAAAGTCTTAGTAGTACATCTCTGCTTTTATATTCCAACCCTCTTGAGATAAGAGACGACATTGCATTCGCTTTCTTAATCACAGACTCAACCTGCATGTTTACCTTTAGAGAATCCTCGACTAGCACTCCCAGATCCCTTTGTGCTTTGGCTTTATTAATTTTCTCAACATTTAGAAAGTAGTCCATGCTTTTATTCTTTTTGCCAAAGTGCAAGACCTCGCACTTGCTCACGTTAAATTCCATCAGCCATTTCCTGGACCACTCTCCCAACCTGTCTAGATCCTTCTGTAGCCTCCCCACTTCCTCAGAACTACCTGCCTGTCCACCTAACTTCGTATCATCGGCAAACTTCGCTAGAATGCCCCCGGTTCCCTCATCCAAATCATTAATATATAATGCGAACAGCTGTGGCCCCAGCACCGAACCCTGCGGGACACCACTCGTCACCGGCTGCCATTCTGAAAAAGAACCTTTTATCCCAACTCTCCGCCTTCTGTTAGACAGCCAATCCTCAATCCATCCCAGCAGCTCACCTCGAACACCATGGGCCCTCACCTTGCTCAGCAGCCTCCCGTGTGGCACCTTATCAAAGGCCTTTTGAAAGTCTAGATAGACCACATCCACTGGGTTTCCCTGGTCTAACCTACATGTTACCTCTTCAAAAAATTCCAACAGGTTTGTCAGGCATGACCTCCCTTTACTAAATCCATGTTGACTTGTTCTAATCATACTCTGCTCTTCCAAGAATTTAGAAACCTCATCCTTAATGATGGATTCTAGAATTTTACCAACAACTGAGGTTAAGCTGATTGGCCTATAATTTTCCATCTTTTGCCTTGATCCTTTCTTGAACAAGGGGGTTACAACAGCCATCTTACAATCATCCGGGACCTTTCCTGACTCCAGTGACTCTTGAAAGATCTCAACCAATGCCTCTGCTATTTCCTCAGCCACCTCTCTCAGAACTCGAGGGTGTATCCCATCGGGACCAGGAGATTTATCAATTTTAAGACTTTTTAACTTTTCTAGCACTATCTCTTTCGTAATGGCAACCATACTCAACTCAGCCCCGTGACACCCTTTAATTTTTGGGATATTACTCATGTATTCCACTGTGAAAACTGACGCAAAGTACTTGTTAAGTTCTCCTGCTATTACCTTATCTCCCATCACTAGGCTTCCTGCATCAGTTTGAAGTGGCCCAATGTCTACTTTTGCCTGTCGTTTGTTTCTTATGTACTGAAACAAACTTTTACTATTATTTCTAATATTACTGGCTAGCCTACCTTCATATTTGATCCTCTCATTTCTTATTACACTCTTTGTGTAGACTGCCATGTGAAGACTGTACCATGTGAAGACTGCCAGAAATATTACACAGGGCAAACCAGAAGAAAACTAGCCATCAGGGTATATGAAGAACTAGCCAACAAAAGCCATGATCAACTATCACTTGTGTCCATACACACAGCCAAAGAAGGGCACTAATTCGACTGGGTCAATGAATCCATCCTTTGGACAAGTGAAATAAAGCCATACACGGGAATTCCAGGAGGCCCCGCAATCAACCCCGAACTCAGTTAACAATGTGTAGAGGTAGGACCCACATGCCAACGAGGAAGAAACAATGTCGAAAATGCTGGCCAATCAGCAAACTGGAACACATAAATAGCAAGCAGCACAGAACACCAGTGCTTCACCGGACGTGCACTGATGTTATCCAGTATGGTGATAAAATATCTGCAAACAAACCTACCAGCTCAACAAACAAGTCAGCGGCCTCAGTACGAAAGTTGTTTATGAAGAGCAATGTTGTGATAAGTGGAGACAAACTGCAAAATATTCATCCAGAGTATGTTTGCTTTTGGCAATGTAAAGCATCCTTATCAATATCGCACATTTATTCTCAAACTTACATTCCTGTCCTGGGCCTGCTGCAATACTTCAATAAAGCACACTGGAAGTTTAAAGAACAACATCTGACATTCCATTTAAGCCTTTCACATACTTGAAATATTAACAGTGAATTAAAAAAAACGTCAAAAAAAGTCGCATCATGTCTGTTCTCCATTTTTAATAAATTTTATGTCCTCTTCCACCCCAAGGAATTTTGAGACATTTGCAACATTAAAAAAAACTGATGTTGATGAAAAAAGCTCAGCAGGTGTGGCAGCATCTATTGAGAGAAATAACAGTTGGCGTTTTGGGTCCATTGCCCCTTCTTCAAAACAGATGTTAGCCGAGAAAATGATCGCTTGAATGCAAAGTTAGCGAGGTGGAAGAGTAAACAGTCGGTGGAAATTATTTCCAAAGACAGTGAAGAAAAACGAAATGGACCAACAAAGAAGAAGATAAGGGGTCACTTAAGAGAATGAATGGCTGCTAAGCGAGGCTATTGCTTGCTTACAAAGAATTGTGTGTGGTCACATCCCATGTGATGATAAGACCTCGTGTATCAGGGTGGGAAAAAGACTTGGGGGAACTATACTCAAGTCTTAAAATTATTGAACTCGATAAGAAGTCCAGAAGACTGCAGAGTTCCTTCGTGGGAAATGAAGTGCTGCATTCCAGCTTGCACTGAACTTCGCTGGAACACTGCATTCATCCTCAGACAGAGATGTTGGCGAGGGGACAGGGTGATATGTTCAAGTGTCAGGCGGGTGGACAGAACGTAAGTGTTCTGCAAAGTGGTCACAGTATGTTTCCCAATGTAGAGGAAACAATATTGAGCAGTGAACACAGTAGCGTGGAATTTCAGAAAAAATTTTTTTTTTTCATCTCGAATATGTGTTTTGGGGATTGGATATTGAGGAGGGAGGATGTAAAAGGGCAGTCATTACAACTTCTGTAGTTGCAATGGAAGGTGCCGTATGGTTGTTGGGACTTGTCGGAAGTGAAGGAGGAGTGGATCTAAATATCCCAGAGGAACAGTGTTTGGTAGTGGAATACCGCTGGACGTAGTCGCAGCTAAAGATCTCATTGATATGAATGCTTGGGGGGAGATGTTTGTAAGATTTGTTTCTTGCTTATCTTGCTTGAGAACCCATCCTCCCTTTTCACATTTTAATTTGCACTCATTTTACATTTTTTTTCTTTTGCCAATTGTGAAGTTGAAAGCATGTACTGTACCTTGAAGAGACAGCAAATGCTATTTTACACAGAGAACTTACACGAACCTGTCATATGATGAGCTAGCAGTCTCAGAGTATACTGGAAAATCGAAAGTATAACTTTTCGCTGTGCAACAGATCCCTGCGTTTTGGTTGCAATTTTGACAGGTGAAATTGTGAGATATACTAAGAGGAAAAACGAAGGATACATCAGTTGTAGGCGACTGAAGGCAGACGAAGTTTTAGAATAATATCGGGAATGTTTGGATCAATATGAAACGTGGAATTAAGAGGGCTAAAAGGGCTAATTAAATACCTTTAGCAAAAATGGTTAGGGAAAATCCCAAACCCTGTTATTCATACATAAGAAGCAAGTTGGTAACTAGAGAAAAGAATAGCCCTCTCGAGAACAAAGGAGGAAAGTTCTGCATGGTGTCAGATAAAATGAGTGAGATCCTTAATGAACACTTTGCACTGGTATTCACCAAGAAGAGGGACATGAGAGATGTTGAAGCTAGTGATAGATATTTGATTACTTTGGGACAAATCAGCATAAGGAGGGAGGAAGTGTAGGGTATTTTAAAGGGCAGTAAGGGGAACAGGTCCTCAGGTCTGGAAGTGATGTATCTCAGGTTAACGAGAGAAGAAAGAAAGGAAATAGCTGGAGACTTAACAGGTATCTTTGCAGCATCCAAAAACATGGTTGAAGTCCCGGAGGACTGGACAATCGCTAATGTTGTTCCCTTGTTTAAGAAGGGAAGCAGGAATAATCCAGGTAATTATAGACCGGTGAGCCTGCAATCAGTCGTAGAGGAGCTGGAGAAGATACTAAGGGAAAGGGTCTATTCCCATTTGGAAGAAATTGGGCTAATCAGTGATAGGAAACATGGTTTTGTGCAAGGAAGGTCATATCTTGCCAAATAAATAGAACTTCTTGAGGCAGTGACAAAGATGAGGGAAGGGTGATAGATGTCATATACATGGACATCAATAAGGCATTTGATAAGTTTCCTCATAGTAGGTTGACGGAGAAAGTGAATTTGCATGGGGTCCATATAGCCCTTCAGCCCTCAATGTTGAGCCGACATGTGGAACCAATCTGAAGCCCATCTATCCAACACTATTCCATTTTCACACATACGGTTATCCAATGACCATTGAAGTGCCCTTAAATTTGACGAAACAGTTCATGTTGCAGGTAGTGCGTTCCATGCCCCTACGACTCTCTGAGTAAAGAAACTACCTCTAACATCTGCCCTGTATCGATCCCCTTCAATGCAATCATCCGAAATATTACTTTACTTACTCAGCAGTAACGTGGCCGCTCCTGCTCAGCATGAACTCTGTCTATTCATGAGGTATGTTTTAAAATCAGTGACTCAACTTCCCGTCAATCCCCTCCAGCTCTTACTGCTGCTAAGACACAAAATGGAGAGCCCTAATATCCCCGGGGGGCGCGAGGGGGGAGTTGGAGAGCAAGGAGGATTTTACTTTTTGTATTATAGAATAAGTTGATACTTTTTCTTTAAGTAGTGGAACGTCTGAGTTCACTGCCATTCAGATATGAACAGATTGCGAGTCAAGGTGAACTTCTCAGGATGTTTGGTTTAATTAGTAGAAGGTTTCACTGCTGTGTTGTAGCACGCCACACTGACGGACAGATTTATCTTTTTAACTGGCTCTCTGCAGTGATACCATCTGCCCTCATGCTGTTCACTCTGCCTCTCAAAAAAACCCCAGCATTTTCCATGAACTCCCATTAACTTTGAATTCCGAAAAACAGTCAAATCAAAGTCCATTTCTTTTTCTACAGGTGCAGTCAGACCGGTTAATGTTCTCCTGCTGCCTCTGATGGTGTTCGATTATTATTCTGGAGATAGGGATTTGGATCCACATGTGTCAAGAAAATATGTGGAAAGAAAATCTGGACAAATTGCGACCATTTAATCATTGCCAATTGTCACGAAAGAAGCGGATCTGCTCCAATAAAATTATTTTAGGAGGCAACACTGTTGTCGTTATTGCAGAGATCAGGCAGCATGTGTGGAGAGAAAGCAGAGTTAATTGACTTATGCAGAGGGATCATTGGACGAGAAAAAAAAAACTCCTGTTTGTCTCTACAGTTGCTGGCTGACCTGTTGAGATTTTCCACCAATTTCTGATTGTTGGTATACACAGCGAAGTTTGCTTTGTTTTGCCTTCCGTACAGTTGTCTGGTCTACGTGTGACTCCAAATTCTCAGTGATTTGCTGATTTATAATTCCGAGATGAAGGTGCTCTTTCAGTTGACAAAAATATGCACAACCTAATGAAAGGTAGTTACTTGTAGTTATGATGTTGTGCCGTTACAGATTTTTGCATATCACAGGGACTGGAATGGCTATTGAACTCTCCAGTGTTTAGATGTTTCAAAAGGAATGGTGGAGGGGGAGAGGTAAAAGAGATTGGGGAGTGGTGTTGCTATTCAGGGATAGTGTCACAGCTACAGAAAGGGAGGTCATCGAGGAGTGTTTGTCTACAGAGTCAATATGGATGGAATTCAGAAATGAGAAAGGAGCAGTCACTGATATAGAAGTTCTCTACAGACGCCCCCCTCCATAGCAACAGAGACACGGAGGTGCAGATTGGGACGAAGATTTTGGAAAGGTGCTGAAGTAATAGGTTTGTTATCATGGGCGACTTCAACTTTCCTCGTATTGATTGAAAGCTACTCAGTTCAAATAGGTTAGATGAAGCAGGTTTTTGTCAGCGTTGTGTCCAGGAAAGATTCCTGATGCAATATGTCGGTAGGCCGACTCAAAGAGAGCCCATGTTGATCTTGGTGCTTGGCAACAAAGAATGGCAGGTATTCGATCTCTCAGTTGGAGAACATTTCGGTGAGAGTGAACTCAACTCCCTGACATTTACTATACTCATGGAGAGTGATAGGAGCAGAAGGTATGGGAAAGTATTTCATTGGGAGGGGAGGAATTGCAATGCTATTAGGCAGGAAGTGGGGAGCTGAAGTTGGGAAGAGTTGCAATCAAAGAAATGCACAACAGAAATGTGGCGGTTGTTTCGGAAGTACTTGCTGAGAGTGCTGGATAGGTTTGTCCCAATGAGGCAAGGAAAGGATGGCAGGTTGAAAGAACATTGAGTGACAAGGGATGTGGAGCATTTAATCAAGAGAGAGAAGGAAGCTTATTTAAGGTTGTGGAGTCTGGGGTCAGACAGGGTTTGAGAGGGTTACAAGGCTGCCAGGAAGGACCTGAAGAATGAACTTCAGAGAGCTGGAAGGGGGCATGACAAGGACTTTAGTGGTCAGACTAAGGAAAACCCTAAGGCACTCTACACTTACGTGAGGAACAATAGAATGACCAGACTGAGCATCGGGCTGATCAAGAATTGTGGAGGGGACTTGCGTCTGGAGTCTGGGGAAGTATGGGTGGTTCTCAATGAATACTTTGTTTCAGTATTCACTACTGAGAGGGATCTTGATGTTTCTAAGGACATCGTGAAATAGAATGACATGCTAGAATAAGTTAATATTTGGAAGAAGGACATGTGGAAAATTGTGAAAAACATAAGGACAGATAAATCCCCTGTGCCAGATGGGTTATACACTACGACACTACAGGATATGAGGGAAGAGATTGCTGCAACTTTGGGGATGATCTTTCAATCATCACTGCCCACTGGAGTAGTGCCAGATGATTAGAGGGTGGCAAATGTTATTCCCTTGTTCAAAAAAGGGAATAGGGATATTCTTGAGAATTACAGAATAGGCAGTCGTACATCAGTGGTGGGCAAAGTATTAGAGAGGATCCTGAGGGTCAGTATTTATGATTATTTGGAAGACCATAGATTGATTAGAGGTAGACAGCATAGCTTTGTGTGGGGCAGGTCATGCCTCACAAATCTTAGTGATTTATTTGAAGTTGTGATGAAGGTAGAGCAGTGGATGTGGTGTACATGGTTTTTTGCAAGCTGTTTGATGTGGTTCCCCATGCTAGGCTAGTTCAGAAAGTAAGGAGACATGGGATACAGTGAAATCTGGCTGTCTGGAAAAAGAATTGACTAGCCTATGGGATACAGAGGGTGGTATTAAATAGAAATGAATCGGCCTGGAGATCAGTGATTAGTAGTATTCCACTGGGATCGGTTCTGGGACATCTGCCCCTTGAGACTTGGATAAGGAAGTGGATAGTTCCGTTTGTATGATTGCCGATGACCCGAAGTTTGGTGGAGCTGTGGATAGTGTGCAGGGCTATTGTAGGTTGCAACAGGACATTGACAGCATGCATAACTGGGCTGCTAAGTGGGAGATGAATTTCAAACTGTAAAAATGTGAAGTCGGTCACTTTAGAAAGTCAAAGTTGAATGTCGAATGCAGGCTTAAAAGCAAGATTCTTGGTAGTGTCAAGGTACATAGGAGTCTTGAGGTTCACGTTCATAGATCCCTCAAAGTTGACAACAAAGTTGGTAGGATTGATAAGAAGGCATATTAGTGTTGGCTTTGATCAGCAGGTGGATTAAGTTTGAGAGCCACAGGATATGCTACAGTTCTGTAGAGTCCTTTTTAAGACCATACGTGGAATATTGTGTACAGTTCTGGTCACATCATTACAGGAAAGATATGGAAACATTGGGCAGAGTGCAGAGGAGATTTACTAGGAAGCTGCCTGGACTGAAGAGCATGTTTTATGAAGAAAGTTTGAGGAAGCAAGAAATTATCTCACTGTAGTGAAGAAGGAAGAGAGGTGACTTGATAGAGGTGTAAAAGGTGTTGACAGGCATAAATAGAATGGATAGACCCGAGCCCAAAGCTGAAATTTCTATCACGAGAGGGCATAAGTTTAAGGTAATGGAAGGAACGATTGGGGAGATGTCAAAAGCAGGTTCTTTGCACAGAAAATAGAGGGTGTTTGGAATGCAGTGCCAGCATTGGTAGCAGGGTCAGTTACATTAGGGACATTTAAGTGACTCCTGGATCGGCACATGGAAAATAGTACAATTAAGTGTATGGAGGTTAGTCTGATCTTAGAGGAGGATAAAAGGCCAGCACAACATCAAGGGCTGAAGGGCCTGTACTCTTCCATACTGTTCTATGTTCTATGAAAATCTTTTATTTACACTCAATTGCTCTTACATGCTCTCATTTTAGAGACTTTATCAGAGTTAATTATTGTTTTGCTGTGTCTCCCACCTCCAAGTTACACACCAACCTCATTTGAAATGAGAACACAGTCTCCTCACTTCGATTTAACTATGTCAAAACAGAATTCCATATCGCTTGAGCACCCCACGAACCGCAGTCATTCAAGATGACAGCTCACCAAAACCTTCCCCAGGAAAATTAAGGTTGGGTGATCAATGCTGAACCAGCCAGCGACGCCGATATCCCATGATATGATTCCAGGAACGTCCCGAGTTCATGTTAACTCGCTCTGCATTTGTGACCTCATAATTGTCCTTACATAAGTTTAAAATTCTGGTCTTGGACCCATTCTTCGCTCCCTCTCAATTTGAGTTCAAAGTTCAATCATATTATGATCACTGTTAGGGACACTATCACTATAACTGTATTCATTAATCATATCTCTTTGCACGATATCATGTCCAGTGCAGCATTTTCTCTTGCTGTTCCAGAAGATGCTGTTGTGAGAGTAAAATTCCATGAATTTTAACTTTGGCCACTTTTACTCATCTTCAATTCGAACACATTAAAGTATCCTATGATTAATAATCGCTGCATCTTTGTGACAAGTTCCTGTTATTGCTTACTTTGTACAACATCATCTCCTATTGTACTGATGAATGAATCTGTGCACCATTCCCAGAAGCAACAATTTGCCTTCATTATTTCTCAACTTTGTTCAAATTGCTTCCAAATTCTTGACTTGTGAACTCATATGGTGCTCATATTTCCATTTAATAACAGAAGCACTCATTGACATTCCCTGGGCTTACTGATGGCCCTGATAATTCAAATTCAGGTCATTTATCAGCCAGAATCTGTCATCATGAATCATGTTTTGTCCTATTATTGAACAAAATCTATTTTCCTGAGCAAATCCATGGTTACCCTGAATCTGTCCAGACAATAGTTAAAGATAACTGAGTACTTGTATTTTTAACAAGAGTGTAACTTGTGAGATTAACCAGTTCACTTAAACAGCCGCCCACGTTTCTCAGAAGGATGAGGGAAGAATGGCGAGGTCATTTCCAATCGAGGCCCTTACTCCTCCTGAATCGAAAGATACATCTCCTCTATTGCTATCCATTCTATATGGGAAATACCTTCTGCAGTTGCAGCGTGGTAGCATTCCTCACATTCCCAATATTCCAATTGCCTCATCTTTCACTGTGACAGGTCAGCTTCTAATCCTTGATTAAATATATCTTCAGTAAATAGCAATTAATACTCTCTTCCTGCCCGTTAAAATGCTAATGTTGACTCTTATTCTGCTCAGCACCTCCTTTCTCCACACTTCAATTAATTGCGATCATTTCCAAGGCTTTTGGGTGACCTTTTTATGTCAGTAGTCTCTGCCCTCTATCTCTCTCTCTCTGTCTGTTTCTCTCTTGATCTCCCTCTATTTCTCACTATCCACAATGCTCTGTCTTCTTCTGCATTCCCCAACATTGTGGCATGTTCTTTGTGTTCTCCTTTATGAAGATCCTATGCGGAATGTGACCTGGCCTCAGAACTATCATCCATGGCCCCTGCCACACCCTATATCTCCAATGCACCCTAATCTACTCCACACACTTACTTGACCCTCATTACTTTTATATCAGACATTCATAATCCCCCACAACAGTTGGCAGAGTACCCCACTGGCATCCTGCTCACATGCCAGCTGAAATTCTGATGCCATCCCAACTGGGACCCTACCCACATCTCAGTTAATATTCTAACTCCTCCCCAACTGCCAACCTACATATCTGGCACCTTGCCACCCTAACCACTTTTTACCCTATTAACGAGGTGCCCTACATCACGACCCACCTGGCACCATACCTTACAGCACTGTCACATCACAGCTACTTTGCGCATTATAGTACTGTTCTCGCCAGGAAAGATCTGCCAGGATAGAAGTATGGTTCCACATTCCAGAGGGTAACCCTGATGGAATCTCTTCTCAGAAATGCAGAGCTGCGTTCTTTCATCAGAAAGACAACGGCCCCCGTAGCAATTCAGGTGAGATTCTCACTCACTGGAAAACCCGTCCCAGTATTTTGTTGATTTAAAAGGTGACAATGAAGGAAAAGCGACAGCTTAGTCTGGTTCAGAATAGCTTCATTGCAAATGGTAATGCAGTGTTCTGACTTTCGAAAATCTTTCAAAATTAATCTTTTAACTTTAACTTTATTTGATTATCTTTCTTCGTAATGGTAAGAAGGACAGTAATGTATTTAACTTTTAACTTTATTTTGCTACTTTGTACATAAGACTTTGTACTTTTGTATCTAAGGTATCCCTGGGAATCGCAAATTTGTACAATTTTCACTGTACCCATGTACTTCTGTACTTGAGTGCACATGGCAATAAAATCTAACTTGAATTCTCAAGAAATCACTGAAACTTTGTTTTTCAAAATAGATTTCCACTGTGTAATAACTCTCAGAGGAAAGTGGTTAATTTGCTGCTTGTTCAGATTACTGCAACCAGCGTGATTAGTGATTCAACCAGATTAATTGTCTCACTGAACATTTAGCTTCCAAATAAAATGAGACAATGCTGACAACATTGTCATATTTCAGTGAACAGATTTGTTGACTTCACAGAAACAGACCTGGCTGGACAAAATGAAATACTCAGCAATCTTACTGATAGCACGTATTTACTACCCGATACTCGCAGCCGTTGGCATTATTGGTAAGTTCTTAAATCCAGTTATGTTTTTGTAAGTCCTATTTAACTTGATTGCTTTTTTTTGATGAAATTTGATATACTTTCCCTGGCTTTGGTTATTTTCAACCTGTGCATTCCTAATGGCTCCACTATTCATTCACTTTTGCTGTTGCTCTCTTCTGTCTGTGGAAGCAGGTTTAATTATACATGTGCTACAGGGAACTTAGTTCCAATACAGGGCAGGCTGAGTCAGTATTTATTCCCCATCCCGCGTTATACTTCAGAAGGTGGGAGTGAGCTGCCTTCTCAAACCACTGCAGACCATTTGGTGAAAGGGCACCCACATATAGTCATAGAGCTCAGACACAGACCATTCAGTCCAACTCATCCATGCTGACCAGGTTTCCTCAACTCAACTAGTTTCATTTACCTGTTTTTGGCCCATATTCCCCTAAACCTTGTCTCTCCATGGAGCTGTCTAAATGTTTTTTTTCAAATTGATCCAGCAACACTGAAGGAATGGTGATGTGTTTCCAAACCAGGAAGGTGAGTGGCTTGAAGGGAACTTGCAAGTGGTGTCATTCCCATTCATCTGCTGTTGCTAAACAGTAGCGGCTGTGAGGGTGAGAGGGAAATGTCTAAGGAACCTTGGTGAGCTGCTGCAATATAACTTGCAGACGGTACACCCTGCAGTTACTGAGCACAGACTGAAGGTTTGTGCGTGTGATGGCAATCAATTGGGCTGAGAAATCCTGGAATAAAGCCAAACTACTGTGGATGCTGGATTCTTCAATAAACAAAGACCATGTTGGATAAACGCAGCAGATCTGTCAGTTTCTGGTATGAGTCTTCTTCAGAATTTTCTATGGTCCTTGATGTTGTTGAGCTCCCTGAGCGTTATTGGAGCTGCACCCATCCAGGCAAGTGGGGAGTATTCCCTCACACTCCTGAATTTGGTTTTGTTGATGGTGGGACTTGCTTTAGGGAGTCAGGATGTGAGTTTTTCACAACAGGATTCCTAGACTGTGACCTGCTCTTGTTGCAAGAATACCTCTATGAATAAGTCATTGGTTTGAGTCAATGGTAATCTCCAAAGGGTGGATAGTGGTGGATTGCAAGATGGCAATGTTATTGAATATTAAAGGGCGATGGTTAGCATCTCTACTGTTGAAGATGCTAGTTGCCTGACACTTCTGCGGATCAAATATTGTCCATAACATCATAAGAACATCAGAGATAGAAGCAGAATGAGGCCATTCATCCCATCGAGTCTGTTCTACCATTCAATCGTAGCTGAGATGTTTCTTAACCCCATTATCCTGCTTTCCCCCTGTAACCGTTGATCCACTTTCTCATCAAGAAATTATTTCTGTGTTAAATATACTTGGTGACTTGGTCTCCACAGCCTTTCTGCGACAATGAATTTCATAGATTCACCACCCTCTGGCTGAAGAAATTCCCCCCTCACCTCAGTTCTAACGAGTCATCCCTTCACCCTGAGACTGTGCCCTTGGGGTCGTGATCTGTCCTATTGGTAGAAACATCTCCTCCACGTCCACTCCATCCAGGTCACTGAGCATTGTATAAGTTTCGATCAGACTCCCCTCCATTGAGTACAGACCCCCAGAGTTCGCAAACACTCCTCAAATAACAGCCCCTTCATCCCTGGATGATTCTAGTAAAATTCCTCTAAACCCTGTTCAAGTCCAGACATCCTTCCTGAGACACAAGACCCAAAACTGTCCACAATATGTTGAGTGAGTTGGTAAACATCCACTAATGAGAACATGAAGCTAATTCCCACTTTTATTACTTACATGAGTTAGTGATACTTCCCAAATAGTTCACTTTAACCATTGTTTTCTGATAATTGCAATAATGTTTTTGTAATTGTTTGTATTGAAAGAAATATTTTCTGATTATCTGGTGATCAAGTGATCCTAAGATCAATTTTAGATGTTGATTGAATGCTTATCAAAGGGTAGTGATTAGCAGGAGATGTAAAATACTATGTTGCATTTTCAAACTTCGGTTCCAAACCATCAGATTAGCAGCACACTGTTCTGCCCATATCATGACGCCTGTCACTGGGTCTGTCTGTTATGAGCTTGAATAAATAATTACACAACATTCTGCCTTGGGAAGTTAATAGGTACATCTACAATCTGACTGTTACAATTTTAACCAGGTGATTTGCATTGACTCCCCAGTAGATTGCCAGAAGCATTACACTCTGCTTTACTGATACTATTAATACTTACGTGTGAACCACAGGGTCTCAGATTCAAGTCCTAGATCTGCTCCAAAGGTATATAATGAAGATGTTCATTCAGAAAGCATGTTGCTGCTTTTAAATATTTGGCACTGTCTATAAAGGGAAGTGAACCAGATCAGTTTGGCAGCATTTGTTCAGATGTTTCTTCCAGCATTGTTTGTGTGGCATTGAGGCAGAAACTAGACCATTCAGCCCATCGAGTCTGTTCTGCCATTCAATCATGGCTGAGAAGTTTCTAAATCCCATTCTCCTGCTATTTCCTCATAGCCCTCGATCCCCTTGAAAATCAAGAACCTATCTATCTCTGTCCTAAATATAATCAATGACCCGGTCTCCACAGCCTTTTGTGGTAATGATTTCCATAGATTCACCACTCTCTGGCTTAAGAAGTTTATCTTTATCTCCCCTTTACTCTCAGGCTGTGACCTGAGATCCTAGCCTCTCCTACCAACAGAAACATCTTCGTAACATCGATTCTGTCCAGGCCATTCATTATTCTGTAAGTTTGCATTAGATTCCCCCCCATCCTTCGAAACTCTATCAAGTATAGACCCAGTTCCTCAAATATTCCCCATACGTTAAGCATTTCATTCCTGGGAGCATTCTCATGAACCTCCTCTGAACACACTCCAGGGCCAATACATCCTTCCTGAGATATGGAGCCCAAAACAGCACACAATACTCCAAATGTGGTCTCACTAGAACCTTATACATCCTCAGAAGTGCATCCTTGCTTTTATATTTAAGTCCTCTCAAAATAAATACCATCATTATATTTGCCTTCCTAACTACTGACTCAACCTGCAAGTTTACCTTAAGAGAATCCTGGATGAGAACTCTCAAATCTCTTTACATTTTACACATGAATTTTCTCCTCATTTAGAAAATAGTCCATACCTATATTTTTCCTACAAAAGTACATGACCTCACACTTCCCGTGTATTCTACCAGCCACTTCTTTGCCCACTCTCCTAACTTGTCCAAAACCTTCAACAGCTTCCCTGCCTCCTCAATGCTACCTGCCCGTCTATCTATCTTTATATTTTCTGCAAACCTAGCCAGAATGCCCACAATTCCTTCATGTAGATCGTTAATGCATAAAGTGAAAAGTTGTGGTTCTAACAATGACCCCTGAAAAACACCTCAGGCTGCTATCCTGAGAAAGACCCTGATATCCCCACTCTCTGCTTTCTGCCAGACAACCAAGCTTCTAACCATGCTAGCACATTGCCCTTAATCCCATGGGCCCTTATTTTCCCTCAGCAGTCTCCTGTGCGTCACCTTGTCAAAGGCCTTGGAGTGCATGCATTCAGATATAACGCCTTCAGTCCTCTATTAAACATCCTTCTCGTCATTGCCATTTGACTATCCAACATGGATTGTTATTTTAGAATCCCTGCAGTATGGAAACAAGCCCTTCGGCCCGACAGGTCCACACCAACCCTGCTTGAAGTTTGATTGCTAACCCTTTCAATACACTCTGTCCTATTTGTGTCTGTGCTGGAGAATTTTATAACTTTTCCTGAGTTCTGCATTCTTACCTCCTCCTTTAATTTGGGTTGAGCAATTTACTTATTAACTGAACTTTCCTCCTCTTATTTAGTGTAAAGCCTTGTTTACAGCTCTAGTTGTAGGATTCACTAGGACTCTCGCCTCAGGGCAGTTCAAGTGAAGACTGGCCCATTAGAATAGGCCCCTTCATCCCTTGTCCTCGTGCCAATGTCGCACTTATTCAAACCCATTTCTTCCACACCAATCTTTAATCAACCCATTAACCTTCTTAAGCTTGTTACTCCTGTGCCAATTAGCCCATGGTTCAGATAGTTACCCAGAGATTATTACCTTTTTGCTCCTAGCTGTTCACAGTCGGTTAGCAAATCCTCTGCCCAATGTCGTTGGCACCTACGTAGACCACAACCACTGGATCTTTACCCTCCCACTCCACATTCCTCTGCAGCCCAGATGAGATATCCTGAACCCGAGCACCAGGTTGGCAACACACCATTCGGCATACACACCAGGTTGGCATACACAGACTCTCGATCCTGGTCACAGAGAACAATGTCTAAACCTCTAACTATAACTTTCCTATTCATGCATCTATCCAAATATTTTTAAACATTGTAATTGTACCGGTACCCAACACTTCCTCAAGAGGTTCACTTCGTATACAAATCACAGTCTGTGTAAAAATTTGGCTCTCATGTTCTTTACAAATCTCTCTCCTCTCACCTTAAAAGTGCAACCCCCCAGTGGGCGGCACGGTGGCACAATGGTTAGCATTGCTGCGTCACAGCGCCGGAGACCCGGGTTCAATTCCCGCCTCAGGCGACTGACTGTGTGGAGTTTGCACGTTCTCCCCGTGTCTGCGTGGGTTTCCTCCGGGTGCTCCGGTTTCCTCCCACAGTCCAAAGATGTGCAGGTCAGGTGAATTGGCCATGCTAAATTGCCCATAGTGTTAGGTAAGGGGTAGATGTAGGTGTAGGGGTATGGGTGAGTTACGCTTCGGCGGGGCGGTGTGGACTTGTTGGGCCGAAGGGCCTGTTTCCACACTGTAAGTAATCTAATCTAGTCTTGAAATTGCCTTTCTGCAGGAACAGACAATTGCCATCAACTCTATCTCTACTTCTCATTATGTGCGGAGATTGCAGGTACTCTTATGGACTAAACCAGACCACTCAAAAGGTTCTTAAGCAGGCAGTTCAGACCATAACTTTGCAATTTGTTTCAGTAAGTGTACAGTGAAGATTACCCAGAGTGAGATAGCTAGATTGGCCACTAGGTTTTAAAACAGACAAAAATTTGTTCACAAAAGTGTAAAATTAGGTGGCACAGTGGCTCAGTGGTTAGCACTGCTGCCTCACAGCACCAGGGTCCCAGGTTCAATTCCAGCCTCGGGCGACTGTCTGTGTGGAGTTTGCACCTTCTCCTTGTATCTGCGTGGATTTCTTTTGTGTGCTCCGCTTTCCTTCCACAGTCCAAAGATGTGCAGGTCAGGTGAATTGGCCGTGCTAAATTGCCCATAATGTTAGGTGCATTAGTCAGAGGGTAGAGGTCTGGGTGGGTTACTCTTCAGAGGGTCAGTGTGGACTTGTTGGGCCGAAGGGCCTATTTCCACACTGTAGGGAATCTAATCTAATCTACACAATGAAATATAAAGAACCCCTCCAGAACTCAGCCAATCCAACTAGACTTAATTATGCTGTTCAGAATACACACATCAATCCCAATAAGCAAACTCCCTTTAAAACCCAGTATAAATGGAAAACATGCTTACAGGTTGAAGTTGAAGAGCAGAAAGAGAGGGAGACAAAGTTTCTACACAGCTCTCTGTTGAACTTCCAATCAGTTCAAGACTGACCACTCCACTTTCATTATACAGGTCACTTCTAAAACATGACCACTTTGGCCTGAAGTCTCATCTGTTTACATATAAACAAAAGGCCTCTCAAAATCTTTCTCCTCTTATTGAGCCAGGCCCAGTTTATTACCCCTCTGAAGGAAACCCTTGAGGCAAGCAACAGCTTTCAGAAAACAAAGCAACTGGCTTTATGACAATACAAAGTTCTTGTATAACATGATGGTTGTGTTCTTGTACATTGCCACACCATAGAAAAATCGTGCTTTAGAAACAGCGCTGAGTGTTGGCAATGTAATCACATCACACCCAACGCACGTTTCAAAGGTTCACACTTTAGAAACAATGTCCCCAATTCGTCAGTTGCATTGAATTGAATTTGTGTTAATAGTAGCAGAACAACGTGTGTGTGAGCATAAAACGTTTGCAATAATCAAGGATTTTGATTTTCCAAACCATTTCCAATCCCAGAAGCAGCTGCAAGATCTTCGCTGCCTCCCACAACCTCAGAACAACTTTGTTGGTTCAATTTAACATCATCATTTTAGCAAATGGATATTTTCTTGTCAAAGTGGACAGGAGAGCAGATTCTGTGGCAATGATCTTTGCCTTTCATCAGTTCTACCAATTCAGTGCTTTCACACTCACTATAGAGCAGTTCATACAATCATAGAATTCCACCTGAAGGGCATTGTGGGTCAGCCTTCCAGCATGTAGACAAGAAGCAACAAAACCTAAGTCTTTGGGGCTGGTATGAGTCTTCTTCAGAATGCTCCATGGTCCTGAGTGGTGTCACGCTTCTTGAGTGTTTTTGAAGCTGCACCCATCCAGGCAAAGGACAGCATTCCTTCACACTCCTGGCTTGAGCCTTGGAAATGGTGGAACAGGCTTTGGAGAATCAGGGGTGGGTTTTTCGCAGCAGGATTCCTAGCCTCTGACCTGCTCTTGGCGCAACAATACTTGTATGGTTAAGCCAGGGCTGGTTTGGGTTTATGGTAATGACCAGGACATTGACAGCTTTGGGCTCCCTGAAGACAATGTTATTGAATATCAAAGGGAGTTTTCAGAATACCATCTGTAAGTGATGGTAATTGCCTGGCACATGTGTGGATCAAATGTTGTTTACTACTTGTCCATAAAGTCATAAGACTATAAAATATCAGAGCAGAATTGGGCTATTTGACCTAACGGGACTGCTCTGCCAGTCAATCGGGGTTGATATGTTTCTAAACCCCATTCTCTCACTTCCCCCTCCCCCCGTAACCCTTGACACCCTTAATCATCAAGAAACTCTGTCTTAAATACACTCAATGACTTAGTCACCATAGCTTTTCTGCAGCAATGAGTTCCATAGATTCACTATCCACTGGCTGAAGGAATTCCTCCTCATCTCAGTTGTAAAGGTTATCCCTTAACCCTGAGGCTGTGCCTTTAGGTCCAGATCTGTCCTATTAGTGGAAATATCTTCTCTGCATCCACTCTGTCCAGGTCTCTCAGTGTACTGTAAGTTTCAATCAGATTCCCCTTCATATTACTAAACTCCATTGAGAACAGGCCCAGAGTCCTCAAATGCTCCTCATATGACAAACTCTTCACCTCGTGCATGACTCTTGTGAAATTCCTCTGAACCCCATTCAAGTCCAACATCTTTCCTGAGGCACAAGCCCCAAAACTGTTAACAATATGTTGAGTAAGGTGTTGAGGACATGAAACTAATGAGTACATAAAACGTCCACTTTTATTACATATATGAGTTACTTACACTTTCCACGTAGTTCATTATAAGCTTTTTGCGATGATTACACTTATTTTCTAGTAATTATTAGTACTAAAAGGCACATTTTCTGATTCCTAGTGATCAAGTGGTCCAGTGTTCATTATTTTCATCGTTTGATTAATTATTTTTTCAAAGGGCAGTGATTAACAGAAGATGTAAATTATTGTCCTACATTGCCAAGCACAGCGATGCAAAATAACTTAAATTTCAAACCATCAGATTAGTAGCACCGTGATCTACGGATATCATGACTGCTGCCACTAGGTCTGTCTGTTGTGAGCTTGAATACATAATTACACAGCATGATGTCTGGAACTGGTTAATACGTACATTTACAATCTGACCGTTACAATGTCAACCGGATAAGCTGCATTGCTCTCACGTAGATTCCCAGTAACTTTCAACTCTGTTGTATTGATGCTATGAATCCCTACCTGTGGACCGGGGGATCTCAAGTTCCAGTCCCACCTGCTCCAGTGTTGTATCATAACATTGCTGAACAGGTTGACTCAGAAAACATGTCAATGCTTTTAAATATCTGACACAGTCAAAAAGGGAAGTCCATCAGATCAGTTTTGCAACTCTTGTTCAGATTTTCCTTTCAAAATTGTTTTGCGTGGCATTGATTTAAATAGACTCATCGAGCATGGAAGCAAACGCTTCGGCCCAACCAGTCCATGCCAAAGGTAATCCCAAACTCAACTAGGCCCACCAATCTATTCCTGGACCGTTCTCCTCTGAACCTTTCTGATTCTTGTATCTTTACAAATGTCTGTTAAATATTTTCATTGTACCGGCATCCATCACTTAGAGTCTGAGAGTCATAGAGTCATACAGCATGGAAATAGATCATTCGGTCCAACCAGTCCATGCCAAATATAATCCCAAACAAAACTGGTCCCACCCGCCCATATTCCTCCAAATATTTCCTCTTCATGTCCTTTTCCAAGTGTCTTTGAAACGTCAGAAATTTGACCACATCCACCACTTAGAGTCATAGATTCATAGAGATGTGCTTCCTTAGGAAGTTCATTTCACATGCAAATCATTGTCTGTAAAAACAAAAATACCCCATGTTCGATTACTTAGAGCGTGGAAACAGACCCATTGACGCAACAAGTCCACACCGACCCGCCAAAGAGCAACCCACCCAGACCCATTCCCCAAACACTATGAACAATTTAGCATGGCCAATTCACCCTGGTCTGCACATTTTTGGACTGTGGGAGGAAACCGGAGCACCTGGAGGAAACCTACGCAGACACAGGGAGAATGTGCAAACTCCACACAGTCAGTCCCCTGAGGCGGGAATTGAACCCGGGTCTCTGGCGCTGTGAGGCAGCAGTGCTAACCACTGTGCAACTGTGCCACCCATTTCAGGAACCGGAAGAGGCTGTTCGGCCCATCGAGCCTGCTCCACCGTTCAACATTGTTTACGTCCACTTTCCTTCATTTCCTCTTAACCTTAAGTCCCTGACTGATCAAGAATCGATCTATCTCTGCTTTAAATATACACAGCTCTCTCTGTGGCAAGGAGTTCCAAAGACTCACAACCCTCCGAGAAAGAAATCCTCCCTCATCTCAGTCTTCAATCAGTGACCCTTTACTCTGAGACTGTGCCCTCTTATTCCCAACATAATCGAATTCTTTGAGGAAGTGACAAAGTTGATTGATGAGAGAAGGGCTGTAGATACCATATTCATGGACTTCAGTAAGGCATTTGATAAGGTTCCACATGGTAGGCTGATGGAGAAAATGAAGTTGCAGGCGGTCCAGGGTGCACTAGCTAGATGAATGGAGAACTGGCTGAGCAACAGGAGATAGAGAGTAACAGTGGAAGAGAATTTCTTAAAATGGAGAACTGTGAACAATGGTATTCCACAGGGATCCGTGCTGGGACCACTGTAGTTTGTGACATACATAAATAATCTGGAAGAATGTATAGGTGGTCTGGTTAGCAAGTTTGCAGATGACACACAGATTGATGGAGTAACAGATAATGAATGAGACAGTCAGAGAATACAGCAGAATATGGATATATTGGAGAGTTGGGTGGAGAAATGGCAGATGGAGTTCAATCTGGGTAAATGCAAAGGGATGCGTTTTGTAAGATCTAATTCGAGAGTGAAATATAGCTTATGTGAAAAAGTCCTGGGGGCAATTGGTGTACAGAGAGCTCTGGGTGTTCAGGTGCATTGTACCCTGAAGGTGACAATGAAAGTTAATAAAGTTGTCGCAATGGCATATGGCATGCTTTCCTTCAATGGACAGGACATTGAATCCAAGAGTTGGCAGGTCTTGTTACAGTTGTGTAAGATTCTGGTTTGGACATATTTGTAATACTGCGTACAGTTCTGATCGCCACGTTACCAAAAGGATGTGGATGGTTTGGAGAATATGCAAAGGAGTTTCACCAGGATGTTGCCTAGTATGAAGGGCACTAGCTATGAAGAGAGGTTGATTAGATTAGGATTGCTTTCATTAGAAAGACTCAGGTTGATTAGGGGGTGCTGATTGAGTTCTGCAAAATTATGAGAGGTACAGACAGGGTGGATAGCAAAAAGATTATTATTTTCCTAAAGTGGGGCACTAAATTACTCAGGGTCATGTGTTCAAAGTGAGAGGGGAAAGGTTTAGGGAAGATATGCATGGGAAGTAATTTATGCAGAAGGTGGTGGGGGCCTGGAACATTGCCAGCGAATGTGGCAGAGGCGCACTAGTGCCAATTAAGATGTATCTAGACAGATACGTGAGTGGGCAGGGAGCAGAGGGATACAAATCCTCAGAAAATAGGCGGCAGGTTCAGATAGAGGATCTGGATCAGTGCAGGCTTGGAGGGACGACGGGTCTGTTTTTGTGCAGGAATTCTTTTGTTCTTGTTTCAAGCCTACTGGCTCTCCTCTAAGACCTCGACTCATCTGCCCCAAGTCTCAACACTTCTTTTTGTCATATCCCTCAACTCGTTGATATTTCAGCAATCCATCTTCCTCGTCTTCAAATACTTTCAGTGGTCTAACTTCCTAAGTTTTCTGGGTGGAGAATTCCAGGTATTTATTACCCTCTGTGAGAAGAAATTCATTTGAAGCATGTTTAGTAAATTTCATTATTGGTGTAACAGACTGTGAAGATGGTTATCGAAGATAACAAAGGGATCTTGATCAAATGGGCCAATGGGCTGAGGAATGTAGATTCGAATTTGATTTAGATGAATGTTTGCACTTTCAGAAAATGAACAAGGGCAGACTTATGCAGTTTATGGAACGGCCCTGTGTCGTGCTGTCAAACAGGGAGACATCAGGGTTCAGGTGCATAGTTCTCTGCAAGCTGTGCTACAGGTAAACAGGGTGGTAAGGAAGGCATTTGGCATGCTTGCCTTAATAGCTCAGGCCATTGAGTACAGGAGTTGGAACTTCACATTGTGCTTTTACAGGCCATTGGTGAGTCCAATTTTGGACTGCACTGTCCATGGGTGGCATGGTGGCTCAGTGGTTAGCATTGCTGCCTCACAGCACCAGGGGCGTCAGGCGACTGACTGTGTGGAGCTTCCACATTCTCCCTGTGTCTGCGTGGGTTTTCTCCGGGTGCTCCGGTTTCTTTCCACAGTCCAAAGATGCACAGGTTAGGTGGCTGCTCGTGTATTACGTTCCTGATTGGGTCCATTGCTGTAGAACACCTTGCCCTTATTTAAGTTTTGTTTCTCTATTACCAGTTCAAGCAGCATGAAAAATCTACTGAACATTTCGGTGAATCTATCAGCATAATACACTTGTATTAAAATGTTTTATTCATAACAGTTTTCTTTCCTCTTTTATTTGCTTATTTATGTTGATTCTGTTGATTCACAACATGTTTTTCATTGTATTCTGGTTTAACTTTTCACTAGACTTCCTGTCATTTAGTGAATATAGTAAACTGAGGCAATTGGTGAGATATAACAGACATATTAAACTGACGTTTTTGCTTTGCTCTAGTCATGAATAAGTGAACTTTTTTTCTAATTTTGCTTCCAGTTAACTTGGTGGGAATTGTGATCCTGAATCGAGGCAATTGTGGGCTATCCAAATGCGTCACTCGCTATTTGTTGGCAATGTCTACAGCGGATCTACTTGTCGTCATCCTGAATGTCTTACTGGACCGAATTAACAATCTTTATTTTCCAGTTACTTTCCTATCCATCACTCCTGTGTGTGCCTTGAGAGTTGTTTTATATGTTGCAGCCCTGAGCTGCTCAGTTTGGTTCACAGTCACTTTCACATTTGACCGGTTTGTAGCCGTTTGTTGTCAGAAGCTAAGAACAAGATATTGTAATACGAGAACTGCGTTTGTGCTTCTAGTAAGTGTGAGTGTGGGCAGCTTTTTGCGATCAATCATTTGGTATTTCGTTCTTACTCCTTCAATTGTTATTGACAATGTACCATGGTTTTGTGTCACAAAATCAGACTATCATACATCATTATTTTGGAAAGTGTATGTCTGGATTAATGTTATAATGATATCATTGCTCCCATTTGTATTGATTTTGGCATTCAATGCTCTAACTGTCAGGAACATTATAAGAGCCAACCACATCCGCTGTCGCCTCCGGATCCATGGAAATGAGCAGAATAATACTGATCCAGAGGTGGTACAACGGAGAAAATCCATCATCTTGCTCTTTGCACTGTCTGCTAATTTTATGCTGTTGTGGACACCATTTATCGTACGTGCTTTAATATGGCGAGAAGAAAACTATAATTATAAAGACAAGACTTTGAATGGTCCAATATTTGTCTTTCAAGAAATTGGATTCATGTTACGGCTTCTGAGTTCATGCACTAACACCTGCATATACGCTCTAACGCAAACTAAATTCAGACAGGAGTTAATCAACGGAGCAAAATATCTATTTACTCGAATTGTTAAGCTGTGCAAATAAGCATACAGGTCAGACCTGTACTTGAAGGTGTATTTCCAGTCTTACAATGGGATCTCCAGATTGACAGAGCTTGTGGAATTTCCCTGGCTGCATTAACTGAAAAGAAGTCCGTGTCCTCAGAATTGGAAAGATCGCTTGGCCACAAAAATTGGAAATAATCAATTGTGCGAAAAATTAAGTAATTGAATTGAGAATAATATTCCACTGAGATTGAGAGTCTGTACAGGGTATAGTTAGTCAAAAGGCTGAATTTCGTCTTTCCTGGTATGGCCTATTCCAATTTCTAATGTGTTTATTGCTTTCCTTTGTCCCATTTATAAGTTTATGTTCTTGTGCTGAAAGGACAGTGGCAGGCTCGTGTGAATATGTTTAGTCACTGACTAGCATGACAACCAAATACAATTATTAATCTTAAAATCTTCCAAACTGATGACGTTTTGGAATATGATTTGACCAGTATTATTAGCAGCTGGGACCTTAACATACAACATTTGAAAGTGTCTTCCACAATTCACACTGCTTCCTAAAACCTACTTGTCCAGTTGTTCCTATAGTTATATATAGATTCATACAGATGTACAGTATGGAATCAGACCCTTTAGCCCTTCCCATTCATGCTGACCTGATATCTGAAATAAACTCAGTCCCATTTGAAAGCAATTGGTCCATATGCCTCTAAACCTTTCCTATTCATAGACACAACCAGTTGCCTTTTAAGTCTTATAATTGTACCAGCTTCCACCACTTCCTCTGGCAGCTCATTCAATACAAACAGCACCACCTGCATGAAACTGTTGTACCCTAGGTCCCTTTTAAATATTTCCCCTCTCACCCTAAACCTATGCCCTTGAGTTGTTGACTCCCTCGCCCCAGGGAAAAGATTCTGTTTGTTTACCTTATCCATGCCCTTCCTGATTATGTAAATCACTATAAAGTCACCCCTCTGCCTCCGACGCTCCAGGAAAATAGTTCCAGCCTGTTCAGCCTCTCCCTGTATCTCAAATCCTCTAACCCTGGCAACGTCCTTGTAAATCTTTTCTAAATCCCAAACCAGGAAAATACACAGTATTCCGAAAGTGGCCTGACCAATGCCCTGCAGAGCAGCACAATGATCTCCCAACTCCTATACTGGAATCATCCTAAGTCTGGCAGAGGTTTAGCTGCATATCTCAAACCTGATTTACTGCATCTGTTCCTCCTGAGATGGTCTTCTCTACCTTTGGGCACCTGACATAAATTTGTGGAACGGTTCAAGTTCACATGTTCCAATTAACCTACCTTCTGATTGCCAAGCACTCCAACTTCCCCGCCCCCAATAACATGGGGATCCTGGGCATCCCCTACCATCAATATGACGCCACAAGCAAACTAGAGTAGGAACACCCTCTTCCACCTTGGGAGCTTACAACCATACATCCTCAACATGGAATTCATCAGCTTCAAACTCTCCTCTACCCCTCAATTCGTCCGAAGTCCAGCCTTCCATCTCCACCCCGTGCCCTAACCTGTCCATCATCCTTCCCACCTATCCACTCCACCCTTCCAACTGACCAGTCACAATCATCTCCTCTGTGCATCCACCAATGCCATACCACCTATCATTCCCCAAGCCTCATCCCCCTTCCTCTATTCATCTCTCGCATGCCTTTCCCCGTCCCCAGGCCTGATGATGACTCCTGCCCCAAACAACGACTCTCCCTTTTCCAGTTCTACATTTGTTGACTATGACTTTCCAGCATCTGCACTCCTTACTGTCTCCAAGCATACCAAATGCCTTCTTTACTCTCCTGTCTACCTGTGACTCCACTTTCAAGGAACAATGAACCTGCCCTTATTTGTCTTTCCAAGTTGCAGCACCTCACATTTTCTAAATCAAACTCAATTGGCCGCTCCACATCCCATTGGCCAATCTAATCAAACCCCATTATACTCTGAGGTAACCTTCTTCACTGTTCACTACCCCTCCAATTTTGGTGCCATCAGAAAACTTACTAACCATACCTCCCATGTTCATCTGCTAATCATTTATATAAATGACAAAAAGGAATACAGCCAGCACCTGTCCTTGCAGCATACTGCTGGTCACAGACCTCTAGTTAAAAAAATAAACCCCTCATCACCATTCGTCTCCTGTTTTCAAGCCAATTTTGCATCCACATAGCCAGCTCTCCATGTAGTTCATGAGTTAGCCTTGCTGTTATGACACGGAGGTGAGCCTTCTGTTAATTAAAGCAAACACCCAGAATAGCTCACCTCACCTTGTAATCTGGTAAAATACGAGTGACAGAGAACTCTCAAATGCCACTATTTAAAGGAAATATTATCAATTTATTCTTTAACTCTCAAAGTGAACATTAAGCAACAACTGTTCACAACTCGAAGCCCCCCTTTGTCTTAACTGCTTACTATCTGTCCCCAACTCTATAGCAATATACTGTTCCAATAAATACTTATAAAAATCACATCAACTTAATTTCAAAACCCTACAGCGATTGTTGTTGCCGCTGTCTCTCTTCTTCCAACTGAAGATCTCTCTGGGTCATCTTCTTTCTTTTATTGTGAATATTCTTTATATGAAAAGATAAATATGACAGAGAGTGTTTCGAAGGCAGTTACTCTTTTAATGGCAGTTACTCTGTCTGACTTCAAAACTGCCTGCCTTTTTATACCCCCAACATTGGATCACCTCATTGGTTCAAGGTTAGCAAAATCGATTGGGCTTTACTATCCTGAGGCAAAATTTAAACTGAATGGTTAAATATGATTTGTCATAAAAACAGCAACCAACTCAGCTAGCTATTTCACAACCGAATGTTCCATATTTTCAATTTTCCAGTACACTCTGAGCCTGCTAGCTAGTCGTATGGCAGGTGCTTACAAGCTCTCAGTGTAAAACAGCATTCACTCTCTCTTAAATGTACAGTACACACCACTCAATTTCATAACACCTCCACCCTTAAGAAGAAATGAACCATCATAATGAAAAGTTGGCTTCATTTTTTTTCTA
Organism: Chiloscyllium punctatum; assembly: GCF_047496795.1. Classification (NCBI taxonomy): domain Eukaryota; kingdom Metazoa; phylum Chordata; class Chondrichthyes; order Orectolobiformes; family Hemiscylliidae; genus Chiloscyllium; species Chiloscyllium punctatum. The sequence goes on along the minus strand of NC_092742.1, from coordinate 108,258,601 downwards.
ATTCTTAACCCCCGTTACAATGAAACACATCGGACATTAATCTAAGCTTATATTAATTTTTTACACACACACACATTTAATATTGATATCTGTTCAATCTTATCTATACCTAATCTGTTAAATCTACAATAACGCATCTGCTATCACATTTTTACAACCCACAAGATGCATAATTTGTAATTTAAAAGTCTGTAACATGAGGCTCCAACAAAATAGTCTCATATTCTTGTCTTCAAAACATTCCAATAATGTAAGAGGATTGTGATCCATGTATACCATTGTCTCCAACATACTGTTCGTCACATAAACATTAAAAACTTGTAAGGCATTGAAAATAATTCATTTTCAATGGTAGAGTATTTTTTCTGGTGTATATTGAGTTTCTTTGGAAAGTAGCCAATCGGTCTTTCAATTGCATCACCATATTTCTGTATCAGTACAGCTCCAACTCCGATATCACTAGCATTGATTGCAATTTCGAAGGCTTTCAAAAGATTTGATGCAGATAAAACTGGTGCGACGGTTAGCACTGCTTTTAAATTCTCAAAAGCCTCCTGCATTGTTCTATCCACTGAAATGTGGTGTTCTTCTTCAGTAAATCTGTTAGCGGTGCCACCACAAACTTCTGGTAGAATCCACTAAGTCCCAAAAATTGAAGCACCACTTTCTTCAAGGAATTTCCTTGATGGACTTCGTCTTGGTTTTCCTTGGGGTCAACCTTCTATGACCGATATTATGCCCGAAGAACATCATCTCTCCCTTCACACGTTCTGCTTTCTTTAAGTTTATTACCGGTTTTGCTTCTCATTGATTAAACAGCTCTGCCAACTGTACCATGTGATCTTTCTATGACTCGCTAAAGATCACGACCTCATCCAGATAAACTGCACAGTTTGTTAATCCAGCCACAACTCTGTTCATGAATCTTTTGAATGTGGCGGGTGCATTCTTCCTTCCAAACGGCATCACTTTGTATTGATATCACCCATTTGGGGTTACAAATGCAGAAAGTTCTTTCGTTTACTCTGATAAACGTACTTGCCAATAACCATGCAATAAATCCAACATTGTGATGTAACTGGCTTGTCCATTTTTCTCGATACAGTCCTCCAATCTTGGCATTGGGTATGAGTCTGATATTAATTTGGTGTTCACCTTCTGGTAATCCACACTAGACTATTCAGTCCCATCAGGTTTGGGAAAGAACACAATCGGCGAACTCTACTCACTCTGACCAGTTCGATGATATCCTCATTGAGCTTCGCATCCACTTCCTCTGGACCGATGTGGCTTACCAGGGTTAAGTCTGTCGGGGTGTTGTTTTATCAGAACAGCATTCCTTACTTTTACCTCATGCACAATAGCATTGGACCTCCCTGTCTTATTCCTGCATATGTCCTCATATTGCTGCAACAAACTCTTTCAACTGTGTTCAGAATTAGAATTAGAATACCTATCATGTGGGAACAGGCCCTTCAGCCCAACAATTCCACAGTGACCCTCCAAGGAGTATCCCATCCAGACCCATTCCTCTGCATTTGCCCCTGAATAATGCACCTAACCTATACATCCCTGGTCTCTGGGCAATTTAGCATGGCCAATTCACCTAACCTGCACATCTTTGGATTGTGGCAGGAAACCGGAGCACCCGTTGAACACCCACGCAGACAAGGGGAGAATGTGCAAACTCAGTTACAGTCACCCGAGGCTGGAATCAAACCTGGGTCCCTGGCACTGTGAGGCAGCAGTGATAAACATTGTACCACCATCCCACCCTGAGACAGATCGTTTACTAACCTATCCCACTCCTCAAGGACTTCCTTATTGTTTAACATATTTTGAGGCACATCAAACTCCAGGACATCTGGATTTGAATCCTCACTCTTCAGGGCAGTACCTAACACCTGTTTCTCCAGTTCCCTGTCTCTATTATAATAAGATTTCAACACATTCACATGACATACCCGATAAAGTTTGTTTACTATCTACCATCCTTCCCAGATAGTTTACCGGACTTTTTTTTTTCTTAGTTTGATAGGGACCACTAAACCTGCCTTTGAATAGATCTCCTACCACTGGTGACAATACTAATAGGTCTTGCCCATGGGAACACAGTTGAATTTCAGAGTTTTTAAGCTATCACCTGCTTCATTCTATGTTGTGACCTCTTTGGGCGATGTTTTGCTAACTCATGTGCCTGCTTTATTCTCTCCCTCACCTCCAATGCATAATCCAAGTGTGAGATCTCCGACATTGGGTCCTGTTAATTTCTCTTTAACTAATTTCAAATCCCCTCCCCCTTCATGTCCGAGTATTAACTCAAAGATAGTAAATTGAGTAGATTTGTTTGGGCCATCTCAAATGGCAAATAATACGAATAGGATACCTTTATCCCAATCATTTGGGTAATCCTGACAGTGCACTCTTAACATGGTTTTTCAAGGTCTGATACCTCCTTTCCAAAGCTCCTTAAGATTCAAGATGGCGTGCACTTGATTTAAACAGCTGTATGCCTAAGTTATCCATAAGCTCCTTGTACAGCCAAGCAGTACAATTAGACTCTTGGTCTGATTGAATCTCTCTGGGTGGCCTATACCATGTGGAGAAAGCTGCGAACTCACCTACCACACTTTATTGCCTTAATACTCCATAATACAACTGCATCTAGAAATCTGGTAGACACATGGTTAGCAAGTATTGGTTCCCACTTTCAGTTTTAGGAAGGGGACCTACACAATCAATTATAACCGACGTGAAAGGTTCGTTGAATGTGGGATTGGCAACAAAAGGGCTGGTTTTATTACTGCCTGTGGCTTACCTACCATTTGGCATGTATGACATGTATGGCAAAAGTTAAGCACATCCTTGTGCAAGTCAGAAGGAGTGCTATTACATTCATCTCTTACTATGAGACACTGATTAGATCCTGTATCTCTCAAAATTATAAATGCTTTTGCACTTTAGCCTGAGTCTTCCATACATCTAGGTGACCTCCGACTAGTTTTTCATGTGTAAACTGTATCACTTGCTGTCGATATGCTACTGGCAATACAGTCTGGTACACTTTGGCCCCCTTCGTCTCTCCATTAATCTGCCATGCGCTCCATTTCCGCCTTATGATTCTATCTTTAAGATAATAGCCATCAGGAATACATTCTGACTCCTTTACTGAGTATTCATCGATACATATATCTTTTATTGTCTTGTCTTTCTGTTCAAAGTCCATTAGCCTTTTAGAACTACACACTTCAGCCTGACCCTCTGTCTGTTCAGGTATTTCCTGCACCATTACGTCAAACAGTGTGTCAGCTAACTGAACCTCAACATCTTCATCTGTCTGTTTAGTTTTTGTGTCTTGCTATAACTTATGATAATGAGATCTTTTTAATACACAGTCTGGAAACTTTTCAGTGTATTTTCCTTTTTAACTCCGCAGTTTCTTGGTCTTCCTTGGGCTTCTCCACAACAAGGGGTGTCACTCCTACCTTGGATCCTGCTAAATCATTCCCAAACTCAAACTACATTCCTGGAACTGACACTCTGTCAATGACTCCCACTGTAACTTGCCCAGTCTTGATTGGCACTCCACCCTGATCTTATAGAGGGGAATGCCAAATTTCTGTCCGTCTATCCCACAAATTACCGCTCTCTCGGGTAACAGGTCAGAAGGAGTGTTATTACATTCATCTCTTACTATGAGACACTGATTAGATCCTGTATCTCTCAAAATTATAACCTATTTCCCTTCTTTCTGATTAAACCTTACCCACAAAGGCAAAGTCTTTGTAGAGATCAGATACTAACTCGATATCCAGCCCCTGCCTGGGCTGTGACCTCTCGTGCAGTTCCTCGACTTTTCTTGGGATTTCCTTTACTATCTTCACGAATGCCACTGGCCGAGCCTCTTTTCCCACATCTTTTCCAACAATGCCTTTCTTTAACAACCAGCCCTCCGATGTTTCCACTGTGGAAAAGTGTCCCACTTTTCCACAGTGGAAACATCGGAGGCATTTCACCTCCTTTGTACCCACGAAGGCTTATTTTTTTTAACCTGTGATAAACAATTTTCAATGTTCTCTACTCTTTGTTTTGTAGTGTAAGATCTCCCCTTTTCCCAATTTCTATCCCTCACTGGATGAAATTCTTGATGGAAGCTAACTTCATTCCTTAACTCTAAAACATTAAACAAAAAGTATTCACAACTCTAAGTCCCCCTTTCTCTTAACTGCTTCCTGTCCGCCTCCAACTCTATAACAATATGCCGTTCCAATAAGACACTTATTAAAATTACATCAAGTTAATTTCAAAACCACACATCGGCTGTCATTGTCTCTGTCTCTCTTGTTCTGGCTGAAGATCTCCCTGGGTCATTTTCATTATTTTACTGCAAATAGTTTTTATATTACAAGTACCTTTGACAGGGAGTATTTCAATGGCAGTTACACTGTCGATGGCAGTTACTCTGTCTGACTTTCAAACTGCCAGCCTATTTTATACCTCTAACATCACATCGTCCCATCGGTTCAATGTTGGCAAAAACAATAACTTCAAACTCAATTGTGTTTTAGTTACTGGGGCATAATTTAAATTGATTCACGAACTCAGGTATCCACTTCGCAGCCAAATTTTACGTATTTTTAATTTAACAGGACATTCTGAAACTGCTAGTTAGTCATATGACAGGTGCTTGCAAGCTCTCAGTGCAGGACAGCATTCGCTCTCTCTGAAAGGTCCAGCACATGCCTTCAACTTCATAACACTGGGAGTTCTCTTCACTGGAGTAAAGGATATTGGGAGGTGACCGTAAAGAGGTTTTTAAACTAATGAGGGGTACAGATAGAATTAATGGTAGTTGTCTTTTCCCAAGGATGGGGGATTTCAAGAAAAGGGAGTAAATCTTTAAAGATTTAAAAAAGACGTGTGAAGCAAATATTTTACACAGAGAGTGGTTGATTTGTGGAATGAATGTTCTGAGGAACTGGTGGATGTGTGTACAATTACAATGTTTAAAAGACAAGTACATGAATAAGAAAGGTTTGGAGGGATATGGGCCAGGAGCAGGCAGGTGGGACTAGTCTAGCTTGGGATTATGGTCAGCATGGATTGGGGGGACCGAATAGTCCGTTTCTGTGCTAGATGGCTCTATAACTGTTCCAATTAATTTGGAATGTCAGTGTGATTGTTTGCAACTTCTCTTTTGCTTGAACCTTGAATCAGGAGCACACACAAACTATTCACCCCATCAGTTGCTATTTATAGTCCACATGACCCATGGCTGAACACTCTAACTCCCCCTCCCACTCCGCCAAGGACCTGCAGGTCCTTGGCCTCCTCCATCGCCAGACCCTGGCCACACGACGCCTGGAGGAAGAGCGCCTCATCTTCCGCCTAGGAACCCTCCAACCACAAGGGAGGAATGCAGATTTCTCCAGCTTCCTCATTTCCCCTCCCCCCACCTTATCTCAGTCCCAACCCTCGGATTCAGCACCGCCTTCTTGACCTGCAATCTTCATCCCGACCTCTCCGCCCCCACCACCTCACCTCCTTCCACCTATCATATTCCCAGCGCTCCTCCACCAAATTCCACGCCCCTCCCCCCGACCTTTTATCTCAGCCCTGTTGGCACACCAGCCTCATTCCTGAAGAAGTGTTTATGGGAGTATAGTTAGCCCCTATGAAAGTAATTAGTGTGAGTCTCCGTGGAAAAGCACTCAAAGCGTAAATGTAAATATCGGAAAAGGATCACAGCAAAGAAGCACTATGATCCCTCATGTACAGTTAATAGTTTAATAGAACAGTACTATCAGAATATCTTTGTTTGATCAAGTGTCACTGTACAACCATTACCAAAGAACCACATCTAGATATTTGTAGCTGGGCACTAGTACCAGACCAGCATGGTTTTCTCTGGCGTATCTGCAGGGCACCAGCGTTAATGAACTGATATTACTACATCTCATGTCAATGAGATCATCCTCCTCATATCAATGCAGTACAGTCACTTCTACCGATAGCGTGGGGCATCGCCAATACTTGGGAATGGTCAACTTCATTATTTGTGTTGCACCAGCAGAATGGGATGAGCATGGTCAGATGTGATTAACACCAGCAGTGAGACCACAGCAGCCTGGTTAAATACATCATGGGTTCAAGTGTCACTTGTACTGGAGGGATATGCTGACCCCTATTGCAAATGTAAGTTACTGAGAGGCGGACATGGTAAACTCAAGTTTTATTGAAGTATATCATTAATCAGAAGACTTCAGTCATTATTTGTATTGTGGGATCAGATTAGTCACATGTTTGGCAGGATTTGAATCACTGCCCGGTCTGAAACTATCCCCTCACTTGAAATGTGGGGTCTCCTGGTTGTGATGATGTGGCTCCATGTAGCTGTTCGCATCAATCCTTTAGGAACAGGTTTCACAACAGCACAGGGAGATTTAATCTGCTCAGTAAACATTGTTATAATATTGCCTTCTACAGTCTGATGTAACAAACATAACAACCTACCTAAATCCATGTGTTGCACAGTTGTAATTATTGACTGTGTGGAAGATTGAAGCATCTATAAATGCAGGTTTTTCTGCCATCCAGTCATGTATCAACCAGTCTATGCTGAAGGTAATCCCATACTGAACTGGTCCCACCTGCTTGCTCCTGGCCCATATCTCTCCAAACCTTTCCTGTTCATGGATCTATCCAAATGTCTTTTATTGTTCAGATCTTTCTGCAAAGGGGCCATGGACTGCTTCAGATCCTGTGGAGTCTAAAGCAGTGGCATAAGTGTCAAGTTTCAAAAGTTCAAGTTAAACCTAATTAACGTTGAGCAACTTGTTGGGGTGGAACAAGGGTTGTTCAGACTCTTTGCAAGCAATACAGGGAAGAGGCAAGTTTAAATCTTGAAATGGAGATGTACAAATTCCACATGGGACCGAGGTGAATGAGGATTGAGCTGTAATGCTGCTGGAGATAAGTCGGCTCAGTAAATGTTCGATGTTGTTTGTGAATAAACGCAGCTAACCGATGCAGAATTCTCACTGCTGCCTGGATTGGGATTTCTGTGTAGTCCAGGAAATTTGACATTTCAAAGCATTCAATCTGCATTCATATTTGACTTTGTCATTCTCAGATTTTAACAATATTCAGACAGTTGTCAGACTGTGCTGTGCAACTGTATTGTATTAAATTAATGTTGGGGTTGATAACCGTAGTGGGTTTAACATAATTGCCTTTAATTGCAATGAATAATAAATTTCCAGATGCTCTTTTGGGGAAATTTCTGTTCCTATTCATTGAATTGACAGCAAGAATGTGGGAATAGAGCCAGAAAACTCCCAGATTTTCATTTTCCAGATCTGCCTATTTCAAGGTGTCTGCAAAATCCACAATTCATTTCAAACTCCAAATGATATTTTTTTTTTAAAAAATCAACTGTGCACCAAAATAGAGACAATCTTATTCTTTGCTGCTCTTGAAATAATTGCATGAGATGTGGTAAATCATCTTTCAGATCCTCAGTTTGAAAGGGGTGAGTTGTTCATGTTGTGAAAGGTTGAGCTGTCTGGCTATTTGAGCAGCGGTCACCTCTCTTACTGTTTATGAACTTGGCTCAATCTGCAAAGCTGGCAATAGTCACTTCAATTCCATTCACAAAATTAGATCCAGGAGCTTTCACCCTTGTGTTACTTCGTACGTGTTGGTATGAATGTTCTCCTGGTTACATGTTAAGAATGTTGCCCCGTCTAAGCCATAAGACCATTGGAACAGATATTAGACCTTTCGGCCCATTGAGCCTGCTTCGCCATTCCATCATGGCTGATAGGTGTTTTTCAATCTCGTTCCCACTTTCTCCCTGTAACCCTTGAACCCTTTGACAATCAAGAACTTATATATCTCTGTCTGACTTATACTCAATGACGCGGCCTCCACAGTCTGTGGCAATGAATTCCACAGATTCACCACTCTCTGTCTAAAGAAGTTTCTCCTTTCCTACATTCTGAAGGTAACTTTACATTCTGAAGGTTCCCTTTACATTAAGGCTGTGCCCTCACCAGTAACATTTAATTCACCTACCCCTCAAACCAGTCAATGCAGACATTTACAACTATCAGGTTATTATATTGAGCGTCATCCACAATTTGGAAACTCTGGGATCTGCATTTGGCTAATTTGACTAATCACAATGTCGATTGATGCAAAAGGTACACCTCGCTGCTTTCTTGATTTGGATTGTGTCACCCCGTAAATAAATGCATTTGTGCAGCAACTTAAATTCACGAACATAACTCCAACTTGTTCAAATATGAATAAAGAATGATCACCATCTGTGGGATCAGTTGCAGGAATCATGTCATAAATGAAATTTATCACATATACTGACCACAAAATCACAACACTGCTGGAAATGGTAAAGAGTAAAATCACAGACTTCCTCCTGCTGTCCATTTCTGGGTCACTGTGATTCTCTCCCTTGCCCTGTCTCCTCAGTCCCTTCTGGACTCGACTGGCCACTATAATGTGTCTGATTGTCAGAGCATTGAGTAGCAGAATTAGAATAAATGGCAGCAATGGATTAACAACTGTAAAGCACCATGTAAATCCCACTCAGCTGAGCTCACTATAATAGCTCAGCTTTGAAACATGGAACCATGGTAGGTTGTGAAATATTGCATAAGGTTTAAATCTAAAGTAGAAAGGAACATGTGCTAAACAGATCAGGCTGTACGTTATTGATGGAATTGCAACTGCATTTGTCTTTTTGCAATGTTCAGGTTTCAGTCTCCAGCAGCAGATAATGACAAATCACGCAAAGCTGAAAGTGACCATGAATCCAACAGAGCAGCTGTTGATAAGAAAGAGATTATCTTGCACACAGGACTGATATCCAAGAATTGATGTGCCTCAGTATAACCTCAGTGATAAGAACCATCAGATATGATGCTGCCATGACCACCAGATAACAAGTGGTGCAGGAGGACAGACTACAGCTTCCCTGAGACAGGATCATGAGCGCCACTAACTTAACTGCAAGAGAGAGAAGAGAACATGTTTGAATCAAACAAAAGAGGCATTAAATTGTTTAAGCATCACATTTATGATTTTGGTTCATCTCAGAAATGCCTATTCCCAGGTCTAACACACTGAGAGTTTGTGGGATAAGTCTTAGTTCACTTCCTGCTTGATATATTAATAAGTTTGAGTGATATTCCCAATCTTGAATTCAACTAGTTACATGTCACCAGGTTATAGTCCAACAAGTTTATTTTACTGTGGAGCAGCATTCCGAAAGCTTGTGATTTCAAATAAACCTGTTGGACTATAACCTGGTGGCATGTGGCTTCTGATTTTGTGCACCGCAGTCCAAGACCAGCACCTTCACATTAACAAATTTAACTGGCTTTGCATTTTTAACCATAAGCAACCTGCTGTGGGAAAGTAGAAAGCTGAAGGGAGGTGAAGTTCAGCATCAGTGAAAATGGAAGCACACTACTTGTGGGTTTGGACGAATGGCAATGACTTTCTTTGACTTTCACACCGTGCCCATTCCCAGATCCTGAGAGGCGAAGGGTCCATAATGTGGAGGACCGAACGCATTTTGTTTGCATCTTCAGATCGCTCTGCGATTTGGTCAATTAATGCGTGGTCAGACACACTTCCGTTTGGATGTTACCTGCACCAGACTTTCTACTCCAGATTCCACCACGTTACCACAGTTTCCAGTGGATGCACACGTCTGGATGAGGAGCTGAGTAGTCATTTGTGGGCCAGGACAGTCCAATGGCTGTTGGGGCCAGAAAACTAGAATGACCCTTGGTAATGAAGGGATTGTTGTATGCACAGAAGTTAAACAGGTTTTGATTCTATTTACTAATGTTTAAAAGAATGGGAAGTGATCTCATTGAAACATGTCAGATTCTTAAGGGGCTTGACAGTGTAAATGCTGAGAGGATGTTTCCCATCATGGGAGAATAGAGGACCAGAGGGCACAGTCTCAGAATAAAGGAGCACCACTTTAAGACTGAGGTAGGGAGGAATTGCTTCCCTCAGAGGGCTGGATGTCTTTGGAACTCCTTCCTACAGAGAGGTGTAAGGGCAGACTCCTTGTGTATATTTAAGGCTGAGACAGGTGGACTCTTGATCAGTCAGGGTATGGGAAAAGGGCAGGAAAGTGAGGAAGATCCGACCATCCATGATCTGATTGAAAGGCAGAGTGAACTCGTGGAGCCAAACGGTCTACTCCTGTTTCTACTTCTTTTGATCTTAAGACCTTAAATCAGAGATTCCACCTCCCCGATGCATCAGACTCATTTGACACTTCCAGCTATTCAGTTGCAATTCCTAGACAATAAAAGGAAATACTCAGAGAGCTGGGAATGTGATTTTACAATTAAACTAGCATATATATATATATATGAATAAATGGAAACGCGCAACTGCTCAGGTAGCACCAGTTGGGAAAGAAGCTGAGTGAACCTATCAGGTTGATAATGTTTGTATCTGAGTGGGGTGCTGGAAAAACAGCACGTCAGGAAGCATCTGAGGAGCAGGGGAATCGATCTTTCAGAATACCTTCCTGATGAAGGGCTTTTGCCCGAAAGGTCGATTCTCCTGCTCCTTGGATGCTGCCTGATCTGCTGTGCTTTTCCAGCGCCACACTCTCGACTCTAATTTCCAGCATCTGCAGTCCTCACTTTTGGCTAATATTTGTGTCTGACCTGGATCACATCAGCAATGAACTGCTAAGAAAAGGTTGGGAGAACAAGAGGGGATATTTAAAGGGGAGACATTCACCATTCTGTGTATGATTCTACTGAAAGGTGAATGAGGCGAATGAGTGAGAAGACGGGTTGGCGGAGATGTAAGTGCTACCATGAGAAAACAGAGTTTCTTGTGATGACAATGCGCTGGGTCACTGTCAATTGGAGCAGGAAAGCCACGAGGACCCCAGGGGTATGGGGCAGCCCAATAGTCATGTATCAAAGTGGGATCTCCAGCTCCATTGGGAAATGCCATCTCCTCCATTCCCTGTGGAAGCCAGGTGGTAAAACATGCCGATACACTGCTGATCCATGGTGAGGTGGTCAAACTGGATTGGAGGGCAAGAACTGGGAGGCCGGACAGGGAGGGAGTCATGACAACTCTCTTGGGAAGCTAGAGAGAGAGAGAGAGTGAGTGAGTGAGAGAGAGACAAAGAAAGAGAGAGAGAGGCGGTAGTTTAGGGTCATCTAAACCAATTGGATGAAGCTTTAGCCAAAGTCCTGACTGAGTCGAAATTGGGAGGGTGCAAGGAAGCGTATCCTGAGTGGATTTCGGTTTGACCTGGATGTAAACTTTTGGTGTTGGAGGGGAGCATCAGGAGAACAGGATGAGGTGGGACGATGAAGTGAGTGAAAATAATCCAGCATCGCAGCATCCCCTCATCTCCCACTGCCACCCCCTCACCTTCCCCCCCCCCCCCCACCCCACCGCCCACTCCCCTCACCACCACTACACCAAATGGAGGAGCAGTCACACACCAGACCAGATAGGATGGGGAGGCAAACATTTGGTTTGAAGTCATAAGGGGGATGTGAACTGAGCAAAGAGAGACAGGCAGGCTCAAGGGTGACTTTCCTGCCTTTCACTAACAGAAAGGGCAGTAGAAACATGGAAACAACCCAGCCTGAGAAAATGAGCTTGTGCTGCTGAGTTTTCTGACTGAATCGCTTCCCAGCTTTAAAGGCTCATCCCTTAGCTCTGAGGCTGTGCGCTCGGGCCCTAGCCTCTCCTACTATTAGAGACATCTTCTCCACATCCACTCTATCCAGGCCTCTCTGTGTTCTGAAAGTTTCAATCAGATTCCCCTCGTCCTTCTAAACTCCATCAGCACCCTCATAACCTCGATCAGTTCCCGCTCAGCCTCCTCTGCTCCAAAGACAACAACCCGAGCCTATCCAGCCTTTCCATCACCTCTGAATGCCTCCAATCCCAGGCAACATCTTGGTGAGTCTCCTCTGCACCCCCTCCAGTGCGATCCTGTCCTTCCTGTAGTGTGGGGACCAGAGCCGCACACTCTACTCCAGCTGTGGCCTCACCAAGGACCTGTAAAGCTCCAACATCACATCCCCGCTTTTGCAATCTCAGGTGGGTCAGACCGATTCAAAAATATCACAAAGAAGTGCTGATGCTGAAGATCTGAAGCAAAACCAGAAATTACTAGAGAGCCTCGGTGGTTCTGGAGATAGAACAGAGTCTACAACAGAGAGAACAGAGAACTTACGAAAACTTATCAAAATTAGTTTCACAGGTTGAACAGATGGATTTCTGAAGGAAGTACTCAAGACATTAATGCTGCTTTCTCTGCATAGATGCTGCCAGACCTGCAGAGTTTCTCCAGCATTTTTCTTTGTTTCTGATACATAGAAAGGCTATCTGTGCTGTAACTACATTGATTCAGGTTGATGAGACATCACTGGTGCATTATTGCACCCAACACAAATCATGCAAACTACAATCAGAGTCGATAAAGTGTAGAGCTGGATAAAGCACAACAGGTCAGGCAGCATCAGAAAAGCAGGGGAGTTAAGGTCAGGTCCTGCCCAACACATCGACTCTCCTGCTCCTCTAATGCTGCTCTGTGCTGCTGTGCTTTTTCCAGCTCCACACTTCATGGACTCTGCCTTTCCAGCATCTGCAGTCCTCACTGCTTCCAAACCACAATCAGAAACTCACAGCCGAGTTAATTCAGCCCAATTGATGCTTTGAAAGTGAAATTATAACAGTGATTCGGGTGTCTGCATAAAGGTCTGTATCAGCAAAAAACAGTTTCTCTGTAAACCCACTTACTCGGAACACCAATGATAGCCAGGGTCATGGAATATATTTCATTGGCAATCAGAGCTATTCCACGCATCTACTGAATGCACTACTCTGCCTCGATGAACTATCCGACTGAACTCAACTCAGAGTAAATGAAGCCTATTAACTATACTCTCTGGAAATTTCCACAGGGACATGAGGATTGCAGCATTTTCAAAGTGTTCTTTTATGCAATTTGGGAAAACAAACCTATGACTTGTTTGGGAAAACAAACAGAAAATGGTTGTGACAGAATATGTTTTAATGATGATACTGAATTGTTAAATAATAAAATTAGATAATTTACATGAATCGATGGTTTTTTTGTTGCAAAAGTATACTGTACTTTATGAAATAAAATGCAAAATAAACTACATTACTATCATTTCAATCAGACATGACAAATAAGGCAAAATTACCATAGTCCCGCTCTCTCATTAGAGAGAGGTAACTGATGATAGTTTAACATGAGGGACACCACACCTCAGGCAAGGGGAGAGGGTGGGGAGACTCCTTCATGGTCACTTCAGATCAGTCAGGGGGTTAAAGCTCTACAACTGGCAGTACTCTGCAATACAAGCCAGTTGTCCAGCCAACTGAGCAAAATCATTGGTTATGTATGGAACATAATACAAAAACTTATTAAAGTGTTCACTTGAGGATTTTCACTTTAGTGACAGAAGCAAATGTGCTGAAGCCAAATTTGCAGATGAAACACAAAAAGACCATTAGGCCATAAAACATAGGAGCAGAAATTAGGCCATTCAGCCCATCGAGCCTGTTCTACCATTCAGTGGCTGATTATTTTCTGAACCCTATTCACCCACTTTCTCTCTGTAACCCTTGATCCCCTTGATACTCAAGAACCTATCTATCTCAGTCTTAAATACACTTAATGACCTGACCTTCACAGCCTTCTGTGGCAGTGAATTCCATAGATTCACCACTCTTTGGCTGAAGAAGTTTCGCTTCATCTCCATTCGAAAAGGTCTTCCCATTTACTCCAAGGCTGTGCCCTTGGTTCCTAGTCTCTCCTCCCAATGGAATCATCTTCCCAATATCCACCCTGTCCAGACCATTCAGTATTCTGTGTGGTTGAGTTAGATGCCCCCACATCCTTTGAAACTCCATTGAGTATAAACCCAGAATTCTCAAATGTTCCTCATATGTTAAGCTTCTCATTCCTGGGACCGTTCTTCTGAACACGCTCCAGGGTCAGTGCATCCTTCCTGAAATATGGGGCCCAAAACAGCACACAATACTCCAAATGTGGTCTGACCAGAGCCTTATTGAGCCTCAGGAGTGCACCTCTGCTTTTATTCTCAAGTCCTCTCAAAAATAAATGCCATCATGGCTTTTGCCTTCCTAACTAGTGACTCAACCAACAAGGTTACCTTGAGCTGAAAATGTGTTGCCGGAAAAGTGCAGCAGGTCAGGCAGCATCCGAGGAGCGGGAGAGTCGACGTTTCGGGCATGAGCCCTTCTTCAGGAAACCTTGAGAGGAAAAAGGTAGGAAGGTAGGTTTTGAGAGGGATACAGGCGATTTCCAGAGAGAAAATGATAGGTTTAATGAGTGCACAGAAAGTAGGTAAACAGAGTGGGAAAGTGTGAAGGTCATTTTGGAAGGAAGATTCAAAGAAAAGTTTTACTTAAGTGGAGAAAAGCAGCAGAAAGACGCAACAGAAAGGGTCTGAGAGCAACTTGTGCATGAACACTGAAAGCTAGTACATTGGGTTAACAGTGAATCAGAAAGGGAGGGCTAATGGAATTTAGATTTGATTACTTACAGTGTGGAAACAGGCCCTTCGGCCCAACAAGTCCATGCCGACCCGCCGAAGCGCAACCCATCCATTCCCCTACGTTTACCCCTTTACCTAACACTACGGGCAATTTAGCATGGCCAATTCACCCTAACCTGCACATCTTTGGACAGTGGGAGGAAACCGGAGCACCCGGAGGAAACCCACGCAGAGAATGTGCAAACTCCACACAGTCAGTCACCTGAGGTGGGAATTGAACCCAGGTCTCTGGCGCTGTGAGGCAGCAGTGCTAACCACTGATCCACCCTGCTGCCGCAAATGTTGGTCCTTATTTCAAAGGGTGTTTGATATATAAAGAATAGGGAAGTCTTAATGCTGCTGTACAAGGCACTGGTGAAACTACATCTGGAGCTCTGTTTTGGCTCCCTTATTTAAGAAAAGGCGTGATATAATTTTCGGCAGGTCAGAGAAAGTTCATGAGGATGATCCCTGGTATGGAGGGATTGTCCGATGAGTAAATGCTAAACAAGTTGGGACTTTACTCACTGGAGTTTAGAAGAATGAGAGGTGTCTCATTGAAATATACTGGACTCTTATGGAGCTGGACAGTCAATGCTGAGAGTATGTCTCCCCCCCGACCACCATTAGGAAAGTTTAGGACCGAGGGCACCATCTGGTCACCAATATAAGACTGAGATGAGGAGGAATTTCTTCACTCCGAGGGGTGTGAGTCTTTGGAAGCTTTGCTACAGAGAGAAGGGCCTGAGCAGAGTCCTTGTGTATAATGAAGGCTGAGATCGATCGATTCTTGTTCATTCAGGGAATCAAGGATTATGTGGCATGAGCATGAGGAATGTCGGATTAGCCACGATCCTATTGAGTGGTGGAACAGGCTCAAAGGAGTTGAATGGTGCACTCCTGTTCCTATGTCTTATGTTCTGTTATGTGTTGCCATCCCAATGGAACATTGATTGAGTATGCTAATAATTATATTCTATTCTAGTCGGAGCGATGAGGATTTGATATGTTACCAGCCCTCACTCCATAATGGCGGATCGAGTTGAGGCAGTAGGTTTTCCTGAGTGGGGATTGCTCACTGCCCTGAGCTCTAGTGAGTCCCTCAGCATGTTTTCCTGGATCTTGGCAAAGGCCAGTCTGCAACACTCACCCAAAGGATGAGTCTTTCCACTGGGAGAGCAGTGGAAACTGGTGTATATACACACACACATCCTTGTACACATACACGCACCCCATGCATACACAAACCCCTGTATATGCACACATATATATACCACTGTGCGCGCACACATCTGTACATACAAACATACCACTGTACACGCACACCCCTGTACACATACACACACTCCTGCACATGCACACACCTCTGTACACATACACACAACCCTGTACATGCACACACCCCTGTACACACACCCCTGCACATACACACACCTTTGTACACATGCATACACCCCTGTACATACATGCACCACTGTACATGTACACCCTTGTACATACACACACTCCTATACATACACACATCCTTTACATGCACACAGCACTGTACATATACTCATACATACACTCCTATACACACATGCCTGTACAATCACACACATATAACCCTGTATACACACACACACAACCTATACACACACAAACATACAACCCTGTACACACACCCCATACACCCATACAAACATACACATCAGGGCAACATTGTGGCTCAGTGGTTAGCACTGCTGCCTCACAACACCATGGTCCCAAGCTCGATTCCAGCCATGGGCGACTGTCTGTTTGGAGCTTGCACATTTTCCCCGTGTCTGCATGGGTTTTCTCCGGGTGCTCCGGTTTCCTCCCACAGTCCAAAGATGTGCAGGTCAAGTGAATTGGCCATGCTAAGTTGCCCATAGTGTTAGGTGCATTAGTCAGAGTGAACTGGGTCTGTGTGGGTTACTCTTTGGAGGGTCGGTGTGGACTTGTTGGGCTGAAGGGCCTGTTTCCACACTGTAGGGAATCTAAATCTAATCCTACACAAACATTTGCTCCTGTACATACACATAGATACACACTTCTGTATACACACATCCCTGTGTATACACATATGTCTGTACACACCCCTGTACACAAACACACACCTGTACACAGGCAGACATACACTCCTGTACACACACACATGGTCATGTGCACACACATACTCCTGTACACACATACCCCCGTACACACCATACACCCCTGTACATGCACAACACTCTTGTACACACACATCCCTGTACACACACAATGCTGTGCACACACACATGCTCTTGTACATACACACCAGTGTACACTCATATACACCTCAGTACATACACACTCCTGTCATGTACACACACACACACATACACCCCTATGCACACACACACCCCTGTACACACAAACACCCCTGCACACACACACACGGCCATGTTCACATACACATACACCCCTATACATGGACACATACACACACAATGTACACACGCACACCTCTGCACATACACACACCTCTGTGCATACACACACCCCTACACATACACACATACGGACACCCCTGTACACACACACCCCTGTGCACATTCCTTTACATGCACACACCGCTGTACATACGCTTATACATACACTCCTGTACACACATCCCTGTACAAACATACAAATATAACCTTGTATACACACACACACAACCCGCGCACACACACACCGGTTCACACACAAACATACAACCCTGTACACACACCCCATACACCCACACAAACATACACCCTGCAAACAAACCTTTGCCCCTGTACATACACACAGGTGCACACTTCTCTACACACACACCTGTACATACATATGTCTGTACCCACACATACACCCCTGTATACACACACACACGCACACACACACACCCCTGTATACACACACACACACACTCACCTGTACACACACACATTCTGGTATACACACACACACGCACACACTCTATACATACACCCCTGTACACACACACACCCTATACACACGCAGACATACACTCCTGTACACACACACACACATACACCCCTACGCACACACATACCCCCGTACACACCATGCACCCCTGTATACACACACATGCATTCCTGCACACAGACACACCTGTACACACACATACTCCTGTACACACAAAACCCTATACACTCACATACACCCCTATACACACACACACCCCTGTACACACAAACAGCCCTGCACACACACACGGCCATATGCACACGCACATACACCCCTGTACACGGACACACACACACGCACACATTGTACACACACGTGCACACATACTGTGTTGTTCTGTGCTCCAAGTCTGAGTGTCTCACTAGTTCATTCCAGAGGACAGTTAAGGGTTAACTGCATTGTTATAAATCAGGATTGAAGTCACAAGGGGTGAAATATCAGTCAGAACATTAGCATCACCTCAGTCGCCATCTCTGTTTTGCTTGAAAGTGGGATCCTTTATGTCAACTGGAGAAGTCTGTCCAACCTTCCTGGGGTTAGACATCAACAACAGAAACTGGCCAATTGTGGGAGATGGTCCATTTGGATTCACTCTGTGCCTTGCTCCATTGTTCTTACTCTACCCCACTGACTGACCGCAGACTCCCAACAATCCACTCCACATCACGCATGAACCCCGACTTGGAAATATATCACCGCTCCTTCACTATGACTGGGTCAAGCTCCTGGAATTCTCCCCCTAAGGGCATTGTGGGTCTACCTACAGCACATGGACTGCAGTGGTTCAAGAAGGCAGCTCACCCCGACCTTCTCAAGGGGGCAACTAAATACAGGAGTAAGTGCAGGTCCAGCCAATGTCCCAGGAGTGAATAAACAGATGGCAGCCTTCCAGAGTCGGCACTGTGGTCAACAATCCTGCACCGTATACTTTGCGTCCACTCCCCTCGCCATCCTATTTTCATTCCATTACGTTCTCTAATCCTGCTCTCAGAATGACAGAATGCAAGAAAGCACAGTTAACCTCAGTCACAGAAACACCAGCGAGATTTCGATGCAATGTGCTTTAATCAAAAGTTCAAGAATCTGGGTTTTATCAAGGGATAAACAATTAAATCGTGTATTTTAATTTCAAAGAGGAACAGCAATGAGTAACACAGGAGTCATGAAGCAATGTGTCTTAAGGCAGTGTCTAGCCGTCGGGTCCTGCTGTGAAATCAATAACCAGGGATGTGCTAATGGTACAGGATGAGGAAACGAGAACAAAGGGTTTGCAGTTCCCTGTTGTGATGCACAGGGTTGCAAGAGCGATAGGTAACAGGTATTAAACAAACAACAACAGGTTTCAATGCAGTAACAGTTATTGATGCTGAACGACTGTCGTAGAGAGCTGTTCACGGTCCGAATCTACAACAGCTGACAGCTACAGTCTCTCTTCTTGATGTCAGTGGCCCAAAGGAGCCAGGTGAGTTTTTGTTCGTTGTAGGGAGGGTAACGGGTAGCGTTGACCTTTTCCATCCCAACATTCTTCAGCAGACATGCTCGCTTGTGGGAGAACGTGTCAAAGCTGAACTTCCCGTGGTAGGCCCCGATCCCACTGTAACCTGCCAATGATCAATAAGAGACCACGTCAATTCTGTCCAACCCCACAGCATAGTGTTCTATGTCAATCTATCGTGATGGAAACAGCACTGCACTGTCAGAGGGTCAGTACTGAGGGAGTGCTGCACTGTCAGAGGGTCAATACTGAGGGAGTGCTGAACTGTCAGAGGGTCAGTACTGAGGGAGTGCTGCACTGTCAGAGGGTCAGTACTGAGGGAGTGCTGCACTATCAGAGGGTCAGTACTGAGGGAGTGCTGCACTGTCAGAGGGTCAATACTGAGGGAGTGCTGCACTATCAGAGGGACAGTACTGAGGGAGTGCTGCACTGTCAGAGGTTCAGTACTGAGGGAGTGCTGCACTATCAGAGGGTCAGTACTGAGGGAGTGCTGCACTGTCAGAGGGTCAGTACTGAGGGAGTGCTGCACTATCAGAGGGTCAGTACTGAGGGAGTGCTGCACTGTCAGAGGATCAGTACTGAGGGAGTGCTGCACTCTCAGAGGGTCAGTACTGAGGGAGTGCTGCACTATCAGACAGTCTGTACTGAGGGAGTGCTGCACTGTCAGATAGTCAGTACTGAGGGAGTGCTGCACTGTCGGAAGGTCTGTCCTGAGAGAGTGCTGCACTGTCAGAAGGTCAGTACTGAGGGACTGCTGCACTGTCAGAAGGTCAGTACTGAGGGAGTGCTGCACTGTTGTAATGTCAGTGCTGAGGGAGTGCTGCACCGTCAGAGGGTCAATACTGAGGTAGCGCTGCACCGTCAGACGGTCAGTCCTGAGGGAGTGCCGTACCATCAGAGGGTCAGACCTGAGGGAGTGCTGCACTGTCAGAGGGTCAGTACTGAGGGAGTGCCGCACCGTCAGAGGGTCAGTACGAGGTGTTGTTACACTGTCAGAGGGTCAGTACTGAGGGAGTGCTGCACTGTTAGAGGGTCAATACTGAGGGAGTACCGCACTGTCAGTGGGTCAGTGCTGAGGGAAGGTTGCACTGTCAGAGGGTCAGTACGAGGTGTTGTTACACTGTCAGAGGGTCAGTACTGAGGGAGTGCTGCACTGTTAGAGGGTCAATACTGAGGGAGTACCGCACTGTCAGAGGGTCAGTGCTGAGGGAAGGTTGCACCGTCAGAGGGTCAGTACTGAGGGAGTGTCGCATCATCAGAGTGTCTGTACTGAGAGAGTGCAGCACTGGATGTCCTAAGGGAGCACTCATCTGTTCAAAGTACTGTCATTTAGATTGACGTGTTTTGTCTCAGCCCACATATGTCATAGACGCTATCTGGACAATCTGAAGAGTGGTCTGTGTGTGTGACAGAGGGAGTGAGTGTGTGCCTGCATGTGTGTGAGTGGAGTGTGACTGCGAGTGTGTCTGAGTGTGTATGTGAGTGAGAGTGTGAGTAAGTGCGTGTGTGTATGTGTGTGAGTGAGCGTGTCTGAATGTGTTTGCGTGTGTGTATGTATGTATCTGTGAGTGTGTGTATGTGTGAGTGTGTATGTGTGTGTGAGTGCACGTGCATGAATGTGAGTGTGCGTGAGAGTGAGTGCGCCTGTGTGAGAGTGAGTGTGAGCGTGTTTGTTTGATTGAGTGTGTGCGAGTGTGAATAAGTGTATGTTTATGTGAGCGTGAGAGTGTGAGTGTGTGAATGTGTGAGTGTGTGAGAGTGAGTGTGAGAGTGTGAGTGTGAGAGTATATGTGTGTGCACGTGTGTTAGTGTAATTGAGTGTGTGTGTTTGAGTGGTTGAGAGTGAGTGTGTGCATATCTTTCTGTGTATATGTAAGTGTGTGTATGTGTACATATGTGTGTTAGTGCATGTGTGTATGTGTGAGAGTGTGTGTGTGAGTGTGTGCATGCGCGTGTGTGTGTGTTTCAGTGTAATTGGCAGTGAGAGTGAGTGAGTGTGAGCGAGGGACACAGGCCGTGGTTGGAGCCTGGGCCTTTGTCAAGTCCCAAGAAGAAGACTTACCAATCCCTCCGAAGGGTAATGTGTTGAGAGTCATCTGCACTATATTGTCATTGGAACAGAAGCCCCCACTGCTGGTTTTCTCCAACATTTCATTCACCACCTGGAAACATAGCATCGGGTCAGACACACTGCTGGGGTCAGGGTCGGGGGTGTAGGGCAACTCCCTGAAGGCAATACTCATGAAAAATTACAGGCTCTCAAAATCCGCTGGGACAAAAAGAGAATGGGGAGAAGGCAGAGAGAGAGAGAGATGAGTAAGGGAGGGTGAAACAGACAGAGGAAAAAGGCAGAGAGTGGGCGAAAGAGGCAGACAGATTCAGGAGGAGGGAAGAGAGAAAGGGTGAGGCAGAGCCAGACGGTGAGAGTAAAGAATAGGAAGACAGCAGCAACACCGAGAGACATTGAGAGAGAGGCAGAAAGAGAAAGGCAAAGAGAAGAAGTGACAGATGAACTGATTGAGAAACAGTGGCTGAGAGAGTGTGGAAAAAGAAGACAAAGGGTCATAGAGAGAGACAGAGAACATGAGACTGAAAGAAAGAGGCAAACATACAGAGATAAACAGAGACAGAGAGACAGACAGCAAGGGAGACAGAGAGACACACAGACAGAGACACACAGACAGTCATACAGTCATAGAAATGGACAGCACGGAAACAGACCCTTCAGTCCAACCTGTCCATGCTGACCAGATATCCCAACCCAATCTAGTCCCACCTGCCAGCACCCAGCCCATATCCCTCCAAACTCTTCCTATTCATATACCCATCCAAATACCATTAAAATGTTCCAATTACACTCGCCTCCACCACTTCCACTGGCAGCTCATTCCATACATGCACCACCGTCTGCGTGAAAATGTTGCCCCTTAGGTCTCTTTTATATCTATCACCTCTCACCCTAAACCTATGTCCACTAGTTCTGGAGTCCTGCACCCCAGGGAAAATACTTGCCTATTTACCCCATCCATGCACCTCATAATTTTGTAAACATCTGTAAGGTCACCCCTCAGCCTCCGAAGCTCCAGGGAAAACAGCCCCAGCCTGTTCAGCCTCTCCCTGTAGCTCAGATCCTCCAACCCTGGCAACATCCTTGTAAATTCTTTTCTGAACCCTTTCAAGTTTCACAACATCTTTCCAATAGATAGGAGAACAGAATTGCACGTAATATTCCAACAATGGCCTAACCAATCTCCTGTACAGCCGCAACATGACCTCCCAACTCCTGTACTCAATACTCTGACCAATAAAGGAAAACATACCAAATGCCTTCTTCACTATCCTATCTATCTGCGACTCCACTTTCAAGGAGCTATGATCCTGCACTCCAAGGTCTCTTTGTTCAGTAACACTCCCTAGGGCCTTACCATTAAGTGTATAAGTCCTGCTAAGATTTGCTTTCCCAAAATGCAGCACCTCGCATTTATCTGAATTAAACTCCATCTGCCACTTCTCAGTCCATTGGCCCATCTGGTCCAGATCCTGTTGTAATCTGAGGAAACCCTCTTCGCTGTCCACTACACCTCCAATTTTGGTGTCATCTGCAAACTTACTAACTGTACCTCTTATGCTCGCGTCCAAATCATTTATGTAAATGACAAAAAGCAGAGGACCCAGCACCGATCCTTGTGGCACTCCACTGGTCACAGGCCTCCAGTCTGAAAAACAACCCTCCACCACCACCCTCTGTCTTCTACCTTTGAGCCAGTTCTGTATCCAAATGGTTAGTTCTCCCTGTATTCCATGAGATCTAACCTTGCTAATCAATCTCCCATGGGGAACCTTGTCGAACGCCTTACTGAAGTCCATATAGATCACATCTACTGCTCTGCCCTCATCAATCTTCTTTGTTACTTCTTCAAAAAACTCAATCAAGTTTGTGAGACATGATTTCCCACGCACAAAGCCATGTTGACAATCCCTAATCAGTCCTTGCCTTTCCAAATACATGTACATCCTGTCCCTCAGGATTCCCTCCAACAACTTGCCCACCACAGAGGTCAGGCTCACCAGTCTATAGTTCCCTAGTTTGACTTTACTGCCCTTCTTAAACTGTAGCACCATGTTTGCCAACCTCCAGTCTTCTGGCACCTCACCTGTGACTATTGATGATACAAATATCTCAGCAAGAGGCCCAGAAGTCACTTTTCTGGCTTCCCCCAGAGTTCTCTGGTACACCTAATCAGGTCCTGGGGATTTATCCACCTTTTACCCGTTTCAAAACATCCAGCACTTCCTTTTCTGTAATCTGGACATTTTGCAAGATGTCACCATCTATTTCCTTACAGTCTATATCTTCCATATCCTTTTCCACAGTAATTACTGATGCAAAATATTCATTTAGTATCTTCCCCATTTTCTGTGGCTCCACACAAAGGCCGCCTTGTTGATCTTTGAGGGGCCCTATTCTCTCCCTAGTTACCCTTTTGTCCTTAATGTATCTGTAAAAACCCTTTGGATTCGCCTTAATTCTATTTGCCAAAACTATCTCATGTCCCCATTTTGCCCTCCTGATTTCCCTCTTAAGTATACTCTTACTTCCTTTATACTCTTCTAAGGATACACTCGATCTATCCTGTCTATACCTGACATATGCTTCCTTTTTTTTCTGAACCAAACCTTCAATTTCTTTAGTCATCCAGCATTCCCTATACCTACCAGCCTTCCCTTTCACCCTGACAGGTATATACTTTCTCTGGATTCTCGTTATCTCATTTCTGAAGGCTTCCCATTTTCCAGCCGTCCCTTTACCTGCGAACATCTGCCCCCAATCAGCTTTTGAAAGTTCTTGCCTAATACTGGCAAAATTGGCCTTTCTTCAGTTTAGAACTTCGACTTTTAGATCTGGTCTATCCTTTTCCATCACTGTTTTAAATCTAATAGAATTATGGTCGCTGGCCCCAAAGTGCTCCCCCACTGACACCTCAGTCACCTGCCCTGCCTTATTTCCCAAGAGTGGGTCAAGTTTTGCACCTTCTCTAGTAGGTACATCCACATACTGAATCAGAAAATTCTCTTGTACGCACTTAAGAAATTCCTCTCCATCTAAACCTTTAACACTATGGCAGTCCCAGTCGATGTTTGGAAAGTTAAAATCCCCTACCATAACCACCCTATTATTCTTACAGATAGCTGAGATCTCCTTACAAGTTTTTTTTCTCAATTTCCCTCTGACTATTTGTGGGTCTATAATACAATCCCAATAAGGTGATCATCCCTTTCTTATTTCTCAGTTCCAACCAAATAAATTCCCTGGATGTATTTCCGGGAATATCCTCCCTCAGCACAGCTGTTATACTATCCCATATCAAAAACGCCACTCCCCCTCCTCTCGTGCCTCCCTTTCTATCCTTCCTGTAGCATTTGTATCCTGGAACATTAAGCTGCCAGTCCTGCCCTTCCCTGAGCCATGTTTCCGTAATTGCTATGATATCCCAGTCCCATGTTCCTAACCATGCCCTGAGTTAATCTGCCTTCCCTGTTAGGCCCC
Source organism: Chiloscyllium punctatum (assembly GCF_047496795.1). Taxonomy (NCBI): domain Eukaryota; kingdom Metazoa; phylum Chordata; class Chondrichthyes; order Orectolobiformes; family Hemiscylliidae; genus Chiloscyllium; species Chiloscyllium punctatum. Next base: position 108,233,964 of record NC_092742.1, on the reverse strand, counting down.
TTGCATTGAAATAAATGCAGTTTAATCTATTAATCCTCCCTTGTCCCTGCCTGCCCTGACTGTTTGACTCACTTCTGTTCTCAACAAAGATTGATCTCTTTCCTCACTATCTCCCCGCCCCCCCCACTCCCCCACCCCCACCCCAACCCCCACCCCACATACACCTTACTAGTTTAAATCCTCCCAAACAGTTCTAGCAAATGCCCCTGACAGTGTATTAGTCCCCTTCCAATTTAGGTGCAATCTGTCCTTGTACAGGTCACTTCTACCCCAAAAGAGATTCCAATGATCCAAAAATGTGAATCCTTCTCCCATACACCAGCTCCTCAGCCATGCATTCATCTGCTCTATCCTCCTATTCCTGCCCTCACTCGCTCATAGCACTGGGAGTAATCCAGATATTACTACCCTTGAGGACCTCCTTTTTAAATTTCTGCCTAACTCTCTGTAATCTCCCTTCAGAATCTCAACCTTTTCCCTTCCTATGTCGTTGGTTCCAATGTGGACAAAGACCTCCTGCTGGCCCCTCTCTCCCGTGAGAACATTCTGCAACCTCTCTGAGACATCCTTGATCCTGGCACAAGGGAAAAAAACACACCATTCTGCCTTTTCTCTGCTGGCCACAGAAACATCTGTCTGTACCTCTGACTACAGAATCGCCTAACACAATTGATCTCTTGGAAGCCGACGTACCCCTCGTTGCATTAGATACCACACAGTCAAAGACGGAATGTAAGTCAGTGAAGGAGACACACAGACAAGGATGGAGGGACAGTCAGTGAGGGAAACAGAAACACACAATACCAGAAACTTGACTGTTCGTGCTACATTCCCCTGAGAATCCATCACCCCCTACATTTTCCAAAACAGCATACCTGTTTGAAATGGGTATATCCACAAAAGACTCCTGCCCTAGGTGCCGACCTCTCTCCCCCTTCCTGGAGTTAACCCATCTATGTGACTGTATCTGAGACTTTCCCCCCTTCCTATAACTGCCATCCACCACATACTGTTGCTGTTGCAAATTCCTCATTGCCTCTATCTGTCTCTTCAACCGATCCATTCGATCTGATAAGATTCGCATCCAACAGCATTTATGGCAGATATAATTCCCAGTTACCCTTAAACTCTCTTTAAACTCCCACATCTGACAAGAAGTACATATCACTGCAAAGGCCATTTTTGCTCCTTCACAATCTACAGACCCAGAAAATAATACTGTCTTATTCCTCTACAAACACAGCCCCAGGTTAAATAGATAGTTATGGCTTATATTTTAAGTTTAATCTAGAGACTTATCTCCAAAAACATATAATCAAGAAAGAACCCACTGTACTCACTACTGCAGCCTTTCTATTGGACAGACTTAAAAAAACAATTAACGTCTCTGATTCAATGTGAACTTCGCCCAACAGTTCCTCCAAGATTAGTTGTGAACTTCACTGTTTCTTAATGTTCCCAGACACATTCCGATGTCCAGCGACATATGAATTCAAAAACAGCAAAAGCAGTAACTGTGCAGGTTCTCTCTCTCTCTCTCTCTCCTGCACTGTCCTCACCAGTCAACGAGGGAGACAGAGACACAGTCAGAGACACAGGGACAGTCAGAGAGGGAGACAGAGACACACAGACAGAGACAGGGGGACAGTCAGCGAAGGAGACAGAGACACAGATAGAGACAGAGAAACAGACAGTGAGGGTGTTAGAGAGACACACAGAGACAGAGGGACAGTCAGTGAGGGAGACAGAGAGACATAGACAAAGACGGAATGAAAGTAGTGAAGGAGACAAGGAGGCACACAGACAAAGACAGAGGGACAGTCAGTGAGGGAAACAGAGAGACACAGACAGAGACAGAGGGACAGTCAGTGAGGGAAGCAGAGACACACAGACAGAGCCACAGGGACAGTCAAAGAGGGAGACAGAGAGACATAGAGAGAGTCAGAAAGCGAGAGCCAAGCAGAGAAGCAGAATAGACAGACAGGAAAACAAAAACAGACAGCTGAATGTGTAGAGAGACAGACAGCAAGAGATGAGGAACTAAAGGGAGACAAGGTGAGAGAGAGAGAGAGGTGGGGGGATGTAGAGAGACAGACACAGACAAAGGAGGGGAAAGACAGCAAGACAAAGTGACAGAAGGACAGAGAGAATGAGAGAGTAAGAGATAGTGTGGAAGAGAAAAATAGAGACCACATTGAACACACAAACAGAATGTAAAAGAACAAAATTGAAAAACCTAAAGAGATAATAAAATAAAGGATAGAGGCAGCGAGTGAGAAACACCATAAAGGGATGTGAGACAGAGAAATGGAGAACGACAGACGAGTGTGTGTGTAAATGATCGTCTATCTCAACACCAGAAACAAGTCCTATCCCCATTAACCTGCACACAGTGAGTTTCTGGAGATTCATCTGGTTCTTTGACTGTAACCTTTTGTCGAGGAGAACTCCACAGGATTACCAACCTCTGAGAAGCCAATTCTCCGCCTCACAGTCTGAAATGGGCCATGTCCTGTGGAATTCCATCCAGTTTTCCAAAGGGAAGCTGGAATAATTTAGCTTCTGTCTGACATCAGCGCATCATCTACAACTGTGAAAATGTTGTTACTGTGTAAGGTTTATGTTCTCATTCGGCTTCTTGGAATCTCAATCTGACAATCTCTTCAAAGCAATCCTGCTGAACAGTCGCACTGTGTTGGCTGGCCGTCTGGTCTCACTGTGTTTACTTAAGCCTCGTTTGTTGCCGTGGGTAATTCCCCACAGATTCCTTCTTCTCTTCATGTTCTGGTCACTGCCCTTTGACTGGCCGAAACATCAAAAATCAGAGCAAGCGGTGGCTATTCGGCCCATCGAGTCTGCTCCACCATTTAATACAATTGTGGCTGATCATCCAACTCAGTTCCCCCACTTCCTGCTTTCTCCCCCAGACCGTTAGGTCCCAGTGACTGTAAGAACCACGTTAAACACCTTATTGAAAACATTCAATATTCTGGCCTCAATCACTTCCTGTGGGCAGACAATTCCACAGGGTCTTCGCTGTCCATGTCTCCTCACCTCAGTCCGAAGTGTCCTACCCTGTGTCGTCAAATTGTGACCCCCCCCTTCCCCAGTCACAGAAATCCCCAGTCATCAATAATGTCCTTCCATGAGACACATAAGATAATCCGAGGGTTAGATAGGGTGGACAGTGAGAGCCTTTTTCCTTGGATGGTGATGGTCAGCACGAGGGGACATAGTTTTAAATTGAGGGGCGATAGGTATAGGACAGACGTCAGAGGTAGTTTCTTTACTCAGAGAGTAGTAGGGGAGTGGAATGATCTGCCTGCAACAGTAGTAGACTCGCCAACTTTAAGCGTATTTAAATGGTCATTGGATGGACATATGGGCGAGAATGGAATAGTGTAGGTTAGATGGGCTTCAGATTGGTTCCACAGGTCAGCACAAAATCGAGGGCTGAAGGGCCTGTATTGGGCTGAAGCATTTTATGTTCTACCTATGTTCCTGTGTTTACCCTGACCAGCCCAGTCACGATTTTACCTGTTTCAATGAAGTAACTCCCTCATTACAGAACACAATAGCATACCCTTTATTGTCATATGCACTCAAACAGAAGTGAAAAGTTCACAATGTCACTTCTAATGTCTACCCGGTCCTGGCCCCATTTAAATATGACAGGTTTCAAGGAAAAACCTCCCTCATTCTTCTGAACTCGACTGAATATAATGCGAAACGATCCAGTCCGTCTTTATAGGTGGGTCATGCCATCCCAGGGATCAGTCTGGGAAACATTCACTGCTCTCCCTCCATCAGCAGAACCTCCTTCCTCAGATAAGGAGACCCAAACTGCACCCAGTACTCCAGGGGTGGTATCAGCCAGGCCTCTGTACAATCCCAGCAAGCCAAGCCTGCTCCTTACTCCAATCCACTCACTATGAAGACCAACGTACCTTTTACCTTCTTCACCTCCTGCTGTCTCGCCATGTTTACTCTCAGCGACGGTGTACAAGGGCATCCCGGTCACATTGCAGCCTCTCCTGCTTGTCAGTCAACAGCAGTTTGTTTCTGGATCAGCCGTTCTCTCGGAGTCAGAGAGTCAGAGTCATTCAGCAAGGAAACAGACCCTTTGGTCCAACTCGTCCGTGCTGACCAGGCATCTCAAACTGGATCAGTCCTACCTGCCTGTTCCTGGTCCATATCCCTCCAAACCCTTCCTATTTATAAACCCATCCAGATGCCTTTTAAATGCTATAATTGTACCAGCCTCCACCACTTCCTCTGGCAGCTCATTCCATGCATGCACCACCTTCTGTGTGAAAAAGTTTCCCCTCAACTTCCTCCTAAATCTTTCTCCTCTCCACCGACGCCATGCATTGGGAAAAATACTTTCTCTAAGCCTTTTGTGATTTTATAAGTCAGCCCTCAGCCTCCAGGGAAAACAGCCCCAGCCTGGTCAGCCTCTCCCTCTAGCTCAAGCCCTCCAGTTCTTGCAACATCCTTGTAAATCTTTTCTCATTTAACGTTCACCCAGAGAGTGGTGCATGTGTGGAATGAGATGCCAGAGGAAGTGGTGGAGGCTGGTACAGTTACAACATTTAAAAGGCATCTGGATGGGTATATGAATAGGAAAGGGTTTGGAGGGATATTGGCCAAGTGCTAGCAAATGGGACTAGATTAGGTTCGGATATCAGCTCGGGTATGGACGAGCTGGACCGAAGGGTCTGTTTCTGTGCTGTACATATCTATGACTCTTTGACAACCTTCTGCCAGCAGGGAAACCTGAACTCTATGCAGCATTCTAAAGGTGGCCTCACAAACGGCTAGTACATCCCCAACAGTCCCAACTCCCATACTCGATGCACTGACTCATAGATGTCAAATGTTCACAATGTCACCTCTTACATTTACCCGGTCTTGGCTCCTTTCGAATATGACAGGTTTCAAGGAAATACATCCATGCAAACGCCTCCTTCACCACCCTGTCTACCCACTTTCCAGGAACAATGTACCTGCAGCTATAGGGTCTATCTGTTCAACAACATTCCCCAAGGCCCATCTACCTTGGAAGCGGGGCATGGAGGGGACTCGTCCTGGATTATTAATGAGGGTGAGATCCAATTCGATCCAGTTGGAAAGTGAACAGTCCTGACTGTGAACCATGGACACATTTCCAATTGTCTGGCAGTTCTCCTCTGGCCTTCCCAGTTACTCCAGCTGGGCCCACGGAGCCTCACCCCTATCGGTCACAGCTTCAGCTCCTTCCTTAACCAACTGGTGGGGATGGCAACCTCTGCTGTCACATCCAAGGATGCCGCTGAACCATGTGGGAAATGTGGGTCGCGCACACACACTCAGTTCGATAAACAGAAAGAGATTGTGGGCCGGGGGGTCGGAGCCAAAACAGAGAGAGAGAGAGAGAGACAGGGGAGAGAAAGATGAAGGGGTTAGAGACAAACAGGGTGTAGAAAGCGAAAGTAAAAGATAAGACAGATGTGAGGATAGACTTGCCAAAAAAGCAGAGAGAGAGTGACGGAGACGATGGAATGATGAAGATATAATGAGTGAGAAATGGAGATTGATTTACAGAGACAGAGAGAGAGAGATGGAGAGGGTTGGTGTTGAGTCAGGTTACATCATGTGTTTTACATGTTTGTGTTTGCTCACTGTATGTGGTGTGGAAGGTGGGAGGCACTTTCAGATTCAGGATGGGAGGTTATTCCACCTCCAGACCTGTAGGAGACTATGGGATCGACTGACCCGTAGCCAATGGATAGACATAATGAACAAGAGAATGACATCATGCAGAGCACACTGACCAATAGAGAGACAGCATCCAGAGCAAATTGGCCAATAGAGAGACAGCATCACAAGCACACTGACCAATAGAGAGACATCACACAGAGCACACTGACCAACAGTAAGACATCATTGTGAGCACACTGTCCAATACAGAGATACCATTCAGAACACTCTGACCAATAAAGAGACAGCATCCAGAATAGACTGACCAATAGAGACATCCTCCAGAACACAATGACAAATAGAGAGATATCATGCAGAACACACTAACCAATAGAGAACATGATTCTGAGCAGACTGACCAAAATGGAGACATCATTCCTAGCACACTGATCAATAGGGAGACATCATTCTGAGCATACTGACCAATAGGGAGACATCATTCCAACCGCACTGACCAATAGGGAAGCCTTACTCAGGCTGTGACCTGCCTGGTTCTGTGGGTGTCACTGAGCTGTGACATTGAGCCGAAGCCTCAGTGAGACTGTGGATCCCGCTCAGGGATCTCCAGGCAACATCCCGTGGAGCCCAGCATGGCAGTGCAGGGGGTTCTGGGACCGTGTCTGACAGGGATTAGCTCCAAGCTTCCTGTACTCCCTCAGGCCATTCCCTCAGTTACATACTAGCTCGCCCTACCGACACAGGGAGCCTGCTCACAATACTCCCAACCTTAATGTTTGTGGTGTAAACGTAGATGGCCAGAGGCTTCTGGTGCCTGTTGATGAAGGCGATGGCTTCCTCCATGGAGTTGATGTTGATTATGGGCAGAATTGGACCGAAAACCTCCTCCTGCATTACTGCATCTGATTCCTTTACATCCACCAGGACAGTGGGAGCTGAGAGCAGAAGATGCAGTGTCAGTGGGAGGCCGAAGGACCGGGAAAACACGCGTGGCTCACATTATTCAAAGGAGTACAGGAAAGAACATCACAAACACGGGGGGAAATGGCATGGGAATGAGGCAGGACGATGGAGGAAAAATAGGACAGGAGAGGCCATTCAGCCCAGTGAGGCTGTCCCTTCAACCAATGGAATCATGGTAGATTGAACAATCGAGGGCCATCACTCTAACCATTCCTCATTATACTGCGCACCCACTACGCACCAAATATCATTCAGTCCCTACCTTAACCATGCTTACATATTGATCATCCATTCTCCATTCTCCATTAGAGAGTTCCAACATTCAGAACCTCTGAGTAAAAAAAAAATCTCCCCCATCGTACCAAAATATCAACTGGTGATTCTACACTCCAGAAACAGGGGAAACATTTGACGGTTTTATGGCCTTTACGGGCCTAGCCAGTCGGAGGGTCAGTACAGAGGGAGTGCTGCATTGTCAGAGGGTCAGTGCTGAGGGAGTGCCGAATTGGCAGAGGGTCAATGCTGAGGGAGTGCCGAATTGGCAGAGGGTCAGTGCTGAGGGAGTGCCGAATTGTCAGAGGGTCAGTACAGAGGGAGTGCTGCATTGTCAGAGGGTCAGTGCTGAGGGAGTGCCGAATTGGCAGAGGGTCAGTGCTGAGGGAGTGCCACACTGTCGGAAAGTCAGTACAGAGGGAATGCTGAACTGTCATAGGGTCAGCACTGAGGGAGTGCTACATTGTCTGAGGGTTAGTACTGAGGGATTGCTGCACTATCAGAGGGTTATAACTGAGGGAGTGCTGCATTGTCGAAGGGTCAATACTGAGAGGATGCCACACTGTCGGAGAGTCAGTGCTGAGGGAGAGACAACTGTCAGAGGGTCAGTACTGAGGGAGTGCTGCATTAATGGAGAGTCAGTACTGAGGGAGAGCTGCACATTGGAGGGTCAGTAATGACGGACGGCCGCATTGTTGGAGAGTCAGTACTGAAGCAGTGTTGCACTGTCGGAGAGTCAGCACTGAGCGAATGCCACACTGTCAGAGGATCAGCACTGTGGGAGTGCTGCACTGTCGGAAAGTCAGTACTCAGGGAGTGCCACACTGTCGGGGAGTCTACTGACGGAGTGCTGCATCATTGGAGAGTCAGTACTGAGGGAGAGCTACACTGTCGGAGGATCAGTGCTAAGGGAGTTTTTTCCTCGGTTCTCTGACACTGGAGCTTTCTTGGTGAAGCTGCCAGCACAGTCGTCACTGTTCATGTCATCACAGGCAAAAAAGAGCAACAGTTACAGCCATCACATGGCAAGATGAACGAGGGCTGGGATCGAGGACACCTGTAGCTGTTTAAAAAGGAGGAAGACTGACTGGGACAGGGACACAGTATTTGAATCAGTGACTCTGTAATCCTGACTGGGACATGGACACAGTTTATAATTCACTAACTCAGTAGTACTGACTGGGACAGGGACGCAGTATTTAAAACACTAACTCAGTAATACTGAGTGGAACTGGGGCATAGTATTAAATTCACTGCTTCAGTAAAGCCGACTGAGACAGGGACACGGTATTTAATTCACTGACACATTATTACTAACAGGGAAATGGTATTGAATTGATTGACAGAGTAATACTGAATGGGACATGCACACAGTTTATAATTCTCTTGCTCAGTAATATTGACAGGGACAGGAGCACCGTATCTAAAACACTGACTGAGTAATACTGACTGGGACAGGGCACAGTATTTAATTCATTGACTCGGTAATAGTGATTGGGACACAGGCACAGTGTTTAGTTCACGGACTCAGTAACAATGACACGGGCAGGGGCACTGAAGTTAATTCACTGACTCAGTACTACAAACTGGGACACGGACACAAATTATACTTCACTGACTTAGTAATACTGACTGGAACAGGGTCACAGTATTTAATTCACTAATTCAGTAATACTGACAGGGACAGGACACAGTAGTTAATACACAGACTCAGTAATACTGACTGGGACAGAGACCAGTATTTAACTCACGAACTCAGTAATACTGACTGGGACAGGGACACAGTATTCAATACACTAACTCAGTAATACTGACTGGGACAGAGACACAGTATTTAATACACTGAATCCATAATACTGACTGGGACTGGGACACAGTATTTAATACACTGACTCAGTACTACTGACTGGGACAGAGACACAGTATTTAATACACTGACTCCATAATACTGACTGGGACTGGGACACAGTATTTAATACACTGACTCAGTAATACTGACTGGGACAGAGACACAGTATTTAATACACTGACTCCATAATACTGACTGGGACAGGACACGGTATTTAATACACTGACACAGCAATACTGACCGGGACAGGGACACAGTATTTAATACACTAACTCAGTAATACTGACTGGGACAGAGACACAGTATTTAATACACTGACTCAGTAATACTGACTGGGACTGGGACACAGTATTTAATACACTGACTCCATAACACTGACTGGGACTGGGACACAGTATTTAATACACTGACTCCATAATACTGACTGGGACTGGGACACAGTATTTAATGCACTGACTCAGTAATACTGACTGGGACAGAGACACAGTATTTAATACACTGACTCAGTAATACTGACTGGGACAGAGACACAGTATTTAATACACTGACTCCATAATACTGACTGGGACAGGACACGGTATTTAATACACTGACACAGCAATACTGACTGGGACAGGGACACAGTATTTAATACACTAACTCAGTAATACTGACTGGGACAGAGACACAGTATTTAATACACTGACTCAGTAATACTGACTGGGACTGGGACACAGTATTTAATACACTGACTCCATAACACTGACTGGGACTGGGACACAATATTTAATACACTGACTCCATAATACTGACTGGGACTGGGACACAGTATTTAATACACTGACTCAGTAATACTGACTGGGACAGAGACACAGTATTTAATACACTGACTCCATAATACTGACTGGGACAGGACACGGTATTTAATACACTGACACAGCAATACTGACTGGGACAGGGCACAGTATTTAATTCACTGACTCAGTATTACTGACTGGGACAGGGACACAGTATTTAATACACTAACTCAGTAATACTGACTGGGACAGGGACACAGTATTTAATACACTAACTCAGTAATACTGACTGGGACAGAGACACAGTATTTAATACACTGACTCCATAATACTGACTGGGACAGAGACACAGTATTTAATACACTGACTCAGTTATTCTGACTGGGACAGGACACCATATTTAATATACTGACTTAGTAATACTGACTGGGGCAGAGACACAGTATTTAATGCACTGACTCAGTAATACTGACTGGGACAGGAACATCGTATTCAAATCACTGAATCGGTAACACTGACTGGAACATGGACAGAGTTTAAAATTCACTGACTGAGTAATACTGACTGGGACAGGGACACAGTATTTAAATCGCTGACTCTGTAATACTAACTAGGACATAGACACAGCAGTTAATTCACTGACTCAGTGATACTAACAGGGGCAGGTACGCAGTATTGAATATACTGACTCTGTCATACTGACTGGGACACAGACACACTATTTAATTCACTAACTCGATAATACTGAGTTGGACAGGTACACAATAATTAATGCACTGACTCAGTAATACTGCCTGGAACATGGACACAGTATTTACTTCACTGACTCAGTAATACTGACTGGGACAGGGATACAGTATTTAATTCACTGATTCAATAATACAGACTGGGACAGGGACACGGAATTTACTTCACTGACACAATATTACTAACAGGGACAAGGACATGGTATTGAATTGATTGACAGAGTAATACTGACTGGGACAAGGAAACAGTATTTAACACATTGACTCAGTAATGCTGACTGGAACTGGGACACAGTATTTAATTCACTGACTCAGTAATACTGACTGGGACAGGGATACAGTATTTAATTGACTGATTCAATAATACAGACTGGGACAGGGACACGGAATTTACTTCACTGACACAGTATTACTAACAGAGACAGGGACATGGTATTGAATTGATTGACAGAGTAATACTGACTTGGACAAGGAAACAGTATTTAATTCACTGACTCAGTAATACTGACTTGGACATGGACGCAGTATTTAACTCAATAACTCAGTATTACTGACTGGGACAGGAGCACTGTATGTAATACACTAACACAGTAATACTGACTGGGACAGAGCACAGTATTTAATTCACTAACTCAGTCATTCTGATTGGGACACAGACACAGTGTTTAATTCACTGACTCAGTAATAATGTCTGGGGCAGGGACACAGTAGCTAATTCACTGACTCAGTACTACAAACTACGACACGGACACAAATTATACTTCACTGACTCAGTAATACTGACGGGGACAGGGACACAGTATTTAATTCACTAACTCAGTCATACTGACTGGGACAGGGACACAGTATTTAACTCACTAACTCAGTCATACTGACTGGGAGAGGGACACAATATTTAAATCACTGATTCAGTACTACAAACTTGGACATGGACACAAATTATACTTCACTGAATCAGTAATACTGACTGCAACAGGGGCACAGTATTTAATTCCCTGACTCATTCATACAAACCTGGACAGAGACACTGTATTTAATTCACTAATTCAGTAATACTGACTGGGACATGGACACACAATTTCATTCACTAACTCAGTAATGCTGAGTGGGACAGGTACACAATAATTAATGCACTGATTCAGTTATACTGCCTAGAACATGGACACAGTATTCAACTCACTGACTCAGTAATACTGACTGGGACTTGGACACAGTATTGAACTCACTAACTCATTCATACAGACAGGGACAGGGACATGGTACTTAATTTACTGACACAATATTACTAACAGGGACAGGGACATGCTATTGAATTGATTGACAGAGTATAACTGACTTGGACAGGGACACAGCATTTAATTCACTGACTCAGTAATACTGAATGGGACAGGGAAACAGTATTTAACTCACAAACCCAGTAATACTGACTGGGACAGGGACACAGTATTTAATACGCTGACTTCGTAATACTGACTGGGGCAGAGACACAGTATTTAATTCACTGACTCCATAATACTGACTGGGACAGGAACATTGTATTCAAATCACTGAATCGGTAACACTGACTGGAACATGGACAGAGTTTAAAATTCACTGACTGAGTAAAACTGACTGGGACAGGGACACAGTATTTAATACACTGACTCAGTAATACTGATTGGGACAGGGACACAGTATTTAATACACTGACTCAGTAATACTGACTGGGACTGGGACACAGTATTTAACTCATTCATTACAGACAGGGACAGGGACATGGTATTTAATTCACTGACACAATATTACGAACAGGGACAGGGACATGGTATTGAATTGATTGACAGAGTAATACTGACTTGGACATGGATACAGCATTAAATTCACTGACTCAGTAATACTGACTGGGACAGGGACACAGTATTTAATACACTGACTCAGTAATGATGACTGGAACAGGGACACAGTATTTAAATCACTGACTCTGTAATACTGATGGGGACATGCACACAGTTTATAATTCACTTACTCAGTAATACTGACTGGGACAGGGCACAGTATTTAATTCACTGACTCAGAAATACTGACTGGGACAGGACACATTATTTAATTTACTGACTCAGTAATACAGAGAGGGACAGCGACATAGTATTTAATTCACTGACTCAGTAATACTTACTGGAATAGGGACACAGTATTTAAATCACTGACTCTGTAATACTGACGGGGACATGGACCCAGTTTATAATTCACTGACTCAGCTGGGAAAGCGATACAGTATTTAACTCACTAATTTAGTAATGCTGACTGGAACAGGGACACAGTATTTAATACACTGACTCTGTCATACTGGCTGGGACAGGGACACACTATTTAATTCACTAACTCATTCATACTGACTGGGACAGGGACACAGTATTTAATACACTAACTCAGTAATACTGACTGGGAAAACGTCACTGTATTTAATACAATGACACAGTAATACTGACTGGGACAGACACACAGTGTTTAATTCACTGCTTCAGTAATAATGACACGGGCAGGGGCACTGTAGTTAATTCACTGGGACACGGACACAAATTATACTTAACTGACTTAGAAATACTGAGTGGAACAGGGGCACAGTATTTAATTCACTCACTCAGTAATACTGACTGGGACATGGACACAGTATTTAATACACTGACTCAGTAATACTGACTGGGACATGGACACAGTATTTAACTCACAAACTCAGTAATACTGACTGGGACTGGGACACAGTATTTAATACACAGACTTCGTAATACTGACTGGGGCAGAGACACAGTATTTAATGCACTGACTCAGTAATAAAGACTGGGACAGGGACACAGTGTTTAATTCATTGACTCAGTAATACCTGACTGGGACAGGACACAGTATTTAATTCACTGACTCAGTAATACTGACTGGGACAGGGACACAGTATTTAACTCACTAACTCATTAATACTGACTGGGACAGGGACACAGCATTTAACTCACTAACTCATTCATACAGACAGGGACAGGGACATGGTATTTAATTCACTGACACAGCAGTACGAACAGGGACAGGGACATGGTATTGAATTGATTGACAGAGTAATACTGACTTGGACATGGACACAGCATTTAATTCACTGACTCAGTTATACTGACTGGGACAGGAGCACTGTAATTAATACACTGACTCAGTAACACTGACTGGGACATGGACACAGCATTTAATGCACTGACTCAGTAATACTGCCTGGAACATGGACACAGTATTTACTTCACTGACTCAGTAATACTGACTGGGACAGGGATACAGTATTTAATTCACTAACTCATTAATACTGACTGGGACAGGGACACAGCATTTAACTCACTAACTCATTCATACAGACAGGGACAGGGACATGGTATTTAATTCACTGACACAGCAGTACGAACAGGGACAGGGACATGGTATTGAATTGATTGACAGAGTAATACTGACTTGGACATGGACACAGCATTTAATTCACTGACTCAGTTATACTGACTGGGACAGGAGCACTGTAATTAATACACTGACTCAGTAATACTGACTGGGACAGGACACAGTATTTAATTCACTGACTCAGTAATACTGACTGGGACATGGACACAGCATTTAATTCACTGACTCAGTAATACTGACTGGGACAGGACACAGTATTTAATTCACTGACTCAGTTATACTGACTGGGACATGGACACAATATTTAAATCACTGATTCAGTACTACAAACTTGGACATGGACACAAATTATACTTCACTGAATTAGTAATACAGACTGGAACAGGGGCGCAGTATTTAATTCCCTGACTCATTCATACAAACTTGGACAGAGACATTATATTTAATTCACTAATTCAGTAATACAGACTGGGACAGAAACACAGTGTTTAATTCACTGACTCAGTAATACCTGACTGGGGCAGAGACACAGTATTTAATTCACTGACTCAGTAATACTGACTGGGACAGAGCACAGTATTTAATACACTGACTCAGTAATACTGACATGGACTGGGACACAGCATTTAATTCACTGAGTCAGAAATACTGACCTGGACATGGACACACAATGTAACTCACTGACTCAGTAATGCTGAGTGGGACAGGTACACAATAATTAATGCACTGATTCAGTAATACTGCCGGGAACATGGACACAGTGTTTAATTCACTGACTCAGTAATACTGACTGGGGCAGTGACACAGTATTTATCTCACTAACTCAGTAATACTGACTGGGACAGGACACGGTATTTAATTCACTGACTCAGTAATACTGATTGGGACCGGACACAGTAGTTAATTCACTGCCTCTGTAATACTGACTGGAACAGGGACCCAGTATTTAATTCACTCACTCAGTAATACTGACTGGGACTGGGGCACAGTATTTAACTCACAAACTCAGTAATACTGACTAGGACAAGAACACAGTATTTAACTCACTAACTCAGTAATACTGGCTGGGACAGGGACACAGTATTGAATACACTGACTCAGTAATACTGACGGGGACAGGAACACCGTATTTAACTCACTAACTCAGTAATACTGACTGGGACAGGGACACAGTATTGAATACACTAACTCAGTAATACTGAAAGGGACAGGGACACAGTACTTAACTCACTAACTCAGTAATACTGACTGGGACAGGGACACAGCATTTAATTCACTCACTCAGTATTACTGACTGGGACAGGACACAGTAGTTAATGCACTGACTCAGTAATACTGATTGGGACTGGGGCGCAGTATTTAATTCACAAACACAGTAATACTGACTGGGACAGGAACACAGTATTTAATACACTGACTCAGTAATACTGACTGGGACTCGGACACAGTATTTAACTCACGAACTCAGTAAACCTGACTGGGACAGGGACACAGTATTTAATACACTGACTCAGTAATACTGACTGGGGCAGACATACAGTATTTAATGCACTGACTCACTAATACTGACTGTGGCAGAGACACAGTATTTAATTCACTGACTCAGTAATACTGACTGGGACTGGGACACAGTATTTAACTCACTGACTCAGTTATAGTGACTGGGGCACAGACACAGTATTTAATACACTTAATCAGAAATACTGATTGGGACAGGACACAGTATTTAATGCACTGACTCAGTAATACTGACTGGGACAGGGACACCGTATTTAATTCACTGACTCAGGAATACGAACAGGGACAGGGACAGGGACATGGTATTGAATTGATTGACAGAGTAATACTGACTTGGACATGGACACAGCATTTAATTCACTGACTCAGTAATACTGACTGGGACAGGGATACGGTATTTAATTCACTGACTCAGTATTACTAACAGAGACAGGGACATGGTATTAAATTGATGGACAGAGTAATACTGACTTGGACATGGACACCGCATTTAATTCACTGACTCAGTTATACTGACTGGGACAGGACACAGTATTGAATACACTAACTCAGTAATACTGAAAGGGACAGGGACACAGTATTGAATACACTAACTCAGTAATACTGACTGGGACAGGAACACCGTATTTAACTCACTAACTCAGTAATACTGACTGGGACAGGGACACAGTATTGAATACACTAACTCAGTAATACTGACTGGGACAGGAACACCGTATTTAATACACTGACTCAGTAATACTGACTGGGACAGGAACACCGTATTTAATACACTGACTCAGTAATACTGGCTGGGACAGGAACACCGTATTTAATACACTGACACAGTTGTACTGACAGGGACTGAGCACAGTATATAATTCACTGACTCAGTAATACTGACTGGGATAGGGACACAGTATTTAACTCACTAACTCAGTAATACTGACTGGGACAGGGACACAGTATTTAATTCACTGACTCAGTAATACTGACTGGGACAGGGACACAGTATTTAACTCACTAACTCAGTAATACTGACTGGGACAGGGACACAGTATTGAATACACTAACTCAGTAATACTGACTGGGACAGGAACACCGTATTTAATACACTGACTCAGTAATACTGACTGGGACAGGGACACAGTATTTAACTCACTAACTCAGTAATACTGACTGGGACAGGGACACAGTATTTAATTCACTGACTCAGTAATACTGACTGGGACAGGGACACAGTATTTAACTCACTAACTCAGTAATACTGACTGGGACAGGGACACAGTATTTAAATCACTGATTCAGTACTACAAACTTGGACATGGACACAAATTATACTTCACTGAATCAGTAATACTGGCTGGAACAGGGGCGCAGTATTTAATTCCCTGACTCATTCATACAAACTTGGGCAGAGACACTGTATTTAATTCACTAATTCAGGAATACAGACTGGGACAGGGACACGGTGTTTAATTCACTGACTCAGTAATACCTGACTGGGGCAGAGACGCAGTATTTAATTCACTGACTCAGTAATACTGACTTGGACATGGATGCAGTATTTAACTCAATAACGTAGTAATACTGACTGGGACAGGGACACAGTATATAATACACTGAGTCAGTAATACTGACTGGGACAGGGACACAGTATTTCATACACTGACTTAGTAATACTGACTGGGACATGGACACACAACGTAACTCACTGACTCAGTAATGCTGAGTGGGACAGGTACACAATAATTAATGCACTGATTCAGTAATACTGCCTAGAACATGGAGACCGTGTTTAATTCACTGAGTCAGTAATACTGACGGGGACAGGACACAATATTTAATTCACTGACTCAGTTATACTGACTGGGACAGGGCACAGTTTTAATTCACTGACTCAGTAATACAGACTGGAACAGGGACCCAGTATTTAATTCACTCACTCAGTAATACTGACTGGGACAGGGACACAGCATTTAATTCACTCACTCAGTATTACTGACTGGGACAGGACACAGTAGTTAATGCACTGACTCAGTAATACTGATTGGGACTGGGGCGCAGTATTTAATTCACAAACTCAGTAATACTGACTGGGACAGGAACACAGTATTTAATACACTGACTCAGTAATACTGACTGGGACTCGGACACAGTATTTAACTCACTGACTCAGTAATGCTGAGTGGGACAGGTACACAATAATTAATGCACTGATTCAGTAATACTGCCGGGAACATGGACACAGTGTTTAATTCACTGACTCAGTAATACTGACTGGGGCAGTGACACAGTATTTAACTCACTAACTCAGTAATACTGACTGGGACAGGACACGGTATTTAATTCACTGACTCAGTAATACTGGCTGGGACAGGAACACCGTATTTAATACACTGACACAGTTGTACTGACTGGGACTCGGACACAGTATTTAACTCACTGACTCAGTAATGCTGAGTGGGACAGGTACACAATAATTAATGCACTGATTCAGTAATACTGCCGGGAACATGGACACAGTGTTTAATTCACTGACTCAGTAATACTGACTGGGATAGGGACACAGTATTTAACTCACTAACTCAGTAATACTGACTGGGACAGGGACACAGTATTGAATACACTAACTCAGTAATACTGACTGGGACAGGAACACCGTATTTAATACACTGACTCAGTAATACTGACTGGGACAGGGACACAGTATTTAACTCACTAACTCAGTAATACTGACTGGGACAGGGACACAGTATTTAATTCACTGACTCAGTAATACTGACTGGGACAGGGACACAGTATTTAACTCACTAACTCAGTAATACTGACTGGGACAGGGACACAGTATTTAAATCACTGATTCAGTACTACAAACTTGGACATGGACACAAATTATACTTCACTGAATCAGTAATACTGGCTGGAACAGGGGCGCAGTATTTAATTCCCTGACTCATTCATACAAACTTGGGCAGAGACACTGTATTTAATTCACTAATTCAGGAATACAGACTGGGACAGGGACACGGCATTTAATGCACTGACTCAGTAATACTGACTGGGGCAGGGACAGAGTATTTAATACACTGACTCAGTAATACTGACTGGGGCAGACATACAGTATTTAATGCACTGACTCACTAATACTGACTGTGGCAGAGACACAGTATTTAATTCACTGACTCAGTAATACTGACTGGGACTGGGACACAGTATTTAACTCACTGACTCAGTTATAGTGACTGGGGCACAGACACAGTATTTAATACACTTAATCAGAAATACTGATTGGGACAGGACATCGTAGTTAATTCACTGACTCTGTAATACTGACTGGGACATGGACACAGTATTTAACTCACTGACTCAGTTATTCTGACTGGGACAGGACACGGTATTTAATTCACTGACTCAGTAATACTGATTGGGACAGGACATAGTAGTTAATTCACTGACTCTGTAATACTTACTGGAACAGGGACCCAGTATTTAATTCACTCACTCAATAATGCTGACGGAGACTGGGGCACAGTATTTAACTCACAAACTCATTCATACAGACAGGGACATGGACATGGTATTTAATTCACTGACACAGCAGTACGAACAGGGACAGGGACATGGTATTGAATTGATTGACAGAGTAATACTGACTTGGACATGGACACAGCATTTAATTCACTGACTCAGTTATACTGACTGGGACATGAGCACTGTATTTAATACACTGACTCAGTAATACTGACTGGGACATGGACACAGCATTTAATGCACTGACTCAGTAATACTGCCTGGAACATGGACACAGTATTTACTTCACTGACTCAGTAATACTGACTGGGACAGGGGTACAGTATTTAATTCACTGATTCAATAATACAGACTGGGACAGGGACACGGAATTTACTTCACTGACACAATATTACTAACAGGGACAAGGACATGGTATTGAATTGATTGACAGAGTAATACTGACTGGGACAAGGAAACAGTATTTAACACATTGACTCAGTAATACTGACTGGAACTGGGACACAGTATTTAATTCACTGACTCAGTAATACTGACTGGGACATGGACGCAGTATTTAACTCAATAACTCAGTAATACTGACTGGGACAGGAGCACTGTATGTAATACACTAACACAGTAATACTGACTGGGACAGGGCACAGTATTTAATTCACTGACTCAGTAATACTGACTGGGACACAGACACAGTGTTTAATTCACTGCTGCAGTAATAATGTCACAGGCAGGGGCACTGTAGTTAATTCACTGGGACACGGACACAAATTATACTTCACTGACTTAGAAATACTGAGTGGAACAGGGACACAGTATTTAATTCACTCACTCAGTAATACTGACTGGGACAGGAACATCGTATTCAAATCACTGAATCGGTAACACTGACTGGAACATGGACAGAGTTTAAAATTCACTGACTGAGTAATACTGACTGGGACAGGGACACAGTATTTAATACACGGACACAGTGATACTGACTGGGACAGGGACACAGTATTTAAATCGCTGTCTCTGTAATACTAACTAGGACATAGACACAGCAGTTAATTCACTGACTCAGTGATACCAACAGGGGCAGGTACGCAGTATTGAATACACTGACTCTGTCATACTGACTGGGACACAGACACACTATTTAATTCACTAACTCGATAATACTGAGTGGGACAGGTACACAATAATTAATGCACTGACTCAGTAATACTGACTGGGGCAGAGACACAGTATTTTACACTTCACTGATTCAGTATTACTGACTGGGACAGGGACACAGTATTTAATTCACTGATTCAATAATACAGACTGGGACAGGGACACGGAATTTAATTCACTGACACAGTATTACTAACAGAGACAGGGACATGGTATTGAATTGATTGACAGAGTAATACTGACTTGGACAAGGAAACAGTATTTAATTCACTGACTCAGTAATACTGACTTGGACATGGACGCAGTATTTAACTCAATAACTCAGTAATACTGACTGGGACAGGAGCACTGTATGTAATACACTAACACAGTAATACTGACTGGGACAGAGCACAGTATTTAATTCACTAACTCAGTCATTCTGATTGGGACACAGACACAGTGTTTAATTCACTGACTCAGTAATAATGTCTGGGGCAGGGACACAGTAGCTAATTCACTGACTCAGTACTACAAACTACGACACGGACACAAATTATACTTCACTGACTCAGTAATACTGACGGGGACAGGGACACAGTATTTAATTCACTAACTCAGTCATACTGACTGGGACAGGGACACAGTATTTAACTCACTAACTCAGTCATACTGACTGGGAGAGGGACACAATATTTAAATCACTGATTCAGTACTACAAACTTGGACATGGACACAAATTATACTTCACTGAATCAGTAATACTGACTGCAACAGGGGCACAGTATTTAATTCCCTGACTCATTCATACAAACCTGGACAGAGACACTGTATTTAATTCACTAATTCAGTAATACTGACTGGGACATGGACACACAATTTCATTCACTAACTCAGTAATGCTGAGTGGGACAGGTACACAATAATTAATGCACTGATTCAGTTATACTGCCTAGAACATGGACACAGTATTCAACTCACTGACTCAGTAATACTGACTGGGACTTGGACACAGTATTGAACTCACTAACTCATTCATACAGACAGGGACAGGGACATGGTACTTAATTTACTGACACAATATTACTAACAGGGACAGGGACATGCTATTGAATTGATTGACAGAGTATAACTGACTTGGACAGGGACACAGCATTTAATTCACTGACTCAGTAATACTGAATGGGACAGGGAAACAGTATTTAACTCACAAACCCAGTAATACTGACTGGGACAGGGACACAGTATTTAATACACTGACTTCGTAATACTGACTGGGGCAGAGACACAGTATTTAATTCACTGACTCCATAATACTGACTGGGACAGGAACATTGTATTCAAATCACTGAATCGGTAACACTGACTGGAACATGGACAGAGTTTAAAATTCACTGACTGAGTAAAACTGACTGGGACAGGGACACAGTATTTAATACACTGACTCAGTAATACTGATTGGGACAGGGACACAGTATTTAATACACTGACTCAGTAATACTGACTGGGACTGGGACACAGTATTTAACTCATTCATTACAGACAGGGACAGGGACATGGTATTTAATTCACTGACACAATATTACGAACAGGGACAGGGACATGGTATTGAATTGATTGACAGAGTAATACTGACTTGGACATGGATACAGCATTAAATTCACTGACTCAGTAATACTGACTGGGACAGGGACACAGTATTTAATACACTGACTCAGTAATGATGACTGGAACAGGGACACAGTATTTAAATCACTGACTCTGTAATACTGATGGGGACATGCACACAGTTTATAATTCACTTACTCAGTAATACTGACTGGGACAGGGCACAGTATTTAATTCACTGACTCAGAAATACTGACTGGGACAGGACACATTATTTAATTTACTGATTCAGTAATACAGAGAGGGACAGCGACATAGTATTTAATTCACTGACTCAGTAATACTTACTGGAATAGGGACACAGTATTTAAATCACTGACTCTGTAATACTGACGGGGACATGGACCCAGTTTATAATTCACTGACTCAGCTGGGAAAGCGATACAGTATTTAACTCACTAATTTAGTAATGCTGACTGGAACAGGGACACAGTATTTAATACACTGACTCTGTCATACTGGCTGGGACAGGGACACACTATTTAATTCACTAACTCATTCATACTGACTGGGACAGGGACACAGTATTTAATACACTAACTCAGTAATACTGACTGGGAAAACGTCACTGTATTTAATACAATGACACAGTAATACTGACTGGGACAGACACACAGTGTTTAATTCACTGCTTCAGTAATAATGACACGGGCAGGGGCACTGTAGTTAATTCACTGGGACACGGACACAAATTATACTTAACTGACTTAGAAATACTGAGTGGAACAGGGGCACAGTATTTAATTCACTCACTCAGTAATACTGACTGGGACATGGACACAGTATTTAATACACTGACTCAGTAATACTGACTGGGACATGGACACAGTATTTAACTCACAAACTCAGTAATACTGACTGGGACTGGGACACAGTATTTAATACACAGACTTCGTAATACTGACTGGGGCAGAGACACAGTATTTAATGCACTGACTCAGTAATAAAGACTGGGACAGGGACACAGTGTTTAATTCATTGACTCAGTAATACCTGACTGGGACAGGACACAGTATTTAATTCACTGACTCAGTAATACTGACTGGGACAGGGACACAGTATTTAACTCACTAACTCATTAATACTGACTGGGACAGGGACACAGCATTTAACTCACTAACTCATTCATACAGACAGGGACAGGGACATGGTATTTAATTCACTGACACAGCAGTACGAACAGGGACAGGGACATGGTATTGAATTGATTGACAGAGTAATACTGACTTGGACATGGACACAGCATTTAATTCACTGACTCAGTTATACTGACTGGGACAGGAGCACTGTAATTAATACACTGACTCAGTAACACTGACTGGGACATGGACACAGCATTTAATTCACTGACTCAGTTATTCTGACTGGGACAGGAGCACTGTATTTAATTCACTGACTCAGTAATACTGACTGGGACAGGACACAGTATTTAATTCACTGACTCAGTAATACTGACTGGGACATGGACACAGCATTTAATTCACTGACTCAGTAATACTGACTGGGACAGGACACAGTATTTAATTCACTGACTCAGTTATACTGACTGGGACATGGACACAATATTTAAATCACTGATTCAGTACTACAAACTTGGACATGGACACAAATTATACTTCACTGAATCAGTAATACAGACTGGAACAGGGGCGCAGTATTTAATTCCCTGACTCATTCATACAAACTTGGACAGAGACATTGTATTTAATTCACTAATTCAGTAATACAGACTGGGACAGAAACACAGTGTTTAATTCACTGACTCAGTAATACCTGACTGGGGCAGAGACACAGTATTTAATTCACTGACTCAGTAATACTGACTGGGACAGAGCACAGTATTTAATACACTGACTCAGTAATACTGACATGGACTGGGACACAGCATTTAATTCACTGAGTCAGAAATACTGACCTGGACATGGACACACAATGTAACTCACTGACTCAGTAATGCTGAGTGGGACAGGTACACAATAATTAATGCACTGATTCAGTAATACTGCCGGGAACATGGACACAGTGTTTAATTCACTGACTCAGTAATACTGACTGGGGCAGTGACACAGTATTTATCTCACTAACTCAGTAATACTGACTGGGACAGGACACGGTATTTAATTCACTGACTCAGTAATACTGATTGGGACAGGACACAGTAGTTAATTCACTGCCTCTGTAATACTGACTGGAATAGGGACCCAGTATTTAATTCACTCACTCAGTAATACTGACTGGGACTGGGGCACAGTATTTAACTCACAAACTCAGTAATACTGACTAGGACAAGAACACAGTATTTAACTCACTAACTCAGTAATACTGGCTGGGACAGGGACACAGTATTGAATACACTGACTCAGTAATACTGACGGGGACAGGAACACCGTATTTAACTCACTAACTCAGTAATACTGACTGGGACAGGGACACAGTATTGAATACACTAACTCAGTAATACTGAAAGGGACAGGGACACAGTATTTAACTCACTAACTCAGTAATACTGACTGGGACAGGGACACAGCATTTAATTCACTCACTCAGTATTACTGACTGGGACAGGACACAGTAGTTAATGCACTGACTCAGTAATACTGATTGGGACTGGGGCGCAGTATTTAATTCACAAACACAGTAATACTGACTGGGACAGGAACACAGTATTTAATACACTGACTCAGTAATACTGACTGGGACTCGGACACAGTATTTAACTCACGAACTCAGTAAACCTGACTGGGACAGGGACACAGTATTTAATACACTGACTCAGTAATACTGACTGGGGCAGACATACAGTATTTAATGCACTGACTCACTAATACTGACTGTGGCAGAGACACAGTATTTAATTCACTGACTCAGTAATACTGACTGGGACTGGGACACAGTATTTAACTCACTGACTCAGTTATAGTGACTGGGGCACAGACACAGTATTTAATACACTTAATCAGAAATACTGATTGGGACAGGACACAGTATTTAATGCACTGACTCAGTAATACTGACTGGGACAGGGACACCGTATTTAATTCACTGACTCAGGAATACGAACAGGGACAGGGACAGGGACATGGTATTGAATTGATTGACAGAGTAATACTGACTTGGACATGGACACAGCATTTAATTCACTGACTCAGTAATACTGACTGGGACAGGGATACGGTATTTAATTCACTGACTCAGTATTACTAACAGAGACAGGGACATGGTATTAAATTGATGGATAGAGTAATACTGACTTGGACATGGACACAGCATTTAATTCACTGACTCAGTAATACTGATTGGGACAGGACACAGTAGTTAATTCACTGCCTCTGTAATACTGACTGGAACAGGGACCCAGTATTTAATTCACTCACTCAGTAATACTGACTGGGACTGGGGCACAGTATTTAACTCACAAACTCAGTAATACTGACTAGGACAAGAACACAGTATTTAACTCACTAACTCAGTAATACTGGCTGGGACAGGGACACAGTATTGAATACACTGACTCAGTAATACTGACGGGGACAGGAACACCGTATTTAACTCACTAACTCAGTAATACTGACTGGGACAGGGACACAGTATTGAATACACTAACTCAGTAATACTGAAAGGGACAGGGACACAGTATTTAACTCACTAACTCAGTAATACTGACTGGGACAGGGACACAGCATTTAATTCACTCACTCAGTATTACTGACTGGGACAGGACACAGTAGTTAATGCACTGACTCAGTAATACTGATTGGGACTGGGGCGCAGTATTTAATTCACAAACACAATAATACTGACTGGGACAGGAACACAGTATTTAATACACTGACTCAGTAATACTGACTGGGACTCGGACACAGTATTTAACTCACGAACTCAGTAAACCTGACTGGGACAGGGACACAGTATTTAATACACTGACTCAGTAATACTGACTGGGGCAGACATACAGTATTTAATGCACTGACTCACTAATACTGACTGTGGCAGAGACACAGTATTTAATTCACTGACTCAGTAATACTGACTGGGACTGGGACACAGTATTTAACTCACTGACTCAGTTATAGTGACTGGGGCACAGACACAGTATTTAATACACTTAATCAGAAATACTGATTGGGACAGGACACAGTATTTAATGCACTGACTCAGTAATACTGACTGGGACAGGGACACCGTATTTAATTCACTGACTCAGGAATACGAACAGGGACAGGGACAGGGACATGGTATTGAATTGATTGACAGAGTAATACTGACTTGGACATGGACACAGCATTTAATTCACTGACTCAGTAATACTGACTGGGACAGGGATACGGTATTTAATTCACTGACTCAGTATTACTAACAGAGACAGGGACATGGTATTAAATTGATGGACAGAGTAATACTGACTTGGACATGGACACCGCATTTAATTCACTGACTCAGTTATACTGACTGGGACATGACACAGTATTGAATACACTAACTCAGTAATACTGAAAGGGACAGGGACACAGTATTGAATACACTAACTCAGTAATACTGACTGGGACAGGAACACCGTATTTAACTCACTAACTCAGTAATACTGACTGGGACAGGGACACAGTATTGAATACACTAACTCAGTAATACTGACTGGGACAGGAACACCGTATTTAATACACTGACTCAGTAATACTGACTGGGACAGGAACACCGTATTTAATACACTGACTCAGTAATACTGGCTGGGACAGGAACACCGTATTTAATACACTGACACAGTTGTACTGACAGGGACTGAGCACAGTATATAATTCACTGACTCAGTAATACTGACTGGGATAGGGACACAGTATTTAACTCACTAACTCAGTAATACTGACTGGGACAGGGACACAGTATTTAATTCACTGACTCAGTAATACTGACTGGGACAGGGACACAGTATTTAACTCACTAACTCAGTAATACTGACTGGGACAGGGACACAGTATTGAATACACTAACTCAGTAATACTGACTGGGACAGGAACACCGTATTTAATACACTGACTCAGTAATACTGACTGGGACAGGGACACAGTATTTAACTCACTAACTCAGTAATACTGACTGGGACAGGGACACAGTATTTAATTCACTGACTCAGTAATACTGACTGGGACAGGGACACAGTATTTAACTCACTAACTCAGTAATACTGACTGGGACAGGGACACAGTATTTAAATCACTGATTCAGTACTACAAACTTGGACATGGACACAAATTATACTTCACTGAATCAGTAATACTGGCTGGAACAGGGGCGCAGTATTTAATTCCCTGACTCATTCATACAAACTTGGGCAGAGACACTGTATTTAATTCACTAATTCAGGAATACAGACTGGGACAGGGACACGGTGTTTAATTCACTGACTCAGTAATACCTGACTGGGGCAGAGACGCAGTATTTAATTCACTGACTCAGTAATACTGACTTGGACATGGATGCAGTATTTAACTCAATAACGTAGTAATACTGACTGGGACAGGGACACAGTATATAATACACTGAGTCAGTAATACTGACTGGGACAGGGACACAGTATTTCATACACTGACTTAGTAATACTGACTGGGACATGGACACACAACGTAACTCACTGACTCAGTAATGCTGAGTGGGACAGGTACACAATAATTAATGCACTGATTCAGTAATACTGCCTAGAACATGGAGACCGTGTTTAATTCACTGAGTCAGTAATACTGACGGGGACAGGACACAATATTTAATTCACTGACTCAGTTATACTGACTGGGACAGGGCACAGTTTTAATTCACTGACTCAGTAATACAGACTGGAACAGGGACCCAGTATTTAATTCACTCACTCAGTAATACTGACTGGGACAGGGACACAGCATTTAATTCACTCACTCAGTATTACTGACTGGGACAGGACACAGTAGTTAATGCACTGACTCAGTAATACTGATTGGGACTGGGGCGCAGTATTTAATTCACAAACTCAGTAATACTGACTGGGACAGGAACACAGTATTTAATACACTGACTCAGTAATACTGACTGGGACTCGGACACAATAATTAATGCACTGATTCAGTAATACTGCCGGGAACATGGACACAGTGTTTAATTCACTGACTCAGTAATACTGACTGGGGCAGTGACACAGTATTTATCTCACTAACTCAGTAATACTGACTGGGACAGGACACGGTATTTAATTCACTGACTCAGTAATACTGGCTGGGACAGGAACACCGTATTTAATACACTGACACAGTTGTACTGACTGGGACTCGGACACAGTATTTAACTCACTGACTCAGTAATGCTGAGTGGGACAGGTACACAATAATTAATGCACTGATTCAGTAATACTGCCGGGAACATGGACACAGTGTTTAATTCACTGACTCAGTAATACTGACTGGGATAGGGACACAGTATTTAACTCACTAACTCAGTAATACTGACTGGGACAGGGACACAGTATTGAATACACTAACTCAGTAATACTGACTGGGACAGGAACACCGTATTTAATACACTGACTCAGTAATACTGACTGGGACAGGGACACAGTATTTAACTCACTAACTCAGTAATACTGACTGGGACAGGGACACAGTATTTAATTCACTGACTCAGTAATACTGACTGGGACAGGGACACAGTATTTAACTCACTAACTCAGTAATACTGACTGGGACAGGGACACAGTATTTAAATCACTGATTCAGTACTACAAACTTGGACATGGACACAAATTATACTTCACTGAATCAGTAATACTGGCTGGAACAGGGGCGCAGTATTTAATTCCCTGACTCATTCATACAAACTTGGGCAGAGACACTGTATTTAATTCACTAATTCAGGAATACAGACTGGGACAGGGACACGGCATTTAATGCACTGACTCAGTAATACTGACTGGGGCAGGGACAGAGTATTTAATACACTGACTCAGTAATACTGACTGGGGCAGACATACAGTATTTAATGCACTGACTCACTAATACTGACTGTGGCAGAGACACAGTATTTAATTCACTGACTCAGTAATACTGACTGGGACTGGGACACAGTATTTAACTCACTGACTCAGTTATAGTGACTGGGGCACAGACACAGTATTTAATACACTTAATCAGAAATACTGATTGGGACAGGACATAGTAGTTAATTCACTGACTCTGTAATACTGACTGGGACATGGACACAGTATTTAACTCACTGACTCAGTTATTCTGACTGGGACAGGACACGGTATTTAATTCACTGACTCAGTAATACTGATTGGGACAGGACATAGTAGTTAATTCACTGACTCTGTAATACTTACTGGAACAGGGACCCAGTATTTAATTCACTCACTCAATAATGCTGACGGAGACTGGGGCACAGTATTTAACTCACAAACTCATTCATACAGACAGGGACATGGACATGGTATTTAATTCACTGACACAGCAGTACGAACAGGGACAGGGACATGGTATTGAATTGATTGACAGAGTAATACTGACTTGGACATGGACACAGCATTTAATTCACTGACTCAGTTATACTGACTGGGACATGAGCACTGTATTTAATATACTGACTCAGTAATACTGACTGGGACATGGACACAGCATTTAATGCACTGACTCAGTAATACTGCCTGGAACATGGACACAGTATTTACTTCACTGACTCAGTAATACTGACTGGGACAGGGATACAGTATTTAATTCACTGATTCAATAATACAGACTGGGACAGGGACACGGAATTTACTTCACTGACACAATATTACTAACAGGGACAAGGACATGGTATTGAATTGATTGACAGAGTAATACTGACTGGGACAAGGAAACAGTATTTAACACATTGACTCAGTAATACTGACTGGAACTGGGACACAGTATTTAATTCACTGACTCAGTAATACTGACTTGGACATGGACACAGCATTTAATTCACTGACTCAGTTATACTGACTGGGACAGGAGCACTGTAATTAATATACTGACTCAGTAATACTGACTGGGACATGGACACAGCATTTAATTCACTGACTCAGTTATACTGACTGGGACAGGAGCACTGTAATTAATACACTGACTCAGTAATACTGACTGGGACAGGACACAGTATTTAATTCACTGACTCAGTTATACTGACTGGGACATGGACACAGTATTTAAATCACTGATTCAGTACTACAAACTTGGACATGGACACAAATTATACTTCACTGAATCAGTAATACAGACTGGAACAGGGGCGCAGTATTTAATTCCCTGACTCATTCATACAAACTTGGACAGAGACATTGTATTTAATTCACTAATTCAGTAATACAGACTGGGACAGAAACACAGTGTTTAATTCACTGACTCAGTAATACAGACTGGGGCAGAGACACAGTATTTAATTCACTGACACAGTAATACTGACTGGGACAGAGCACAGTATTTAATGCACTAACTCAGTCATTCTGATTTGGACACAGACACAATGTTAAATTCGCTGACTCAGTAATAATGACTGGTGCACGGACACAGTAGTTAATTCACTGACTCAGAACTACAAACTGTAAAACGGACACAAATTATACTTCACTGACTCAGTAATACTGACTGGGACAGGACACAGTATTTAAATCACTGACTCAGTTATACTGACTGGGGCAGAGACACAGTATTTAATTCACTGACTCAGTAACACTGACTGGGGCAGAGACACAGTATTTAATACACTGACTCACTAATACTGACTGGGACTGGGACACAGTATTTAATTCACTGATTCAGTAATACAGACTGGGACAGGAACATCACATTCAAATCACTGACACAGTATTACTGACAGGGACAGGGACATGGTATTGAAATTGATTGACAGAGTAATACTGAACTTGGACATGGACACAGCATTTAATTCACTGACTCAGTAATACTGACTGGGAAAGGGACACAGTACTTAACACAATAATTCAGTAATACAGACTGGGACAGGGACACAGTATTTAATTCACTGACAGAGTATTACTGACAGGGAAAGGGACATGGTACTGAATTGATTTACAGTAATACTGACTTGGACATGGACACAGTAATTAAACCACTGACTCTGTCATTCTGACAGGGACATGCACACTGTTTATAATTCACTTTCTCAGTAATACAGACTGAGACAGGAGCACCGTATCTAATACACTATCACAGTAATACTGACTGGGACAGGGACTGAGTATTTAAATCACTAACTCAGTAGTACTGACTGGGACAGGGACAGGGACGCAATATTTAATTCACTGACTCAATAATACTGACGGAGACTGGGGCACAGTATTTAACTCACAAACTCAGTAATACTGACTTGGACAGGAACACAGTATTTAATACACTGACTCATTAATACTGGCTGGGACACGGACACAGTATTTAACTCTTGAACTCAGTAATACTGACTGGGACAGGGACACAGTATTGAATACACTGACACAGTAATACTGACTGGGACAGAGCTCAGTATTTAATTCACTGACTCCGGAATACTGACTGGGACAGGAGCACCGTATTTAATACACTGACACAGTTATACTAACTGGGACAGGGACACAGTATTTAACTCACTAACTCAGTAATACTGACTGGGACAGGGACACAGTGTTTAATTCATTGACTCAGTAATACCTGACTGGGACATGGACACAGCATTTAATTCACTGACTCAGTAATACTGACTGGGACAGGACTCAGTATTTAATTCACTGACTCAGTAATACTGACTGGGACAGGGACACAGTATTTAACTCACTAACTCAGTAATACTGACTGGGACAGGGGCACAGTATTTAACTCACTAACTCATTCATACAGACAGAGACAGGGACATGGTATTTAATTCACTGACACAGCAGTACGAACAGGGACAGGGACATGGTATTGAATTGATTGACAGAGTAATACTGACTTGGACATGGACACAGCATTTAATTCACTGACTCAGTAATACTGACTGGGACAGGAGCACTGTATTTCATACACTGACTCAGTAACACTGACTGGGACATGGACACAGCATTTAATTCACTGACTCAGTAATACTGACTGGGATAGGGACACAGTATTTAATTCACTGACTCAGTAATACTGACTGGGACAGGACACAGTATTTAATTCACTGACTCAGTAATACTGACTGGGATAGGGACACAGTATTTAATTCACTGACTCAGTAATACTGACTGGGACATGGACACAGCATTTAATTCACTGACTCAGTAATACTGACTGGGACAGGACACAGTATTTAAAGCACTGACTCAGTTATACTGACTGTGACAAGGACACAATATTTAACTCACTAACTCAGTAATACTGACTGGGACAGGGACACAGTATTTAAATCACTGATTCAGTACTACAAACTTGGACATGGACACAAATTATACTTCACTGAATCAGTAATACAGACTGGAACAGGGGCGCAGTATTTAATTCCCTGACTCATTCATACAAACTTGGACAGAGACATTGTATTTAATTCACTAATTCAGTAATACAGACTGGGACAGAAACACAGTGTTTAATTCACTGACTCAGTACTACTGATTGGGACAGGACATAGTAGTTAACTCACTGACTCAGTAATACTGACTGGTACAGGACACGGTATTTAATTCACTGACTCAGTAATACTGATTGGGACAGGACATAGTAGTTAATTCACTGACTCTGTAATACTGACTGGAACAGGGACCCAGTATTTAATTCACTCACTCAGTAATACTGACTGGGACTGGGGCACAGTATTTAACTCACAAACTCAGTAATACTGACTAGGACAAGAACACAGTATTTAACTCACTAACTCAGTAATACTGGCTGGGACAGGGACACAGTATTGAATACACTGACTCAGTAATACTGACGGGGACAGGAACACCGTATTTAACTCACTAACTCAGTAATACTGACTGGGACAGGGACACAGTGTTTAATTCATTGACTCAGTAATACCTGACTGGGACATGGACACAGCATTTAATTCACTGACTCAGTAATACTGACTGGGACAGGACACACTATTTAATTCACTGACTCAGTAATACTGACTGGGACAGAGCACAGTATTTAATACACTGACTCAGTAATACTGACTGGGACAGGAGCACCGTATTTAATACACTGACACAGTTATACTAACTGGGACAGGGACACAGTATTTAATTCACTGACTCAGTACTACTGACTGGGACAGGACACAGTATTTAATTCACTGACTCAGTAATACTGATTGGGACAGGACATAGTAGTTAATTCACTGACTCTGTAATACTGACTGGAACAGGGACCCAGTATTTAATTCACTCAATCAATAATACTGACGGAGACTGGGGCACAGTATTTAACTCACAAACTCAGTAATACTGACTTGGACAGGAACACAGTATTTAATACACCGACTCAGTAATACTGGCTGGGACACGGACACAGAATTTATCTCTTGAACTCAGTAATACTGACTGGGACAGGGACACAGTATTGAATACACTGACACAGTAATACTGACTGGGACAGAGCTCAGTATTTAATTCACTGACTCCGGAATACAGACTGGGACAGGAGCACCGTATTTAATACACTGACACAGTTATACTAACTGGGACAGGGACACGGTATTTAACTCACTAACTCAGTAATACTGACTGGGACAGGGACACAGTATTTAACTCACTAACTCAGGAATACTGACTGGGACAGGGACACAGTGTTTAATTCATTGACTCAGTAATACCTGACTGGGACATGGACACAGCATTTAATTCACTGACTCAGTACTACTGACTGGGACAGGACACAGTATTTAATTCACTGACTCAGTAATAGTGACTGGGACAGGGGCACAGTATTTAACTCACTAACTCATTCATACAGACAGGGACAGGGACATGGTATTTAATTCACTGGCACAGCAGTACGAACAGGGACAGGGACATGGTATTGAATTGATTGACAGAGTAATACTGACTTGGACATGGACACAGCATTTAATTCACTGACTCAGTAATACTGACTGGGACAGGAGCACTGTATTTCATACACTGACTCAGTAATACTGACTGGGACATGGACACAGCATTTAATTCACTGACTCAGTTATACTGACTGGGACAGGAGCACTGTATTTAATTCACTGACTCAGTAATACTCACTGGGATAGGGACACAGTATTTAATTCACTGACTCAGTAATACTGACTGGGACATGGACACAGCATTTAATTCACTGACTCAGTAATACTGACTGGGACAGGACACAGTATTTAATTCACTGACTCAGTTATACTGACTGGGACATGGACACAATATTTAAATCACTGATTCAGTACTACAAACGTGGACATGGACACAAATTATACTTCACTGAATCAGTAATACAGACTGGAACAGGGGCGCAGTATTTAATTCCCTGACTCATTCATGCAAACTTGGACAGAGACATTGTATTTAATTCACTAATTCAGTAATACACACTGGGACAGAAACACAGTGTTTAATTCACTGACTCAGTAATACCTGACTGGGGCAGAGACACAGTATTTAATTCACTGACTCAGTAATACTGATTTGGACGTGGATGCAATATTTAACTCAATAACTTAGTAATACTGACTGGGACAGGGACGCAGTATATAATACACTGAGTCAGTAATACTGACTGGGACAGGGACACAGTATTTAATACACTGACTCAGTAATACTGACTGGGACATGGACACACAATGTAACTCACTGACTCAGTAATGCTGAGTGGGACAGGTACACAATAATTAATGCACTGATTCAGTAATACTGCCGGGAACATGGACACAGTGTTTAATTCACTGACTCAGTAGTACTGACTGGGGCAGAGGCACAGTATTTAATACACTGACTCAGTAATACTGACTGGGACAGGGACACAGTATTTAACTCACTAACTCAGTAATACTGACTGGGTCAGGGGCACAGTATTTAACTCACTAACTCATTCATACAGACAGGGACAGGGACATGGTATTTAATTCACTGACACAGCAGTACGAACAGGGACAGGGACATGGTATTGAATTGATTGACAGAGTAATACTGACTCGGACATGGACACAGCATTTAATTCACTGACTCAGTAATACTGACTGGGACAGGACACAGTATTTAATACACTGACTCAGTAATACTGACTGGGATAGGGACACAGTATTTAATACACTGACTCAGTAATACAGACTGGGACAGGGATACACTATTTAATTCACTAACTCATTCATACAGACTGGGACAGGGACATGGTATTTAATTCACTGACACAGGATTACGAACAGGGACAGGGACATAGTATTGAATTGATTGACAGAGTAATACTGACTTGGACATGGACACAGTATTTAATTCACTGACTCAGTAATACTCACTGGGATAGGACACAGTATTTAATTCACTGACTCAGTAATACTGACTGGGACATGGACACAGCATTTAATTCACTGACTCAGTAATACTCACTGCGATTAGGACACAGTATTTAATTCACTGACTCAGTAATACTAACTGGGACAGGACATAGTAGTTAATTCACTGAATCAGTAATACTAACTGGGACAGGACATAGTAGTTAATTCACTGACTCTGTAATACTGTCTGGAACAGGGAACCAGTATTTAATTCACTCACTCAGTAATACTGACTGAGACTGGGGCACAGTATTTAACTCACAAACACAGTAATACTGACTGGGGCAGACACACAGTATTTAATGCACTGACTCAGTAATACTGACTGGGGCAGAGATACAGTATTTAATTCACTGACTCAGTAATACAGACTGGGGCAGAGACACAGTATTTAATTCACTGACTCAGTAATACAGACTGGGGCAGAGACACAGTATTTAATTCACTGACTCAGTAATACTGACTGAGGCAGAGACACAGTATTTAATTCACTGACTCAGTAATACAGACTGGAGCAGAGACACAGTATTTAATTCACTGACTCAGTAATACCGACTGGGTCAGAGACAAAGTATTTATTTCACTGACTCAGTAATACTGACTGGGACAGGAACATTGTATTCAAATCACTGAATCGGTAACACTGACTGGAACATGGACAAAGTTTAAAATTCACTGACTCAGTAATACTGACAGGGACAGGGACACAGTATTTAATACACTGACTCAGAAATACTGACTGGGGCAGAGGCACAGTATTGAAATCACTGACTCAGTAATAATGACACGGGCAGGGGTACAGGAGTTAATTCACTGACTCAGTACTACAAACTGGGACACAGACACAAATTATACTTCACTGACTTCAAAATACTGACTGGGACAGGGACACAGTATTTAATTAACTCACTCAGTAATACTGACTGGGACAGGGACACAGTATTTAATAAACTGACTCAGTAATACTGACTGGCGCAGAGACACACTATGTAACCCACTGACTCGGTAATGCTGAGTGGGACAGGTACACAATAATTAATGCACTGATTCAGTAATACTGCCTAGAACATGGACACAGTGTTTAATTCACTGACTCAGTCATACTGACTAGGACTGGGACACAGTATTTAACTCACTGACTCAGTTATAGTGACTAGGACAGGGACACAGTATTTAATACACTGACTCAGTAATACTGACTGGGACAGGGACACAGTATTTAATACACTGACTCAGTAATACTGACTGGGATAGGGATACACTATTTAATTCACTAACTCATTCATACAGACTGGGACAGGGACATGGTATTTAATTCACTGACACAGGATTACGAACAGGGACAGGGACATAATATTGAATTGATTGACAGAGTAATACTGACTTGGACATGGACACAGCATTTAATTCACTGACTCAGTATTACTGACTGGGACAGGACACAGTATTTAATTCACTGACTCAGTAATACTCACTGGGATAGGGCACAGTTTTTAATTCACTGAATCAGTAATACTAACTGGGACAGGACATAGTAGTTAATTCACTGACTCTGTAATACTGTCTGGAACAGGGAACCAGTATTTAATTCACTCACTCAGTAATACTGACTGAGACTGGGGCACAAAATTTAACTCACTAACTCAGTAATACTGACTGGGGCAGAAACACAGTACTGAATGCACTGACTCAGTAATACTGACTGGGGCAGAGATACAGTATTTAATTCACTGACTCAGTAATACAGACTGGGGCAGAGACACAGTATTTAATTCACTGACTCAGTAATACTGACTGAGGCAGAAACACAGTATTTAATTCACTGACTCAGTAATACTGACTGAGGCAGAGACACAGTATTTAATTCACTGACTCAGTAATACAGACTGGGGCAGAGACACAGTATTTAATGCACTGACTCAGTAATTCCGACTGGGTC
Source organism: Chiloscyllium punctatum (assembly GCF_047496795.1). Classification (NCBI taxonomy): domain Eukaryota; kingdom Metazoa; phylum Chordata; class Chondrichthyes; order Orectolobiformes; family Hemiscylliidae; genus Chiloscyllium; species Chiloscyllium punctatum. The sequence goes on along the minus strand of NC_092742.1, from coordinate 108,196,998 downwards.
AGAGACAAAGTATTTATTTCACTGACTCAGTAATACTGACTGGGACAGGAACATTGTATTCAAATCACTGAATCGGTAACACTGACTGGAACATGGACAAAGTTTAAAATTCACTGACTCAGTAATACTGACAGGGACAGGGACACAGTATTTAATACACTGACTCAGTAATACTGACTGGGGCAGAGGCACAGTATTGAAATCACTGACTCAGTAATAATGACACGGGCAGGGGTACAGGAGTTAATTCACTGACTCAGTACTACAAACTGGGACACAGACACAAATTATACTTCACTGACTTCATAATACTGACTGGGACAGGGACACAGTATTTAATTCTCTGACTCAGTAATACTGACTGGGGCAGAGACACACTATGTAACTCACTGACTCAGTAATGCTGAGTGGGTCAGGTACACAATAATTAATGCACTGATTCAGTAATACTGCCTAGAACATGGACACAGTGTTTAATTCACTGACTCAGTCATACTGACTGGGACTGGGACACAGTATTTAACTCACTGACTCAGTTATAGTGACTAGGACAGGGACACAGTATTTAATACACTGACTCAGTAATACTGACTGGGACAGGGACACAGTATTTAATACACTGACTCAGTAATACTGACTGGGATAGGGATACACTATTTAATTCACTAACTCATTCATACAGACTGGGACAGGGACATGGTATTTAATTCACTGACACAGGATTACGAACAGGGACAGGGACATAATATTGAATTAATTGACAGAGTAATACTGACTTGGACATGGACACAGCATTTAATTCACTGACTCAGTAATACTGACTGGGACAGGACAGTATTTAATTCACTGACTCAGTAATACTGACTGGGACAGGACACAGTATTTAATTCACTGACTCAGTAATACTAACTGGGACAGGACATAGTAGTTAATTCACTGAATCAGTAATACTAACTGGGACAGGACATAGTAGTTAATTCACTGACTCTGTAATACTGTCTGGAACAGGGAACCAGTATTTAATTCACTCACTCAGTAATACTGACTGAGACTGGGGCACAGTATTTAACTCACAAACACAGTAATACTGACTGGGGCAGACACACAGTATTTAATGCACTGACTCAGTAATACTGACTGGGGCAGAGATACAGTATTTAATTCACTGACTCAGTAATACAGACTGGGGCAGAGACACAGTATTTAATTCACTGACTCAGTAATACAGACTGGGGCAGAGACACAGTATTTAATTCACTGACTCAGTAATACAGACTGGGGCAGAGACACAGTATTTAATTCACTGACTCAGTAATACTGACTGAGGCAGAGACACAGTATTTAATTCACTGACTCAGTAATACAGACTGGAGCAGAGACACAGTATTTAATTCACTGACTCAGTAATACCGACTGGGTCAGAGACAAAGTATTTATTTCACTGACTCAGTAATACTGACTGGGACAGGAACATTGTATTCAAATCACTGAATCGGTAACACTGACTGGAACATGGACAAAGTTTAAAATTCACTGACTCAGTAATACTGACAGGGACAGGGACACAGTATTTAATACACTGACTCAGAAATACTGACTGGGGCAGAGGCACAGTATTGAAATCACTGACTCAGTAATAATGACACGGGCAGGGGTACAGGAGTTAATTCACTGACTCAGTACTACAAACTGGGACACAGACACAAATTATACTTCACTGACTTCAAAATACTGACTGGGACAGGGACACAGTATTTAATTAACTCACTCAGTAATACTGACTGGGACAGGGACACAGTATTTAATAAACTGACTCAGTAATACTGACTGGCGCAGAGACACACTATGTAACCCACTGACTCGGTAATGCTGAGTGGGACAGGTACACAATAATTAATGCACTGATTCAGTAATACTGCCTAGAACATGGACACAGTGTTTAATTCACTGACTCAGTCATACTGACTAGGACTGGGACACAGTATTTAACTCACTGACTCAGTTATAGTGACTAGGACAGGGACACAGTATTTAATACACTGACTCAGTAATACTGACTGGGACAGGGACACAGTATTTAATACACTGACTCAGTAATACTGACTGGGATAGGGATACACTATTTAATTCACTAACTCATTCATACAGACTGGGACAGGGACATGGTATTTAATTCACTGACACAGGATTACGAACAGGGACAGGGACATAATATTGAATTGATTGACAGAGTAATACTGACTTGGACATGGACACAGCATTTAATTCACTGACTCAGTATTACTGACTGGGACAGGACACAGTATTTAATTCACTGACTCAGTAATACTCACTGGGATAGGGCACAGTATTTAATTCACTGAATCAGTAATACTAACTGGGACAGGACATAGTAGTTAATTCACTGACTCTGTAATACTGTCTGGAACAGGGAACCAGTATTTAATTCACTCACTCAGTAATACTGACTGAGACTGGGGCACAATATTTAACTCACTGACTCAGTAATACTGACTGGGGCAGAAACACAGTATTTAATGCACTGACTCAGTAATTCCGACTGGGTCAGAGACAAAGTATTTATTTCACTGACTCAGTAATACTGACTGGGACAGGAACATTGTATTCAAATCACTGAATCGGTAACACTGACTGGAACATGGACAAAGTTTAAAATTCACTGACTCAGTAATACTGACAGGGACAGGGACACAGTATTTAATACACTGACTCAGTAATACTGACTGGGGCAGAGGCACAGTATTGAAATCACTGACTCAGTAATAATGACACGGGCAGGGGTACAGGAGTTAATTCATTGACTCAGTACTACAAACTGGGACACAGACACAAATTATACTTCACTGACTTCATAATACTGACTGGGACAGGGACACAGTATTTAATTCTCTGACTCAGTAATACTGACTGGGGCAGAGACACACTATGTAACTCACTGACTCAGTAATGCTGAGTGGGTCAGGTACACAATAATTAATGCACTGATTCAGTAATACTGCCTAGAACATGGACACAGTGTTTAATTCACTGACTCAGTCATACTGACTAGGACTGGGACACAGTATTTAACTCACTGACTCAGTTATAGTGACTAGGACAGGGACACAGTATTTAATACACTGACTCAGTAATACTGACTGGGCTAGGGATACACTATTTAATTCACTAACTCATTCATACAGACTGGGACAGGGACATGGTATTTAATTCACTGACACAGGATTACGAACAGGGACAGGGACATAATATTGAATTAATTGACAGAGTAATACTGACTTGGACATGGACACAGCATTTAATTCACTGACTCAGTAATACTGACTGGGACAGGACACAGTATTTAATTCACTGACTCAGTAATACTCACTGGGATAGGGCACAGTATTTAATTCACTGAATCAGTAATACTAACTGGGACAGGACATAGTAGTTAATTCACTGACTCTGTAATACTGTCTGGAACAGGGAACCAGTATTTAATTCACTGACTCAGTAATACTGACTGGGACAGAGACACAGTATTTAATTCACTGACTCAGTTATAGTGACTGGGGCACAGTCACAGTATTTAATACACTGACTCAGTAGTACTGTGTGGGGCAGAGACACAGTATTTAATTCACTGACTCAGTTATACTGACTGGGGCAGAGACACAGTATTGAATTCACTGACTCAGTAATACAGACTGGTACAGGAACATCGTATTCAAATCATTGAACATAGAACATAGAAAATAGGAAAATACAGCGCAGTACCCTTGATATTGCGCCGACCGAAGCCTACCTAACCTACGCTAGCCCAATAACCTCCATATACTTGTCCAATGCCCGCTTAAATGACCATAAAGAGAGAGAGTCCACCACTGATATTGGCAGGTCATTCCATGGACTCACAACCCGCTGAGTAAAAAATCTACCCCTAACATCTGTCCTATACCTACCACCCCTTAATTTAAAGCTGTGTCCCCTAGTAACAGCTGACTCCGTACACGGAAAAACGTTCTCACTGTCAACCCTGTCTAAACCCCTAATCATCTTGTACACCTCTATCAAATCTCCCCTAAACCTTCTTTTCTCCAATGAGAAAAGTCCCAAGTGCCTCAGCCTTTCCTCATACGATCTTCCTACCATACCAGGCAACATCCTGGTAAACCTCCTCTGCACCCGTTCCAGTGCCTCCACATCCTTCTTATAATATGGCGACCCAAACTGCACACAATACTCCAGATGAGGCTGCACCAGAGTCTTATACAACTGCAACATGACCTCAGGACTCTGGAACTCAATTCCTCTACCAATAAAAGCCAGTACGCCTTATGCCTTCTTCACAGCACTATTTACCTGGGTGGCAACTTTCAGAGATCTGTGTACATGGACACCAAGATCCCTCTGCTCATCCACACTACCAAGTAGCCTACCATTAGCCCAGTAATCCATCTTCTTGTTATTCCTACCAAAGTGAATGACTTCACACTTAGCTACATTGAATTCCATTTGCCACCTTTCTGCCCAGCTCTGCAACTTATCTATATTGCGCTGTAACCTGCCACATTCTTCTTCGCTGTCCACAACTCCACCGAACAGGGACAGGGACATAATATTGAATTGATTGACAGAGTAATACTGACTTGGACATGGACACAGCATTTAATTCACTGACTCAGTAATACTGACTGGGACAGGGACAGAGTATTTAACTCACTAACTCAGTAATACAGACTGGGGCAGGGACACAGTATTTAATACACTGACTCAGTAATACTGACTGGGACAGGGACACAGTATTTAATACACTGACTCAGTAATACAGACTGGGGCAGGGACACAGTATTTAATACACTGACTCAGTAATACTGACTGGGACAGGGACACAGTATTTAATACACTGACTCAGTAATACCTGACTGGGACATGGACACAGCATTTAATTCACTGACTCAGTACTACTGACTGGGACAGGACACAGTATTTAATTCACTGACTCAGTAATAGTGACTGGGACAGGGGCACAGTATTTAACTCACTAACTCATTCATACAGACAGGGACAGGGACATGGTATTTAATTCACTGGCACAGCAGTACGAACAGGGACAGGGACATGGTATTGAATTGATTGACAGAGTAATACTGACTTGGACATGGACACAGCATTTAATTCACTGACTCAGTAATACTGACTGGGACAGGAGCACTGTATTTCATACACTGACTCAGTAATACTGACTGGGACATGGACACAGCATTTAATTCACTGACTCAGTTATACTGACTGGGACAGGAGCACTGTATTTAATTCACTGACTCAGTAATACTCACTGGGATAGGGACACAGTATTTAATTCACTGACTCAGTAATACTGACTGGGACATGGACACAGCATTTAATTCACTGACTCAGTAATACTGACTGGGACAGGACACAGTATTTAATTCACTGACTCAGTTATACTGACTGGGACATGGACACAATATTTAAATCACTGATTCAGTACTACAAACGTGGACATGGACACAAATTATACTTCACTGAATCAGTAATACAGACTGGAACAGGGGCGCAGTATTTAATTCCCTGACTCATTCATGCAAACTTGGACAGAGACATTGTATTTAATTCACTAATTCAGTAATACACACTGGGACAGAAACACAGTGTTTAATTCACTGACTCAGTAATACCTGACTGGGGCAGAGACACAGTATTTAATTCACTGACTCAGTAATACTGATTTGGACGTGGATGCAATATTTAACTCAATAACTTAGTAATACTGACTGGGACAGGGACGCAGTATATAATACACTGAGTCAGTAATACTGACTGGGACAGGGACACAGTATTTAATACACTGACTCAGTAATACTGACTGGGACATGGACACACAATGTAACTCACTGACTCAGTAATGCTGAGTGGGACAGGTACACAATAATTAATGCACTGATTCAGTAATACTGCCGGGAACATGGACACAGTGTTTAATTCACTGACTCAGTAGTACTGACTGGGGCAGAGGCACAGTATTTAATACACTGACTCAGTAATACTGACTGGGACAGGGACACAGTATTTAACTCACTAACTCAGTAATACTGACTGGGTCAGGGGCACAGTATTTAACTCACTAACTCATTCATACAGACAGGGACAGGGACATGGTATTTAATTCACTGACACAGCAGTACGAACAGGGACAGGGACATGGTATTGAATTGATTGACAGAGTAATACTGACTCGGACATGGACACAGCATTTAATTCACTGACTCAGTAATACTGACTGGGACAGGACACAGTATTTAATACACTGACTCAGTAATACTGACTGGGATAGGGACACAGTATTTAATACACTGACTCAGTAATACAGACTGGGACAGGGATACACTATTTAATTCACTAACTCATTCATACAGACTGGGACAGGGACATGGTATTTAATTCACTGACACAGGATTACGAACAGGGACAGGGACATAGTATTGAATTGATTGACAGAGTAATACTGACTTGGACATGGACACAGTATTTAATTCACTGACTCAGTAATACTCACTGGGATAGGACACAGTATTTAATTCACTGACTCAGTAATACTGACTGGGACATGGACACAGCATTTAATTCACTGACTCAGTAATACTCACTGCGATTAGGACACAGTATTTAATTCACTGACTCAGTAATACTAACTGGGACAGGACATAGTAGTTAATTCACTGAATCAGTAATACTAACTGGGACAGGACATAGTAGTTAATTCACTGACTCTGTAATACTGTCTGGAACAGGGAACCAGTATTTAATTCACTCACTCAGTAATACTGACTGAGACTGGGGCACAATATTTAACTCACTGACTCAGTAATACTGACTGGGGCAGAAACACAGTATTTAATGCACTGACTCAGTAATTCCGACTGGGTCAGAGACAAAGTATTTATTTCACTGACTCAGTAATACTGACTGGGACAGGAACATTGTATTCAAATCACTGAATCGGTAACACTGACTGGAACATGGACAAAGTTTAAAATTCACTGACTCAGTAATACTGACAGGGACAGGGACACAGTATTTAATACACTGACTCAGTAATACTGACTGGGGCAGAGGCACAGTATTGAAATCACTGACTCAGTAATAATGACACGGGCAGGGGTACAGGAGTTAATTCATTGACTCAGTACTACAAACTGGGACACAGACACAAATTATACTTCACTGACTTCATAATACTGACTGGGACAGGGACACAGTATTTAATTCTCTGACTCAGTAATACTGACTGGGGCAGAGACACACTATGTAACTCACTGACTCAGTAATGCTGAGTGGGTCAGGTACACAATAATTAATGCACTGATTCAGTAATACTGCCTAGAACATGGACACAGTGTTTAATTCACTGACTCAGTCATACTGACTAGGACTGGGACACAGTATTTAACTCACTGACTCAGTTATAGTGACTAGGACAGGGACACAGTATTTAATACACTGACTCAGTAATACTGACTGGGCTAGGGATACACTATTTAATTCACTAACTCATTCATACAGACTGGGACAGGGACATGGTATTTAATTCACTGACACAGGATTACGAACAGGGACAGGGACATAATATTGAATTAATTGACAGAGTAATACTGACTTGGACATGGACACAGCATTTAATTCACTGACTCAGTAATACTGACTGGGACAGGACACAGTATTTAATTCACTGACTCAGTAATACTCACTGGGATAGGGCACAGTATTTAATTCACTGAATCAGTAATACTAACTGGGACAGGACATAGTAGTTAATTCACTGACTCTGTAATACTGTCTGGAACAGGGAACCAGTATTTAATTCACTGACTCAGTAATACTGACTGGGACAGAGACACAGTATTTAATTCACTGACTCAGTTATAGTGACTGGGGCACAGTCACAGTATTTAATACACTGACTCAGTAGTACTGTGTGGGGCAGAGACACAGTATTTAATTCACTGACTCAGTTATACTGACTGGGGCAGAGACACAGTATTGAATTCACTGACTCAGTAATACAGACTGGTACAGGAACATCGTATTCAAATCATTGAACATAGAACATAGAAAATAGGAAAATACAGCGCAGTACCCTTGATATTGCGCCGACCGAAGCCTACCTAACCTACGCTAGCCCAATAACCTCCATATACTTGTCCAATGCCCGCTTAAATGACCATAAAGAGAGAGAGTCCACCACTGATATTGGCAGGTCATTCCATGGACTCACAACCCGCTGAGTAAAAAATCTACCCCTAACATCTGTCCTATACCTACCACCCCTTAATTTAAAGCTGTGTCCCCTAGTAACAGCTGACTCCGTACACGGAAAAACGTTCTCACTGTCAACCCTGTCTAAACCCCTAATTATCTTGTACACCTCTATCAAATCTCCCCTAAACCTTCTTTTCTCCAATGAGAAAAGTCCCAAGTGCCTCAGCCTTTCCTCATACGATCTTCCTACCATACCAGGCAACATCCTGGTAAACCTCCTCTGCACCCGTTCCAGTGCCTCCACATCCTTCTTATAATATGGCGACCCAAACTGCACACAATACTCCAGATGAGGCTGCACCAGAGTCTTATACAACTGCAACATGACCTCAGGACTCTGGAACTCAATTCCTCTACCAATAAAAGCCAGTACGCCTTATGCCTTCTTCACAGCACTATTTACCTGGGTGGCAACTTTCAGAGATCTGTGTACATGGACACCAAGATCCCTCTGCTCATCCACACTACCAAGTAGCCTACCATTAGCCCAGTAATCCATCTTCTTGTTATTCCTACCAAAGTGAATGACTTCACACTTAGCTACATTGAATTCCATTTGCCACCTTTCTGCCCAGCTCTGCAACTTATCTATATTGCGCTGTAACCTGCCACATTCTTCTTCGCTGTCCACAACTCCACCGAACAGGGACAGGGACATAATATTGAATTGATTGACAGAGTAATACTGACTTGGACATGGACACAGCATTTAATTCACTGACTCAGTAATACTGACTGGGACAGGGACAGAGTATTTAACTCACTAACTCAGTAATACAGACTGGGGCAGGGACACAGTATTTAATACACTGACTCAGTAATACTGACTGGGACAGGGACACAGTATTTAATACACTGACTCAGTAATACAGACTGGGGCAGGGACACAGTATTTAATACACTGACTCAGTAATACTGACTGGGACAGGGACACAGTATTTAATACACTGACTCAGTAATACCTGACTGGGACATGGACACAGCATTTAATTCACTGACTCAGTACTACTGACTGGGACAGGACACAGTATTTAATTCACTGACTCAGTAATAGTGACTGGGACAGGGGCACAGTATTTAACTCACTAACTCATTCATACAGACAGGGACAGGGACATGGTATTTAATTCACTGGCACAGCAGTACGAACAGGGACAGGGACATGGTATTGAATTGATTGACAGAGTAATACTGACTTGGACATGGACACAGCATTTAATTCACTGACTCAGTAATACTGACTGGGACAGGAGCACTGTATTTCATACACTGACTCAGTAATACTGACTGGGACATGGACACAGCATTTAATTCACTGACTCAGTTATACTGACTGGGACAGGAGCACTGTATTTAATTCACTGACTCAGTAATACTCACTGGGATAGGGACACAGTATTTAATTCACTGACTCAGTAATACTGACTGGGACATGGACACAGCATTTAATTCACTGACTCAGTAATACTGACTGGGACAGGACACAGTATTTAATTCACTGACTCAGTTATACTGACTGGGACATGGACACAATATTTAAATCACTGATTCAGTACTACAAACGTGGACATGGACACAAATTATACTTCACTGAATCAGTAATACAGACTGGAACAGGGGCGCAGTATTTAATTCCCTGACTCATTCATGCAAACTTGGACAGAGACATTGTATTTAATTCACTAATTCAGTAATACACACTGGGACAGAAACACAGTGTTTAATTCACTGACTCAGTAATACCTGACTGGGGCAGAGACACAGTATTTAATTCACTGACTCAGTAATACTGATTTGGACGTGGATGCAATATTTAACTCAATAACTTAGTAATACTGACTGGGACAGGGACGCAGTATATAATACACTGAGTCAGTAATACTGACTGGGACAGGGACACAGTATTTAATACACTGACTCAGTAATACTGACTGGGACATGGACACACAATGTAACTCACTGACTCAGTAATGCTGAGTGGGACAGGTACACAATAATTAATGCACTGATTCAGTAATACTGCCGGGAACATGGACACAGTGTTTAATTCACTGACTCAGTAGTACTGACTGGGGCAGAGGCACAGTATTTAATACACTGACTCAGTAATACTGACTGGGACAGGGACACAGTATTTAACTCACTAACTCAGTAATACTGACTGGGTCAGGGGCACAGTATTTAACTCACTAACTCATTCATACAGACAGGGACAGGGACATGGTATTTAATTCACTGACACAGCAGTACGAACAGGGACAGGGACATGGTATTGAATTGATTGACAGAGTAATACTGACTCGGACATGGACACAGCATTTAATTCACTGACTCAGTAATACTGACTGGGACAGGACACAGTATTTAATACACTGACTCAGTAATACTGACTGGGATAGGGACACAGTATTTAATACACTGACTCAGTAATACAGACTGGGACAGGGATACACTATTTAATTCACTAACTCATTCATACAGACTGGGACAGGGACATGGTATTTAATTCACTGACACAGGATTACGAACAGGGACAGGGACATAGTATTGAATTGATTGACAGAGTAATACTGACTTGGACATGGACACAGTATTTAATTCACTGACTCAGTAATACTCACTGGGATAGGACACAGTATTTAATTCACTGACTCAGTAATACTGACTGGGACATGGACACAGCATTTAATTCACTGACTCAGTAATACTCACTGCGATTAGGACACAGTATTTAATTCACTGACTCAGTAATACTAACTGGGACAGGACATAGTAGTTAATTCACTGAATCAGTAATACTAACTGGGACAGGACATAGTAGTTAATTCACTGACTCTGTAATACTGTCTGGAACAGGGAACCAGTATTTAATTCACTCACTCAGTAATACTGACTGAGACTGGGGCACAGTATTTAACTCACAAACACAGTAATACTGACTGGGGCAGACACACAGTATTTAATGCACTGACTCAGTAATACTGACTGGGGCAGAGATACAGTATTTAATTCACTGACTCAGTAATACAGACTGGGGCAGAGACACAGTATTTAATTCACTGACTCAGTAATACAGACTGGGGCAGAGACACAGTATTTAATTCACTGACTCAGTAATACTGACTGAGGCAGAGACACAGTATTTAATTCACTGACTCAGTAATACAGACTGGAGCAGAGACACAGTATTTAATTCACTGACTCAGTAATACCGACTGGGTCAGAGACAAAGTATTTATTTCACTGACTCAGTAATACTGACTGGGACAGGAACATTGTATTCAAATCACTGAATCGGTAACACTGACTGGAACATGGACAAAGTTTAAAATTCACTGACTCAGTAATACTGACAGGGACAGGGACACAGTATTTAATACACTGACTCAGAAATACTGACTGGGGCAGAGGCACAGTATTGAAATCACTGACTCAGTAATAATGACACGGGCAGGGGTACAGGAGTTAATTCACTGACTCAGTACTACAAACTGGGACACAGACACAAATTATACTTCACTGACTTCAAAATACTGACTGGGACAGGGACACAGTATTTAATTAACTCACTCAGTAATACTGACTGGGACAGGGACACAGTATTTAATAAACTGACTCAGTAATACTGACTGGCGCAGAGACACACTATGTAACCCACTGACTCGGTAATGCTGAGTGGGACAGGTACACAATAATTAATGCACTGATTCAGTAATACTGCCTAGAACATGGACACAGTGTTTAATTCACTGACTCAGTCATACTGACTAGGACTGGGACACAGTATTTAACTCACTGACTCAGTTATAGTGACTAGGACAGGGACACAGTATTTAATACACTGACTCAGTAATACTGACTGGGACAGGGACACAGTATTTAATACACTGACTCAGTAATACTGACTGGGATAGGGATACACTATTTAATTCACTAACTCATTCATACAGACTGGGACAGGGACATGGTATTTAATTCACTGACACAGGATTACGAACAGGGACAGGGACATAATATTGAATTGATTGACAGAGTAATACTGACTTGGACATGGACACAGCATTTAATTCACTGACTCAGTATTACTGACTGGGACAGGACACAGTATTTAATTCACTGACTCAGTAATACTCACTGGGATAGGGCACAGTTTTTAATTCACTGAATCAGTAATACTAACTGGGACAGGACATAGTAGTTAATTCACTGACTCTGTAATACTGTCTGGAACAGGGAACCAGTATTTAATTCACTCACTCAGTAATACTGACTGAGACTGGGGCACAAAATTTAACTCACTAACTCAGTAATACTGACTGGGGCAGAAACACAGTACTGAATGCACTGACTCAGTAATACTGACTGGGGCAGAGATACAGTATTTAATTCACTGACTCAGTAATACAGACTGGGGCAGAGACACAGTATTTAATTCACTGACTCAGTAATACTGACTGAGGCAGAAACACAGTATTTAATTCACTGACTCAGTAATACTGACTGAGGCAGAGACACAGTATTTAATTCACTGACTCAGTAATACAGACTGGGGCAGAGACACAGTATTTAATGCACTGACTCAGTAATTCCGACTGGGTCAGAGACAAAGTATTTATTTCACTGACTCAGTAATACTGACTGGGACAGGAACATTGTATTCAAATCACTGAATCGGTAACACTGACTGGAACATGGACAAAGTTTAAAATTCACTGACTCAGTAATACTGACAGGGACAGGGACACAGTATTTAATACACTGACTCAGTAATACTGACTGGGGCAGAGGCACAGTATTGAAATCACTGACTCAGTAATAATGACACGGGCAGGGGTACAGGAGTTAATTCACTGACTCAGTACTACAAACTGGGACACAGACACAAATTATACTTCACTGACTTCATAATACTGACTGGGACAGGGACACAGTATTTAATTCTCTGACTCAGTAATACTGACTGGGGCAGAGACACACTATGTAACTCACTGACTCAGTAATGCTGAGTGGGTCAGGTACACAATAATTAATGCACTGATTCAGTAATACTGCCTAGAACATGGACACAGTGTTTAATTCACTGACTCAGTCATACTGACTGGGACTGGGACACAGTATTTAACTCACTGACTCAGTTATAGTGACTAGGACAGGGACACAGTATTTAATACACTGACTCAGTAATACTGACTGGGACAGGGACACAGTATTTAATACACTGACTCAGTAATACTGACTGGGATAGGGATACACTATTTAATTCACTAACTCATTCATACAGACTGGGACAGGGACATGGTATTTAATTCACTGACACAGGATTACGAACAGGGACAGGGACATAATATTGAATTAATTGACAGAGTAATACTGACTTGGACATGGACACAGCATTTAATTCACTGACTCAGTAATACTGACTGGGACAGGACAGTATTTAATTCACTGACTCAGTAATACTGACTGGGACAGGACACAGTATTTAATTCACTGACTCAGTAATACTAACTGGGACAGGACATAGTAGTTAATTCACTGAATCAGTAATACTAACTGGGACAGGACATAGTAGTTAATTCACTGACTCTGTAATACTGTCTGGAACAGGGAACCAGTATTTAATTCACTCACTCAGTAATACTGACTGAGACTGGGGCACAGTATTTAACTCACAAACACAGTAATACTGACTGGGGCAGACACACAGTATTTAATGCACTGACTCAGTAATACTGACTGGGGCAGAGATACAGTATTTAATTCACTGACTCAGTAATACAGACTGGGGCAGAGACACAGTATTTAATTCACTGACTCAGTAATACAGACTGGGGCAGAGACACAGTATTTAATTCACTGACTCAGTAATACAGACTGGGGCAGAGACACAGTATTTAATTCACTGACTCAGTAATACTGACTGAGGCAGAGACACAGTATTTAATTCACTGACTCAGTAATACAGACTGGAGCAGAGACACAGTATTTAATTCACTGACTCAGTAATACCGACTGGGTCAGAGACAAAGTATTTATTTCACTGACTCAGTAATACTGACTGGGACAGGAACATTGTATTCAAATCACTGAATCGGTAACACTGACTGGAACATGGACAAAGTTTAAAATTCACTGACTCAGTAATACTGACAGGGACAGGGACACAGTATTTAATACACTGACTCAGAAATACTGACTGGGGCAGAGGCACAGTATTGAAATCACTGACTCAGTAATAATGACACGGGCAGGGGTACAGGAGTTAATTCACTGACTCAGTACTACAAACTGGGACACAGACACAAATTATACTTCACTGACTTCAAAATACTGACTGGGACAGGGACACAGTATTTAATTAACTCACTCAGTAATACTGACTGGGACAGGGACACAGTATTTAATAAACTGACTCAGTAATACTGACTGGCGCAGAGACACACTATGTAACCCACTGACTCGGTAATGCTGAGTGGGACAGGTACACAATAATTAATGCACTGATTCAGTAATACTGCCTAGAACATGGACACAGTGTTTAATTCACTGACTCAGTCATACTGACTAGGACTGGGACACAGTATTTAACTCACTGACTCAGTTATAGTGACTAGGACAGGGACACAGTATTTAATACACTGACTCAGTAATACTGACTGGGACAGGGACACAGTATTTAATACACTGACTCAGTAATACTGACTGGGATAGGGATACACTATTTAATTCACTAACTCATTCATACAGACTGGGACAGGGACATGGTATTTAATTCACTGACACAGGATTACGAACAGGGACAGGGACATAATATTGAATTGATTGACAGAGTAATACTGACTTGGACATGGACACAGCATTTAATTCACTGACTCAGTATTACTGACTGGGACAGGACACAGTATTTAATTCACTGACTCAGTAATACTCACTGGGATAGGGCACAGTATTTAATTCACTGAATCAGTAATACTAACTGGGACAGGACATAGTAGTTAATTCACTGACTCTGTAATACTGTCTGGAACAGGGAACCAGTATTTAATTCACTCACTCAGTAATACTGACTGAGACTGGGGCACAATATTTAACTCACTGACTCAGTAATACTGACTGGGGCAGAAACACAGTATTTAATGCACTGACTCAGTAATTCCGACTGGGTCAGAGACAAAGTATTTATTTCACTGACTCAGTAATACTGACTGGGACAGGAACATTGTATTCAAATCACTGAATCGGTAACACTGACTGGAACATGGACAAAGTTTAAAATTCACTGACTCAGTAATACTGACAGGGACAGGGACACAGTATTTAATACACTGACTCAGTAATACTGACTGGGGCAGAGGCACAGTATTGAAATCACTGACTCAGTAATAATGACACGGGCAGGGGTACAGGAGTTAATTCATTGACTCAGTACTACAAACTGGGACACAGACACAAATTATACTTCACTGACTTCATAATACTGACTGGGACAGGGACACAGTATTTAATTCTCTGACTCAGTAATACTGACTGGGGCAGAGACACACTATGTAACTCACTGACTCAGTAATGCTGAGTGGGTCAGGTACACAATAATTAATGCACTGATTCAGTAATACTGCCTAGAACATGGACACAGTGTTTAATTCACTGACTCAGTCATACTGACTAGGACTGGGACACAGTATTTAACTCACTGACTCAGTTATAGTGACTAGGACAGGGACACAGTATTTAATACACTGACTCAGTAATACTGACTGGGCTAGGGATACACTATTTAATTCACTAACTCATTCATACAGACTGGGACAGGGACATGGTATTTAATTCACTGACACAGGATTACGAACAGGGACAGGGACATAATATTGAATTAATTGACAGAGTAATACTGACTTGGACATGGACACAGCATTTAATTCACTGACTCAGTAATACTGACTGGGACAGGACACAGTATTTAATTCACTGACTCAGTAATACTCACTGGGATAGGGCACAGTATTTAATTCACTGAATCAGTAATACTAACTGGGACAGGACATAGTAGTTAATTCACTGACTCTGTAATACTGTCTGGAACAGGGAACCAGTATTTAATTCACTGACTCAGTAATACTGACTGGGACAGAGACACAGTATTTAATTCACTGACTCAGTTATAGTGACTGGGGCACAGTCACAGTATTTAATACACTGACTCAGTAGTACTGTGTGGGGCAGAGACACAGTATTTAATTCACTGACTCAGTTATACTGACTGGGGCAGAGACACAGTATTGAATTCACTGACTCAGTAATACAGACTGGTACAGGAACATCGTATTCAAATCATTGAACATAGAACATAGAAAATAGGAAAATACAGCGCAGTACCCTTGATATTGCGCCGACCGAAGCCTACCTAACCTACGCTAGCCCAATAACCTCCATATACTTGTCCAATGCCCGCTTAAATGACCATAAAGAGAGAGAGTCCACCACTGATATTGGCAGGTCATTCCATGGACTCACAACCCGCTGAGTAAAAAATCTACCCCTAACATCTGTCCTATACCTACCACCCCTTAATTTAAAGCTGTGTCCCCTAGTAACAGCTGACTCCGTACACGGAAAAACGTTCTCACTGTCAACCCTGTCTAAACCCCTAATTATCTTGTACACCTCTATCAAATCTCCCCTAAACCTTCTTTTCTCCAATGAGAAAAGTCCCAAGTGCCTCAGCCTTTCCTCATACGATCTTCCTACCATACCAGGCAACATCCTGGTAAACCTCCTCTGCACCCGTTCCAGTGCCTCCACATCCTTCTTATAATATGGCGACCCAAACTGCACACAATACTCCAGATGAGGCTGCACCAGAGTCTTATACAACTGCAACATGACCTCAGGACTCTGGAACTCAATTCCTCTACCAATAAAAGCCAGTACGCCTTATGCCTTCTTCACAGCACTATTTACCTGGGTGGCAACTTTCAGAGATCTGTGTACATGGACACCAAGATCCCTCTGCTCATCCACACTACCAAGTAGCCTACCATTAGCCCAGTAATCCATCTTCTTGTTATTCCTACCAAAGTGAATGACTTCACACTTAGCTACATTGAATTCCATTTGCCACCTTTCTGCCCAGCTCTGCAACTTATCTATATTGCGCTGTAACCTGCCACATTCTTCTTCGCTGTCCACAACTCCACCGAACAGGGACAGGGACATAATATTGAATTGATTGACAGAGTAATACTGACTTGGACATGGACACAGCATTTAATTCACTGACTCAGTAATACTGACTGGGACAGGGACAGAGTATTTAACTCACTAACTCAGTAATACAGACTGGGGCAGGGACACAGTATTTAATACACTGACTCAGTAATACTGACTGGGACAGGGACACAGTATTTAATACACTGACTCAGTAATACAGACTGGGGCAGGGACACAGTATTTAATACACTGACTCAGTAATACTGACTGGGACAGGGACACAGTATTTAATACACTGACTCAGTAATACCTGACTGGGACATGGACACAGCATTTAATTCACTGACTCAGTACTACTGACTGGGACAGGACACAGTATTTAATTCACTGACTCAGTAATAGTGACTGGGACAGGGGCACAGTATTTAACTCACTAACTCATTCATACAGACAGGGACAGGGACATGGTATTTAATTCACTGGCACAGCAGTACGAACAGGGACAGGGACATGGTATTGAATTGATTGACAGAGTAATACTGACTTGGACATGGACACAGCATTTAATTCACTGACTCAGTAATACTGACTGGGACAGGAGCACTGTATTTCATACACTGACTCAGTAATACTGACTGGGACATGGACACAGCATTTAATTCACTGACTCAGTTATACTGACTGGGACAGGAGCACTGTATTTAATTCACTGACTCAGTAATACTCACTGGGATAGGGACACAGTATTTAATTCACTGACTCAGTAATACTGACTGGGACATGGACACAGCATTTAATTCACTGACTCAGTAATACTGACTGGGACAGGACACAGTATTTAATTCACTGACTCAGTTATACTGACTGGGACATGGACACAATATTTAAATCACTGATTCAGTACTACAAACGTGGACATGGACACAAATTATACTTCACTGAATCAGTAATACAGACTGGAACAGGGGCGCAGTATTTAATTCCCTGACTCATTCATGCAAACTTGGACAGAGACATTGTATTTAATTCACTAATTCAGTAATACACACTGGGACAGAAACACAGTGTTTAATTCACTGACTCAGTAATACCTGACTGGGGCAGAGACACAGTATTTAATTCACTGACTCAGTAATACTGATTTGGACGTGGATGCAATATTTAACTCAATAACTTAGTAATACTGACTGGGACAGGGACGCAGTATATAATACACTGAGTCAGTAATACTGACTGGGACAGGGACACAGTATTTAATACACTGACTCAGTAATACTGACTGGGACATGGACACACAATGTAACTCACTGACTCAGTAATGCTGAGTGGGACAGGTACACAATAATTAATGCACTGATTCAGTAATACTGCCGGGAACATGGACACAGTGTTTAATTCACTGACTCAGTAGTACTGACTGGGGCAGAGGCACAGTATTTAATACACTGACTCAGTAATACTGACTGGGACAGGGACACAGTATTTAACTCACTAACTCAGTAATACTGACTGGGTCAGGGGCACAGTATTTAACTCACTAACTCATTCATACAGACAGGGACAGGGACATGGTATTTAATTCACTGACACAGCAGTACGAACAGGGACAGGGACATGGTATTGAATTGATTGACAGAGTAATACTGACTCGGACATGGACACAGCATTTAATTCACTGACTCAGTAATACTGACTGGGACAGGACACAGTATTTAATACACTGACTCAGTAATACTGACTGGGATAGGGACACAGTATTTAATACACTGACTCAGTAATACAGACTGGGACAGGGATACACTATTTAATTCACTAACTCATTCATACAGACTGGGACAGGGACATGGTATTTAATTCACTGACACAGGATTACGAACAGGGACAGGGACATAGTATTGAATTGATTGACAGAGTAATACTGACTTGGACATGGACACAGTATTTAATTCACTGACTCAGTAATACTCACTGGGATAGGACACAGTATTTAATTCACTGACTCAGTAATACTGACTGGGACATGGACACAGCATTTAATTCACTGACTCAGTAATACTCACTGCGATTAGGACACAGTATTTAATTCACTGACTCAGTAATACTAACTGGGACAGGACATAGTAGTTAATTCACTGAATCAGTAATACTAACTGGGACAGGACATAGTAGTTAATTCACTGACTCTGTAATACTGTCTGGAACAGGGAACCAGTATTTAATTCACTCACTCAGTAATACTGACTGAGACTGGGGCACAGTATTTAACTCACAAACACAGTAATACTGACTGGGGCAGACACACAGTATTTAATGCACTGACTCAGTAATACTGACTGGGGCAGAGATACAGTATTTAATTCACTGACTCAGTAATACAGACTGGGGCAGAGACACAGTATTTAATTCACTGACTCAGTAATACAGACTGGGGCAGAGACACAGTATTTAATTCACTGACTCAGTAATACTGACTGAGGCAGAGACACAGTATTTAATTCACTGACTCAGTAATACAGACTGGAGCAGAGACACAGTATTTAATTCACTGACTCAGTAATACCGACTGGGTCAGAGACAAAGTATTTATTTCACTGACTCAGTAATACTGACTGGGACAGGAACATTGTATTCAAATCACTGAATCGGTAACACTGACTGGAACATGGACAAAGTTTAAAATTCACTGACTCAGTAATACTGACAGGGACAGGGACACAGTATTTAATACACTGACTCAGAAATACTGACTGGGGCAGAGGCACAGTATTGAAATCACTGACTCAGTAATAATGACACGGGCAGGGGTACAGGAGTTAATTCACTGACTCAGTACTACAAACTGGGACACAGACACAAATTATACTTCACTGACTTCAAAATACTGACTGGGACAGGGACACAGTATTTAATTAACTCACTCAGTAATACTGACTGGGACAGGGACACAGTATTTAATAAACTGACTCAGTAATACTGACTGGCGCAGAGACACACTATGTAACCCACTGACTCGGTAATGCTGAGTGGGACAGGTACACAATAATTAATGCACTGATTCAGTAATACTGCCTAGAACATGGACACAGTGTTTAATTCACTGACTCAGTCATACTGACTAGGACTGGGACACAGTATTTAACTCACTGACTCAGTTATAGTGACTAGGACAGGGACACAGTATTTAATACACTGACTCAGTAATACTGACTGGGACAGGGACACAGTATTTAATACACTGACTCAGTAATACTGACTGGGATAGGGATACACTATTTAATTCACTAACTCATTCATACAGACTGGGACAGGGACATGGTATTTAATTCACTGACACAGGATTACGAACAGGGACAGGGACATAATATTGAATTGATTGACAGAGTAATACTGACTTGGACATGGACACAGCATTTAATTCACTGACTCAGTATTACTGACTGGGACAGGACACAGTATTTAATTCACTGACTCAGTAATACTCACTGGGATAGGGCACAGTTTTTAATTCACTGAATCAGTAATACTAACTGGGACAGGACATAGTAGTTAATTCACTGACTCTGTAATACTGTCTGGAACAGGGAACCAGTATTTAATTCACTCACTCAGTAATACTGACTGAGACTGGGGCACAAAATTTAACTCACTAACTCAGTAATACTGACTGGGGCAGAGATACAGTATTTAATTCACTGACTCAGTAATACAGACTGGGGCAGAGACACAGTATTTAATTCACTGACTCAGTAATACTGACTGAGGCAGAAACACAGTATTTAATTCACTGACTCAGTAATACTGACTGAGGCAGAGACACAGTATTTAATTCACTGACTCAGTAATACAGACTGGGGCAGAGACACAGTATTTAATGCACTGACTCAGTAATTCCGACTGGGTCAGAGACAAAGTATTTATTTCACTGACTCAGTAATACTGACTGGGACAGGAACATTGTATTCAAATCACTGAATCGGTAACACTGACTGGAACATGGACAAAGTTTAAAATTCACTGACTCAGTAATACTGACAGGGACAGGGACACAGTATTTAATACACTGACTCAGTAATACTGACTGGGGCAGAGGCACAGTATTGAAATCACTGACTCAGTAATAATGACACGGGCAGGGGTACAGGAGTTAATTCACTGACTCAGTACTACAAACTGGGACACAGACACAAATTATACTTCACTGACTTCATAATACTGACTGGGACAGGGACACAGTATTTAATTCTCTGACTCAGTAATACTGACTGGGGCAGAGACACACTATGTAACTCACTGACTCAGTAATGCTGAGTGGGTCAGGTACACAATAATTAATGCACTGATTCAGTAATACTGCCTAGAACATGGACACAGTGTTTAATTCACTGACTCAGTCATACTGACTGGGACTGGGACACAGTATTTAACTCACTGACTCAGTTATAGTGACTAGGACAGGGACACAGTATTTAATACACTGACTCAGTAATACTGACTGGGACAGGGACACAGTATTTAATACACTGACTCAGTAATACTGACTGGGATAGGGATACACTATTTAATTCACTAACTCATTCATACAGACTGGGACAGGGACATGGTATTTAATTCACTGACACAGGATTACGAACAGGGACAGGGACATAATATTGAATTAATTGACAGAGTAATACTGACTTGGACATGGACACAGCATTTAATTCACTGACTCAGTAATACTGAGTGGGACAGGACAGTATTTAATTCACTGACTCAGTAATACTGACTGGGACAGGACACAGTATTTAATTCACTGACTCAGTAATACTAACTGGGACAGGACATAGTAGTTAATTCACTGAATCAGTAATACTAACTGGGACAGGACATAGTAGTTAATTCACTGACTCTGTAATACTGTCTGGAACAGGGAACCAGTATTTAATTCACTCACTCAGTAATACTGACTGAGACTGGGGCACAGTATTTAACTCACAAACACAGTAATACTGACTGGGGCAGACACACAGTATTTAATGCACTGACTCAGTAATACTGACTGGGGCAGAGATACAGTATTTAATTCACTGACTCAGTAATACAGACTGGGGCAGAGACACAGTATTTAATTCACTGACTCAGTAATACAGACTGGGGCAGAGACACAGTATTTAATTCACTGACTCAGTAATACAGACTGGGGCAGAGACACAGTATTTAATTCACTGACTCAGTAATACTGACTGAGGCAGAGACACAGTATTTAATTCACTGACTCAGTAATACAGACTGGAGCAGAGACACAGTATTTAATTCACTGACTCAGTAATACCGACTGGGTCAGAGACAAAGTATTTATTTCACTGACTCAGTAATACTGACTGGGACAGGAACATTGTATTCAAATCACTGAATCGGTAACACTGACTGGAACATGGACAAAGTTTAAAATTCACTGACTCAGTAATACTGACAGGGACAGGGACACAGTATTTAATACACTGACTCAGAAATACTGACTGGGGCAGAGGCACAGTATTGAAATCACTGACTCAGTAATAATGACACGGGCAGGGGTACAGGAGTTAATTCACTGACTCAGTACTACAAACTGGGACACAGACACAAATTATACTTCACTGACTTCAAAATACTGACTGGGACAGGGACACAGTATTTAATTAACTCACTCAGTAATACTGACTGGGACAGGGACACAGTATTTAATAAACTGACTCAGTAATACTGACTGGCGCAGAGACACACTATGTAACCCACTGACTCGGTAATGCTGAGTGGGACAGGTACACAATAATTAATGCACTGATTCAGTAATACTGCCTAGAACATGGACACAGTGTTTAATTCACTGACTCAGTCATACTGACTAGGACTGGGACACAGTATTTAACTCACTGACTCAGTTATAGTGACTAGGACAGGGACACAGTATTTAATACACTGACTCAGTAATACTGACTGGGACAGGGACACAGTATTTAATACACTGACTCAGTAATACTGACTGGGATAGGGATACACTATTTAATTCACTAACTCATTCATACAGACTGGGACAGGGACATGGTATTTAATTCACTGACACAGGATTACGAACAGGGACAGGGACATAATATTGAATTGATTGACAGAGTAATACTGACTTGGACATGGACACAGCATTTAATTCACTGACTCAGTATTACTGACTGGGACAGGACACAGTATTTAATTCACTGACTCAGTAATACTCACTGGGATAGGGCACAGTATTTAATTCACTGAATCAGTAATACTAACTGGGACAGGACATAGTAGTTAATTCACTGACTCTGTAATACTGTCTGGAACAGGGAACCAGTATTTAATTCACTCACTCAGTAATACTGACTGAGACTGGGGCACAATATTTAACTCACTGACTCAGTAATACTGACTGGGGCAGAAACACAGTATTTAATGCACTGACTCAGTAATTCCGACTGGGTCAGAGACAAAGTATTTATTTCACTGACTCAGTAATACTGACTGGGACAGGAACATTGTATTCAAATCACTGAATCGGTAACACTGACTGGAACATGGACAAAGTTTAAAATTCACTGACTCAGTAATACTGACAGGGACAGGGACACAGTATTTAATACACTGACTCAGTAATACTGACTGGGGCAGAGGCACAGTATTGAAATCACTGACTCAGTAATAATGACACGGGCAGGGGTACAGGAGTTAATTCATTGACTCAGTACTACAAACTGGGACACAGACACAAATTATACTTCACTGACTTCATAATACTGACTGGGACAGGGACACAGTATTTAATTCTCTGACTCAGTAATACTGACTGGGGCAGAGACACACTATGTAACTCACTGACTCAGTAATGCTGAGTGGGACAGGTACACAATAAATTAATGCACTGATTCAGTAATACTGCCTAGAACATGGACACAGTGTTTAATTCACTGACTCAGTCATACTGACTAGGACTGGGACACAGTATTTAACTCACTGACTCAGTTATAGTGACTAGGACAGGGACACAGTATTTAATACACTGACTCAGTAATACTGACTGGGACAGGGACACAGTATTTAATACACTGACTCAGTAATACTGACTGGGCTAGGGATACACTATTTAATTCACTAACTCATTCATACAGACTGGGACAGGGACATGGTATTTAATTCACTGACACAGGATTACGAACAGGGACAGGGACATAATATTGAATTGATTGACAGAGTAATACTGACTTGGACATGGACACAGCATTTAATTCACTGACTCAGTAATACTGACTGGGACAGGACACAGTATTTAATTCACTGACTCAGTAATACTCACTGGGATAGGGCACAGTATTTAATTCACTGAATCAGTAATACTAACTGGGACAGGACATAGTAGTTAATTCACTGACTCTGTAATACTGTCTGGAACAGGGAACCAGTATTTAATTCACTGACTCAGTAATACTGACTGGGACAGAGACACAGTATTTAATTCACTGACTCAGTTATAGTGACTGGGGCACAGTCACAGTATTTAATACACTGACTCAGTAGTACTGTGTGGGGCAGAGACACAGTATTTAATTCACTGACTCAGTTATACTGACTGGGGCAGAGACACAGTATTGAATTCACTGACTCAGTAATACAGACTGGTACAGGAACATCGTATTCAAATCATTGAACATAGAACATAGAAAATAGGAAAATACAGCGCAGTACCCTTGATATTGCGCCGACCGAAGCCTACCTAACCTACGCTAGCCCAATAACCTCCATATACTTGTCCAATGCCCGCTTAAATGACCATAAAGAGAGAGAGTCCACCACTGATATTGGCAGGTCATTCCATGGACTCACAACCCGCTGAGTAAAAAATCTACCCCTAACATCTGTCCTATACCTACCACCCCTTAATTTAAAGCTGTGTCCCCTAGTAACAGCTGACTCCGTACACGGAAAAACGTTCTCACTGTCAACCCTGTCTAAACCCCTAATCATCTTGTACACCTCTATCAAATCTCCCCTAAACCTTCTTTTCTCCAATGAGAAAAGTCCCAAGTGCCTCAGCCTTTCCTCATACGATCTTCCTACCATACCAGGCAACATCCTGGTAAACCTCCTCTGCACCCGTTCCAGTGCCTCCACATCCTTCTTATAATATGGCGACCCAAACTGCACACAATACTCCAGATGAGGCTGCACCAGAGTCTTATACAACTGCAACATGACCTCAGGACTCTGGAACTCAATTCCTCTACCAATAAAAGCCAGTACGCCTTATGCCTTCTTCACAGCACTATTTACCTGGGTGGCAACTTTCAGAGATCTGTGTACATGGACACCAAGATCCCTCTGCTCATCCACACTACCAAGTAGCCTACCATTAGCCCAGTAATCCATCTTCTTGTTATTCCTACCAAAGTGAATGACTTCACACTTAGCTACATTGAATTCCATTTGCCACCTTTCTGCCCAGCTCTGCAACTTATCTATATTGCGCTGTAACCTGCCACATTCTTCTTCGCTGTCCACAACTCCACCGAACAGGGACAGGGACATAATATTGAATTGATTGACAGAGTAATACTGACTTGGACATGGACACAGCATTTAATTCACTGACTCAGTAATACTGACTGGGACAGGGACAGAGTATTTAACTCACTAACTCAGTAATACAGACTGGGGCAGGGACACAGTATTTAATACACTGACTCAGTAATACTGACTGGGACAGGGACACAGTATTTAATACACTGACTCAGTAATACAGACTGGGGCAGGGACACAGTATTTAATACACTGACTCAGTAATACTGACTGGGACAGGGACACAGTATTTAATACACTGACTCAGTAATACTGACTGGGACAGGGACACAGTATTTAATACACTGACTCAGTAATACTGACTGGGACAGGGACACAGTATTTAATACACTGACTCAGTAATACAGACTGGGGCAGGGACACAGTATTTAATACACTGACTCAGTAATACAGACTGGGGCAGGGACACAGTATTTAATACACTGACTCAGTAATACAGACTGGGACAGGGACACGGTATTTAATACACTGACTCAGTAATACTGACTGGGGCAGGGACACAATATTTAACTCAAGGACTCAGTAATACCTACCGAAATATCGGTCCTGTTTATCAGTGTCGCCTCCTATCGCCACCTGCCCAGCGTTGAGGAGTTGCTGCAGACGGTGAAAGTGCTGATCGCTGACTATTCTCCCATAGTCGGCACTTTCTTTCGGTTCCTCCCCGTAGAATCTCTTCAGACACTGTTTGATGGCGGGGACGAGCTGCTCCTGAACCTCTTTACAGCAGAGCACATAGTCTGGAGAGGCACAGCACTGGCCAGTGTTAAAGAAACGGCCCCAGACCAGGCGATGAACCGTGCTCTCCAGACTAAAGCTCTGGTCGATATAACATGGATTTTTCCCTCCCAGCTCCAATGTGACAGGCGTCAAGTGTTCCGCAGCCGCTTTCATGATCAGCTTCCCGACCGTGCCGTTCCCTGGGTACAGACACAACTGAACAGTGACCTCGTACACCAGCAGTGAGTGAGGAGGGCAATTCAGACTCACTCCACTGTGCCCTGTCAGCCAGTACACATCCTCTTCCAGTCTTCAACTGGGACACTGACTCCCACGCCAACATCACCCTTATGGGCACAGGACAATACAGGATGCCACTGTCCACCACATCCCAAATCCCCATTCATACCCCAACACATGACACATCTCTGTTCACTGTCCCCACACTCCCTCAGTCTCCCTTCACTGTTCACACTCTCCCTCACTCCCCTTCACTGTCCACACACTCCCTCAGTCTCCCTTCACTGTCCCCACACTCCCTCAGCCTCCCTTCACTGTCCACACACTCCCTCAGTCCCCCTTCACTGTCCACACACTCCCTCAGTCCCCCTCCACTGTCCACACACTCCCTCAGTCTCCCTTCACTGTCTACACACTCCCTCAGTCCCCCTTCACTGTCCACACACTCCCTCAGTCTCCCTTCACTGTCCACACACTCCCTCAGCCTCCCTTCACTGTCCACTCACTCCCTCAGTCCCCCGCCACTGTCCACACACTCCCTCAGTCTCCCTTCACTGTCCACACACTCCCTCAGTCTCCCTTCACTGTCCACACACTCCCTCAGTCTCCCGTCACTGTCCACACACTCCCTCAGTCTCCCTTCACTGTCCACACACTCCCTCAGTCTCCCTTCACTGTCCACACACTCCCTCAGTCTCCCTTCACTGTTCACACACTCCCTCAGTCCCCCTTCACTGCCCACACACTCCCTCAGTCCCCCTTCACTGTCCACACACTCCCTCAGTCTCCCTACACTGCCCACACACTCCCTCAGTCCCCCTTCACTGTCCACACACTCCCTCAGTCCCCCTTCACTGCCCACACACTCCCTCAGTCTCCCTTCACTGTCCACACACTCCCTCAGTCTCCCTTCACTGTCCACACACTCCCTCAGTCTCCCTTCACTGTCCACACACTCCCTCAGTCTCCCTTCACTGTCCACACACTCCCTCAGTCCCCCTTCACTGCCCACACACTCCCTCAGCCTCCCTTCACTGTCCACACACTCCCTCAGTCCCCCTTCACTGCCCACACACTCCCTCAGTCTCCCTTCACTGTCCACACACTCCCTCAGTCTCCCTTCACTGTCCACACACTCCCTCAGTCTCCCTTCACTGTCCACACACTCCCTCAGTCCCCCTTCACTGCCCACACACTCCCTCAGCCTCCCTTCACTGTCCACACACTCCCTCAGTCCCCCTTCACTGCCCACACACTCCCTCAGTCCCCCTTCACTGTCCACACACTCCCTCAGTCTCCCTTCACTGTCTACACACTCCCTCAGTCTCCCTTCACTGTCCACACACTCCCTCAGTCCCCCTTCACTGCCCACACACTCCCTCAGCCTCCCTTCACTGTCCACACACTCCCTCAGTCCCCCTTCACTGCCCACACACTCCCTCAGTCTCCCTTCACTGTCCACACACTCCCTCAGTCTCCCTTCACTGCCCACACACTCCCTCAGCCTCCCTTCACTGTCCACACACTCCCTCAGTCCCCCTTCACTGCCCACACACTCCCTCAGTCTCCCTTCACTGTCCACACACTCCCTCAGTCTCCCTTCACTGTCCACACACTCCCTCAGTCTCCCTTCACTGTCTGCACACTGCCTCAGCCTCCCTTCACTGTCCACACACTCCCTCAGTCTCCCTTCACTGTCCACACACTCCCTCAGTCTCCCTTCACTGTCTGCACACTCCCTCAGTCTCCCTTCACTGTCCACACACTCCCTCAGTCTCCCTTCACTGTCCACACACTCCCTCAGTCTCCCTTCACTGTCCACACACTCCCTCAGTCTCCCTTCACTGTCTGCACACTGCCTCAGCCTCCCTTCACTGTCCACACACTCCCTCAGTCTCCCTTCACTGTCCACACACTCCCTCAGCCTCCCTTCACCGTCCACACACTCCCTCAGTCTCCCTTCACTGTCTGCACACTCCCTCAGTCCCCCTTCACTATCCACACACTCCCTCAGTCCCCCTTCACTGTCCACACACTCCCTCAGTCTCCCTTCACTGTCCACACGCTCCCTCAGTCCCCCTTCACTGTCCACACTCTCCCTCAGCCTCCCTTCACTGTCCACACTCTCCCTCAGTCCCCCTTCACTGTCCACACTCTCCCTCAGCCTCCCTTCACTGTTCACACACTCCCTCACTCCCCCTTCACTGTCCACACACTCCCTCAGTCTCCCTACACTGTCCACACACTCCCTCAGCCTCCCTTCACTGTCCACACACTCCCTCAGCCTCCCTTCACTGCCCACACACTCCCTCAGCCTCTCTTCACTGTCCACACACTCCCTCAGCCTCTCTTCACTGTCCACACACTCCCTCAGCCTCCCTTCACTGTTCACACACTCCCTCAGTCTCCCTTCACTGTCCACACACTCCCTCAGCCTCCCTTCACTGCCCACACACTCCCTCAGCCTCTCTTCACTGTCCACACACTCCCTCAGTCTCCCTTCACTGTCCACACTCTCCCTCAGCCTCCCTTCACTGTTCACACACTCCCACAGTCTCCCTTCACTGTCCACACACTCCCTCAGCCTCCCTTCACTGTCCACACACTCCCTCAGTCTCCCTTCACTGTCCACACTCTCCCTCACTCCCCCTTCACTGTCCACACACTCCCTCAGTCCCCCTTCACTGTCCACACACTCCCTCAGTCTCCCCTCACTGTCCACACACTCCCTCAGTCCCCCTTCACTGTCCACACACTCCCTCAGTCCCCCTCCACTGTCCACACACTCCCTCAGTCTCCCTTCACTGTCCACACACTCCCTCAGTCTCCCTTCACTGTCCACACACTCCCTCAGTCCCCCTTCACTGTCCACACACTCCCTCAGTCCCCCTCCACTGTCCACACACTCCCTCAGTCTCCCTTCACTGTCCACACACTCCCTCAGTCTCCCTTCACTGTTCACACACTCCCTCAGTCTCCCTTCACTGTCCACACACTCCCTCAGTCCCCCTTCACTGTCCACACACTCCCTCAGTCCCCCTCCACTGTCCACACACTCCCTCAGTCTCCCTTCACTGTCCACACACTCCCTCAGTCTCCCTTCACTGCCCACACACTCCCTCAGTCTCCCTTCACTGTCCACACACTCCCTCAGTCTCCCTTCACTGTTCACACACTCCCTCAGTCTCCCTTCACTGTCCGCACACTGCCTCAGCCTCCCTTCACTGTCCACACACTCCCTCAGTCTCCCTTCACTGTCCACACACTCCCTCAGTCCCCCTCCACTGTCCACACACTCCCTCAGTCCCCCTTCACTGTCCACACACTCCCTCAGTCCCCCTTCACTGTCCACACACTCCCTCAGTCCCCCTCCACTGTCCACACACTCCCTCAGTCCCCCTTCACTGTCCACACACTCCCTCAGTCTCCCTTCACTGTCCACACACTCCCTCAGCCTCTCTTCACTGTCCACACACTCCCTCAGTCTCCCCTCACTGTCCACACACTCCCTCAGTCTCCCTTCACTGCCCACACACTCCCTCAGTCTCTCCTCACTGTCCACACACTCCCTCAGTCCCCCTTCACTGTCCACACACTCCCTCAGTCTCCCTACACTGTCCACACACTCCCTCAGTCCCCCTTCACTGTCCACACACTCCCTCACTCTCCCTTCACTGTTCACACACTCCCTCAGTCCCCCTTCACTGCCCACACACTCCCTCAGTCTCCCTACACTGTCCACACACTCACTCAGTCTCCCTTCACTGTCCACACACTCCCTCAGTCCCCCTTCACTGTCCACACACTCCCTCAGCCTCCCTTCACTGCCCACACACTCCCTCAGTCCCCCTTCACTGTCCACACACTCCCTCAGTCTCCCTTCACTGTCCACACACTCCCTCAGCCTCCCTTCACTGTCCACACACTCCCTCAGTCTCCCTTCACTGCCCACACACTCCCTCAGTCCCCCTTCACTGTCCACACTCTCTCTCAGTCCCCCTTCACTGCCCACACACTCCCTCAGTCCCCCTTCACTGTCCACACACTCCCTCAGTCCCCCTTCACTGTCCACACACTCCCTCAGTCTCCCTTCACTGTTCACACACTCCCTCAGTCTCCCTACACTGCCCACATACTCCCTCAGTCCCCCTTCACTGTCCACACACTCCCTCAGTCCCCCTTCACTGTCCACACACTCCCTCAGTCCCCCTTCACTGTCCACACTCTCCCTCACTCCCCCTTCACTGTCCACACACTCCCTCACTCTCCCTTCACTGACCACACACTCCCTCAGTCTCCCTTCACTGTTCACACACTCCCTCAGTCCCCCTTCACTGTCCACACACTCCCTCATTCTCCCTTCACTATCCACACACTCCCTCAGTCTCCCCTCACTGTCCACACACTCCCTCAGTCTCCCTTCACTGTCCACGCACACCCTCAGCCTCCCTTCACTGTCCACACACTCCCTCAGTCCCCCTTCACTGTCCACACACTCCCTCAGTCTCCCTTCACTGTCCACACACTCCCTCAGTCCCCCTTCACTGTCCACACACTCCCTCAGTCCCCCTTCACTGTCCACACACTCCCTCAGCCTCCCTTCACTGTCCACACACTCCCTCAGCCTCCCTTCACTGTCCACACACTCCCTCAGTCTCCCTTCAGTCTCGGCTTTCCCCCAGTCTCCATTCCGAACTGAGATTCTCCCACTGTTTGCTCAGCACATCACAGAAACAAAGAGGCACAGATTCGGAGGGACATAGAGTCCCCGAGTCACAGAGACACAGAGACTCAGGGACAGAGAGACAGATTCAGAGAATCACAGAGTCACAAAGTCACAGAGATACAGAGTCACATAGTCACAGAGACACAGAGTAATACAGTCGCAGAGACACATAATCATAGAGACACAGTGTCACAGAGACACAGAGACACAGAGTCACAGCATCACAGAGTCACAGACACGCTGTGTCACAGAGACTCAGAGACACAGAGTCACAGAGCCACAGAGCCACAGAGACACAGAGTCACAGAGTAACAGTGACACAGAGACACAGACTCACGGAGACATAGAGTCACAGTGTCAGAGAGTCACAGAGACGCACAGTCACAGAGTCACAGAGTCCCAGAATCAGAGAATCACAGAGTCACAGAGTCACAGAGTCCCAGAGTCAGAGAATCACAGAGTCACAGAGTCACAGAGTCACAGAGTCCCAGAGTCAGAGAATCACAGAGTCACAGAGTCACAGAGTCACAGAGACTCAGTGTCACAGAGACACAGAAACATAGAGAAACAGAGTCACAGATTCAGAGAATCACACAGTCACAGAGTCACAGAGTCAAAGAGTCACAGAGTCACAGAACCACAGAGTCACAAGATCACAGAGTCAGAGAATCACAGAGTCACAGAGTCACAAAGACTCAGAGTCAAAGAGTCAGAGAGTCACGGAGTCACAGAGTCAAAGAGACACAGAGGCCCAGAATCACAGACTCACAGAATCACAGAGTCAAAGAGTCACAGAGCCACAGAGTCACAGAGACACAGAGTCACAGACTCAGAGAGACACATAGTCCCAGAATCATAGAGACAAAGAGACACTTAGACAAAGAGTCACAGACTCACAGAATCACAGAGACACAGAGTCACAGAATCACTGAGTCACAGAGTCACAGAGACATAGTGTCAGAGTCAAAGAGTCACAGAGACACTGAGTCACAGAAACACTGAGTCACAGAGACACAGAGACTCAGTGTCAGAGTACCAGAGTCACAGAGACAGAGTCACAGTGTCGCAGAGACGGAGAGTCCGAGAATCACAGAGATACAGAGTCACAGAGACATAGTGTCAGAGTCAAAGAGTCACAGAGACACTGAGTCACAGAGACACAGAGTCACAGAGACACAGACTCAGAGAATCACAGAGTCAAAGAGTCACAGAGACACAGAGACACAGAATCACAGAGTCACAGAGTCACAGAATCACAGACTCAGAGAATCACAGAGTCAAAGAGTCACAGAGTCACAGAGACACAGAATCACAGAGTCAAAGAGTCACAGAGACACAGAGTCAGAGAATCGCATCGTCACAGTGTCACAGAGACACGTAGACCCAGAATCATAGAGACAAAGAGACACTTAGACAAAGAGTCACAGAATCAGAGAGTAACAGAGTCACAGAATCGCATCATCACAGTGTCACAGAGACACGTAGACCCAGAATCATAGAGACAAAGAGACACTTAGACAAAGAGTCACAGACTCACAGAATCACAGAGACACAGAGTCACAGAATCACTGAGTCACAGAGTCACAGAGACATAGTGTCAGAGTCAAAGAGTCACAGAGACACTGAGTCACAGAAACACTGAGTCACAGAGACACAGAGACTCAGTGTCAGAGTACCAGAGTCACAGAGACAGAGTCACAGTGTCGCAGAGACGGAGAGTCCGAGAATCACAGAGATACAGAGTCACAGAGACATAGTGTCAGAGTCAAAGAGTCACAGAGACACTGAGTCACAGAGACACTGAGTCACAGAGACACAGAGACTCAGCGTCAGAGTACCAGAGTAACAGAGACAGAGACACAGAGTCACAAAGTCACATATTCACAGAGTCACAGAGACGCAGAGTCAGAGTCACTTTGTCGCAGAGACGGAGAGTCAGAGAATCACAGAGATACAGAGTCACAGAGACACAGAGACAGACTAACAGAGTCACAGAGACACAGGGACACAGATTCACAGAGACACAGTGCAACAGAGTCACAGAGTCGCACAGTCAAAGAGACACAGAGTCACAGAATCACTGAGTCAAAGAGTCACACAGACACTGAGTGACAGAGACGCAGAGTCACAGAGACACAGAGTCACAGAGTCACAGATACACATAGTCACTGAGACACAGGGACACAGAGTCACAGAGACACACAGACACAGAGTAACAGAAACAGAGTCACTGAGTCACATAGACACAGAGTAACAGAGACACAGAGACACAGAGTCACAGAGTCACAGAGACACAGAGTCACAGAACCACAGAGTCACGGAGACACAGAGTCAAAAAGTCAGAGAATCACAGAGTCACATAATCACAGAGTCACAGAGACACCGAGGCACAGAGTCACAGCGTCTCAGAGTCACAGAGACACAGAATCACAGAGACAGAGTCACAGTGTCACAGAGTCACAATGTCAGAGAGTCACAGAGACACATAGTCACAGACTCAGAGAGACACAGACTCCCAGAGTCAGAGAGACAAAGAGACACTTAGACAAAGAGTCACAGACTCACAGAGTCACAGAGCCACAGAGACACAGATACACAGAGTCAGAGAGTCAGAGAGACACAGAGACACTTAGTCAGAGAGTCACAGAATCACAGAGACACAGAGTCACAGAGACATAGAGTCAGAGTTACAGTCACAGATTCGCAGAGACACAGAGTCACAGAGACACAGGGTCACAGATTCACAAAGACACAGTGTCACAGAGTCACAGAGTCGCACAATCACAGAGACACAGAGTCACAGAATCACAGAGTCACAGAGTCACAGAGACATAGTGTCGGAGTCAAATAGTCACAGACACACAGAGTCACGGAGACACTGAGTCACAGAGACACAGAGACTCAGCGTCAGAGTACCAGAGTCACAGAGACAGAGTCACAGAATCACAGAGACGCACAGTCACAGACTCAGAGAGACACGGACTCCCAGAGTCAGAGAGACAAAGAGACACTTAGACAAAGAGTCACAGACTCACAGAGTCACAGAGCCAAAGAGACACAGAGACACAGAGTTTGAGAGTCAGAGAGAGACACAGAGACAATTAGTCAGAGAGTCACAGAATCACAGAGACACTGGGTCACAGAGTCACAGAGACATAGAGTCAGAGTCACAGAGTCACAGATTCGCAGAGACACAGAGTCACAGAGACACAGAGTCACAGATTCACAGAGACACAGAGGCACAGAGTCACAGCGTCTCAGAGTCACAGAGACACAGAGACACAGTGTCACAGAGACACAGAACCATAGAGAAACAGAGTCACAGATTCAGAGAATCACACAGTCACAGAGGCACAGAGTCAAAGAGTCACAGAGTCACAGAACCACAGAGTCACAAGATCACAGACTCAGAGAATCACAGAGTCACAGAGTCACAAAGACTCAGAGTCAAAGAGTCAGAGAGTCACGGAGTCACAGAGTCAAAGAGACACAGAGGCCCAGAATCACAGACTCACAGAATCACAGAGTCAAAGAGTCACAGAGCCACAGAGTCACAGAGACACAGAGTCACAGACTCAGAGAGACACATAGTCCCAGAATCATAGAGACAAAGAGACACTTAGACAAAGAGTCACAGACTCACAGAATCAGAGAGACACAGAGTCACAGAATCACTGAGTCACAGAGTCACAGAGACATAGTGTCAGAGTCAAAGAGTCACAGAGACACTGAGTCACAGAAACACTGAGTCACAGAGACACAGAGACTCAGTGTCAGAGTACCAGAGTCACAGAGACAGAGTCACAGTGTCGCAGAGACGGAGAATCAGAGAATCACAGAGATACAGAGTCACAGAGACATAGTGTCAGAGTCAAAGAGTCACAGAGACACTGAGTCACAGAGACACTGAGTCACAGAGACACAGAGACTCAGCGTCAGAGTACCAGAGTAACAGAGACAGAGACACAGAGTCACAAAGTCACATATTCACAGAGTCACAGAGACGCAGAGTCAGAGTCACTTTGTCGCAGAGACGGAGAGTCAGAGAATCACAGAGATACAGAGTCACAGAGACACAGAGACAGACTAACAGAGTCACAGAGACACAGGGACACAGATTCACAGAGACACAGTGCAACAGAGTCACAGAGTCGCACAGTCAAAGAGACACAGAGTCACAGAATCACTGAGTCAAAGAGTCACACAGACACTGAGTGACAGAGACGCAGAGTCACAGAGACACAGAGTCACAGAGTCACAGATACACATAGTCACTGAGACACAGGGACACAGAGTCACAGAGACACACAGACACAGAGTAACAGAAACAGAGTCACTGAGTCACATAGACACAGAGTAACAGAGACACAGAGACACAGAGTCACAGAGTCACAGAGACACAGAGTCACAGAACCACAGAGTCACGGAGACACAGAGTCAAAAAGTCAGAGAATCACAGAGTCACATAATCACAGAGTCACAGAGACACCGAGGCACAGAGTCACAGCGTCTCAGAGTCACAGAGACACAGAATCACAGAGACAGAGTCACAGTGTCACAGAGTCACAATGTCAGAGAGTCACAGAGACACATAGTCACAGACTCAGAGAGACACAGACTCCCAGAGTCAGAGAGACAAAGAGACACTTAGACAAAGAGTCACAGACTCACAGAGTCACAGAGCCACAGAGACACAGATACACAGAGTCAGAGAGTCAGAGAGACACAGAGACACTTAGTCAGAGAGTCACAGAATCACAGAGACACAGAGTCACAGAGACATAGAGTCAGAGTTACAGTCACAGATTCGCAGAGACACAGAGTCACAGAGACACAGGGTCACAGATTCACAAAGACACAGTGTCACAGAGTCACAGAGTCGCACAATCACAGAGACACAGAGTCACAGAATCACAGAGTCACAGAGTCACAGAGACATAGTGTCGGAGTCAAATAGTCACAGACACACAGAGTCACGGAGACACTGAGTCACAGAGACACAGAGACTCAGCGTCAGAGTACCAGAGTCACAGAGACAGAGTCACAGAATCACAGAGACGCACAGTCACAGACTCAGAGAGACACGGACTCCCAGAGTCAGAGAGACAAAGAGACACTTAGACAAAGAGTCACAGATTCACAGAGTCACAGAGCCAAAGAGACACAGAGACACAGAGTTTGAGAGTCAGAGAGAGACACAGAGACAATTAGTCAGAGAGTCACAGAATCACAGAGACACTGGGTCACAGAGTCACAGAGACATAGAGTCAGAGTCACAGAGTCACAGATTCGCAGAGACACAGAGTCACAGAGACACAGAGTCACAGATTCACAGAGACACAGTGCTACAGAGTCACAGAGTCGCACAGTCAAAGAGACACAGAGTCACAGAATCACTGAGTCAAAGAGTCACACAGACACTGAGTGACAGAGACACAGAGTCACAGAGACACAGACTCAGAGAATCACAGAGTCAAAGAGTCACAGAGACACAGAGACACAGAATCACAGAGTCACAGAGTCACAGAATCACAGACTCAGAGAATCACAGAGTCAAAGAGTCACAGAGTCACAGAGACACAGAATCACAGAGTCAAAGAGTCACAGAGACACAGAGTCAGAGAATCGCATCGTCACAGTGTCACAGAGACACGTAGACCCAGAATCATAGAGACAAAGAGACACTTAGACAAAGAGTCACAGAATCAGAGAGTAACAGAGTCACAGAATCGCATCATCACAGTGTCACAGAGACACGTAGACCCAGAATCATAGAGACAAAGAGACACTTAGACAAAGAGTCACAGAATCAGAGAGTAACAGAGTCACAGAATCACAGAGACACACAGTCACAGACTCAGAGAGACACGGACTCCCAGAGTCAGAGAGACAAAGAGACACTTAGACAAAGAGTCACAGACTCACAGAGTCACAGAGCCACAGAGACACAGAGACACAGAGTCAGAGAGTCAGAGAGTCAGAGAGACACTTAGTCAGAGAGTCACAGAATCACAGAGACACAGAGTCACAGAGTCACAGAGACATAGAGTCAGAGTCACAGAGTCACAGATTCGCAGAGACACAGAGTCACAGAGACACAGAGTCACAGATTCACAGAGACACAGTGCCACAGAGTCACAGAGTCGCACAGTCAAAGAGACACAGAGTCACAGAATCACCGAGTCAAAGGGTCACACAGACACTGAGTGACAGAGACACAGAGTCACAGAGACACTCAGACACAGAATAACAGAAACAGAGTCACAGAGTCACTGAGACACAGGGACACACAGTCACAGAGACACTCAGACACAGAGTAACAGAAACAGAGTCACAGAGTCACAGAGACACAGTGCCACAGAGTCACAGAGTCGCACAGTCAAAGAGACACAGAGTCACAGAATCACTGAGTCAAAGAGTCACACAGACACTGAGTGACAGAGACACAGAGTCACAGAGACACAGTGTCACAGAGTCACAGAGTCACAGATACACAGAGTCACTGAGACACAAGGACACACAGTCACAGAGACACTCAGACACAGAGTAACAGAAACAGAGTCACAGAGTCACAGAGACACAGAGGAACAGAGACACAGAGACACAGAGTCGCAAAGTCACAGAGACACAGAGTCACAGAATCATAGAGTCACAGAGTCATAGAATCACAGACTCAGAGAATCACAGAGTCACAGAGTCACATAGTCACAGAGTCACAGAGCCACAGAGTCGCAGAGACGCAGAGTCAGAGAATCACAGAGATCCAGAGTCACGGAGACACAGAGTCACAGAGTCAGAGAATCACAAAGTCACAGAATCATAGAGTCACAGAGTCAGTGAGTCACAGAGATGCACAATCACAGAATCATGGAATCATAGAATCATTGAGTCACATAGACACAGAGTCACAGTGACAAAGAGTCACAGAGTCTCAGTGACAGAGTCTCAGCGTCACAGAGTCACAGAGTCACAGAGACACAGAGTCAAAGAGACACTGAGTCACAGAGACACAGAGACAGACCAACACAGTCACAGACACAGGAACACAGATTCACAGAGACACAGTGCCACAGATTCACAGAGTCGCACAGTCACATAGACACAGAGTCACAGAATCACTGAGT
Organism: Chiloscyllium punctatum; assembly: GCF_047496795.1. NCBI lineage: Eukaryota > Metazoa > Chordata > Chondrichthyes > Orectolobiformes > Hemiscylliidae > Chiloscyllium > Chiloscyllium punctatum. The sequence goes on along the minus strand of NC_092742.1, from coordinate 108,158,019 downwards.
CACAGATTCACACAGACACTGAGTGACAGAGACACAGAGTCACAGAGACACAGGGTCACAGAGTCACAGAGTCACAGATACACAGTGTTACAGATACACAGAGACACAGTGTTGCAAAGTCACAGAGACACAGAGTCACAGAACCACAGAGACACAGAGTAACAGAGACACAGAGACACAGTGTCGCAAAGTCACGGAGACCCAGAGTCAAAGAGTCAGAGAATCACAGAGTCACATGATCACAGAGTCACAGAGACACAGAGGCACAGAGTCACAGTGTCTCAGAGTCACAGAGACACAGAGGCACAGAGTCACAGTGTCTCAGAGTCACAGAATCACAGAGACAGAGTCACAGAGACACAGAGTCACAGAGACACAGAGTCAAAGAGTCAGAGAATCACAGAGTCACAGAGTCACAGAGTCAAATAATCACAGAGTCACAGAGACATAGAGGCACAGAGTCACAGTGTCTCAGAGTCACAGAGACACAGAATCACAGAGACACAGTCACAGAGTCACAGAGACACAAAGGCACAGAGTCACAGAATCACAGAGTCACAGAATCACAGAGACAGAGTCACAGTGTCACAGAGTCACAGACACAGAGTCAGAGAATCACAGAGTCACAGAGTCACATAATCACAGAGTCACAGAGACACAGAGACACAGTGACACAGCGTCTCAGAGTCACAGAGACACAGAATCACAGAGACACAGTCACAGAGTCACAGAGACACAAAGGCACAGAGTCACAGAATGACAGAGTCACAGAATCACAGAGACAGAGTCACAGTGTCACAGAGTCACAGAGACACAGAGTCAGAGAATCACAGAGCCCCAGAGTCAGAGAATCAGAGTCACAGAGTCACAGAGTCACAGAGACTCAGTGTCACAGAGACACAGAAACAAACATAAAGAGAGTCACAGATTCAGAGAATCACAGAGTCACAGAGATCCAGAGTCACAGAATCGCATCGTCACAGTGTCACAGAGTCACAGAGACACAGAGTCACAGGCTCAGAGAGACACGTAGTCCCAGAATCATAGAGACAAAGAAACACTTAGAAAAAGAGTCACAGAATCAGAGAGTAACAGAGTCACAGAATCACAGAGACACACAGTCACAGACTCAGAGAGACACGGACTCCCAGAGTCAGAGAGACAAAGAGACACTTAGACAACGAGTCACAGACTCACAGAGTCACAGAGCCACAGAGACACAGAGACACAGAGTCAGAGAGTCAGAGAGACACTTAGTCAGAGAGTCACAGAATCACAGAGACACAGAGTCACAGAGTCACAGAGACATAGATTCAGAGTCACAGAGTCACAGATTCGCAAAGACACAGAGTCACAGAGACACAGGGTCACAGATTCACAAAGACACAGTGTCACAGAGTCACAGAGTCACACAATCACAGAGACACAGAGTCACAGAATCACTGAGTCACAGAGTCACAGTGACATAGTGTCTGAGTCACAGAGTCACAGAGACACAGAGTCACAGAGACACTGAGTCACAGAGACACAGAGATTCAGCGTCAGAGTACCAGAGTCACAGAGTCAGAGTCACAGTGTCACAGAGACACAGAGTCTCAGAGACACAGAGTCACAGGGTCACATAGTCGCAGAATCACAGAGACGCAGAATCACAGTCACATAGTCGCAGAATCACAGAGACACAGAGTCACGGAGACACAGAATCAGTGAGACACAGTGACATAGTCAAAAAGACACAGAGTCACAGAGTCACAGAGCCACAGAGTCGCAGAGACGCAGAGTCAGAGAATCACAGAGTCATAGAGTCACAGAGTCACAGAGACGCACAATCTCAGAGTCACGGAATCATAGAGTCATTGAGTCACATAGACACAGAGTCACAGTGACACAGAGTCACAGAGTCTCAGTGACAGAGTCTCAGAGTCACAGAGTCAAAGAGATACTGAGTCACAGAGACACAGAGACACAGAGACAGACTAACAGAGTCACAGAGACACAGGGACACAGATTCACAGAGACACAGTGCCACAGAGTCACAGAGTCGCACAGTCACAGAGACACAGAGTCACAGAATCAATGAATCACAGAGTCACACTGACACTGAGTGACAGAGATGCAGAGTCACAGAGACACAGGGTCACAGAGTCACAGAGTCACAGATACACAGAGTCACTGAGACACAGGGACACAGAGTCACAGAGTCACAGAGACACAGAGTCACAGAACCACAGAGTCACGGAGACACAGAGTCAAAGAGTCAGAGAATCACAGAGTCACACAATCACAGAGTCACAGAGACACAGAGGCACAGAGTCACAGTGTCTCAGAGTCACAGAGACACAGAGTCACAGAGACACAGTCACAGAGTCACAGAGACACAAAGGCACTGAGTCACAGAATGATAGAGTCACAGAATCACAGAGACAGAGTCACAGTGTCACAGAGTCACAGAGACACAGAGTCAGAGAATCGCAGAGTCCCAGAGTCAGAGAATCAGAGTCACAGAGTCACAGAGACTCAGTGTCACAGAGACACAGAAACATTGAGAAACAGAGTCTCAGATTCAGAGAATCACAGAGTCACAGAGTCACAGAACCACAGAGTCACAACATCCCAGAGTCAGAGAGACGCAGAGTCACAGAGTCAGAGTCACAGAGACAGATACACTAAGTCACAGAGACACAGAGTCACAGAAACACAGAGACACAGAATCACGGCGTCACAGAATCACAGACTCGCAGAATCACAGATTCAAAGAGTCATAGAGACACAGAGTCACAGAATCGCATCGTCACAGTGTCACAGAGCCACAGAGTCACAGAGTCACAGAGACACAGAGTCACAGAGCCACAGAGCCACAGAGTCACAGAGTCACAGAGTCACAGAGTCACAGAGACACAGAGTCACAGATTCAGAGAGACACGTCGTCCCAGAATCATAGAGACAAAGAGAAACTTCGACAAAGAGTCACAGAATCAGACAGTAACAGAGTCACAGAATCACAGAGACACACAGTCACAGACTCAGAGAGACACGGGCTCCCAGAGTCAGAGAGACAAAGAGAAACTTCGACAAAGAGTCACAGACTCACAGAGTCACAGAGCCACAGAGCCACAGAGACACAGAGACACAGAGACACAGAGTCAGAGAGACACAGAGACACTTAGTCAGAGAGTCACAGAATCACAGAGACACAGAGTCACAGAGTCACAGAGACATAGAGTCAGAGAGTCAGAGAGACACAGAGGCACTTAGACAAAGAGTCACAGACTCACAGAGTCACATAGCCCCAGAGACACAGAGACACAGAGTCAGAGAGACACAGAGATACTTAGTCAGAGAGTCACAGAATCACAGAGTCACAGAGATCCAGAGTCACAGAATCGCATCGTCACAGTGTCACAGAGTCACAGAGACACAGAGTCACAGGCTCAGAGAGACACGTAGTCCCAGAATCATAGAGACAAAGAAACACTTAGAAAAAGAGTCACAGAATCAGAGAGTAACAGAGTCACAGAATCACAGAGACACACAGTCACAGACTCAGAGAGACACGGACTCCCAGAGTCAGAGAGACAAAGAGACACTTAGACAACGAGTCACAGACTCACAGAGTCACAGAGCCACAGAGACACAGAGACACAGAGTCAGAGAGTCAGAGAGACACTTAGTCAGAGAGTCACAGAATCACAGAGACACAGAGTCACAGAGTCACAGAGACATAGATTCAGAGTCACAGAGTCACAGATTCGCAAAGACACAGAGTCACAGAGACACAGGGTCACAGATTCACAAAGACACAGTGTCACAGAGTCACAGAGTCACACAATCACAGAGACACAGAGTCACAGAATCACTGAGTCACAGAGTCACAGTGACATAGTGTCTGAGTCACAGAGTCACAGAGACACAGAGTCACAGAGACACTGAGTCACAGAGACACAGAGATTCAGCGTCAGAGTACCAGAGTCACAGAGTCAGAGTCACAGTGTCACAGAGACACAGAGTCTCAGAGACACAGAGTCACAGGGTCACATAGTCGCAGAATCACAGAGACGCAGAATCACAGTCACATAGTCGCAGAATCACAGAGACACAGAGTCACGGAGACACAGAATCAGTGAGACACAGTGACATAGTCAAAAAGACACAGAGTCACAGAGTCACAGAGCCACAGAGTCGCAGAGACGCAGAGTCAGAGAATCACAGAGTCATAGAGTCACAGAGTCACAGAGACGCACAATCTCAGAGTCACGGAATCATAGAGTCATTGAGTCACATAGACACAGAGTCACAGTGACACAGAGTCACAGAGTCTCAGTGACAGAGTCTCAGAGTCACAGAGTCAAAGAGATACTGAGTCACAGAGACACAGAGACACAGAGACAGACTAACAGAGTCACAGAGACACAGGGACACAGATTCACAGAGACACAGTGCCACAGAGTCACAGAGTCGCACAGTCACAGAGACACAGAGTCACAGAATCAATGAATCACAGAGTCACACTGACACTGAGTGACAGAGATGCAGAGTCACAGAGACACAGGGTCACAGAGTCACAGAGTCACAGATACACAGAGTCACTGAGACACAGGGACACAGAGTCACAGAGTCACAGAGACACAGAGTCACAGAACCACAGAGTCACGGAGACACAGAGTCAAAGAGTCAGAGAATCACAGAGTCACACAATCACAGAGTCACAGAGACACAGAGGCACAGAGTCACAGTGTCTCAGAGTCACAGAGACACAGAGTCACAGAGACACAGTCACAGAGTCACAGAGACACAAAGGCACTGAGTCACAGAATGATAGAGTCACAGAATCACAGAGACAGAGTCACAGTGTCACAGAGTCACAGAGACACAGAGTCAGAGAATCGCAGAGTCCCAGAGTCAGAGAATCAGAGTCACAGAGTCACAGAGACTCAGTGTCACAGAGACACAGAAACATTGAGAAACAGAGTCTCAGATTCAGAGAATCACAGAGTCACAGAACCACAGAGTCACAAGATCCCAGAGTCAGAGAGACGCAGAGTCACAGAGTCAGAGTCACAGAGACAGATACACTAAGTCACAGAGACACAGAGTCACAGAAACACAGAGACACAGAATCACGGCGTCACAGAATCACAGACTCGCAGAATCACAGATTCAAAGAGTCATAGAGACACAGAGTCACAGAATCGCATCGTCACAGTGTCACAGAGCCACAGAGTCACAGAGTCACAGAGACACAGAGTCACAGAGCCACAGAGCCACAGAGTCACAGAGTCACAGAGTCACAGAGTCACAGAGACACAGAGTCACAGATTCAGAGAGACACGTCGTCCCAGAATCATAGAGACAAAGAGAAACTTCGACAAAGAGTCACAGAATCAGACAGTAACAGAGTCACAGAATCACAGAGACACACAGTCACAGACTCAGAGAGACACGGGCTCCCAGAGTCAGAGAGACAAAGAGAAACTTCGACAAAGAGTCACAGACTCACAGAGTCACAGAGCCACAGAGCCACAGAGACACAGAGACACAGAGACACAGAGTCAGAGAGACACAGAGACACTTAGTCAGAGAGTCACAGAATCACAGAGACACAGAGTCACAGAGTCACAGAGACATAGAGTCAGAGAGTCAGAGAGACACAGAGGCACTTAGACAAAGAGTCACAGACTCACAGAGTCACATAGCCCCAGAGACACAGAGACACAGAGTCAGAGAGACACAGAGATACTTAGTCAGAGAGTCACAGAATCACAGAGACACAGAGTCACAGAGTCACAGATTCGCAGAGACACAGAGTCACAGAGACACAGGGTCACAGATTCACAGAGACACAGTGCCACAGAGTCACAGAGTCGCACAGTCAAAGAGACACAGAATCACAGAATCACTAAGTCAAAGAGTCACACAGACACTGAGTGACAGAGACACAGAGTCACAGAGACACAGAGTCACTGAGACACAGGGACACAGAGTCACAGAGACACACAGACACAGAGTAACAGAAACAGAGTCTCTGAGTCACAGAGACACAGAGTAACAGAGACACAGAGACACAGAGTCGCAAAGTCACAGAGACACAGAGTCACAGTGTCACAGAGTCAGAGTTACACGGAATCACAGAGTCAGAGAGACACAGACGCACTTAGTCAGAGAGTCACAGAATCACAGAGACACAGACACACAGAGTCACTGAGCCAGAGAGACACAGAGACACAGGGTCACAGAGTCACAAAGACACAGAGTCACATGGCACAGAATCACAGAGTCACTGAAGCACAGAGTCAAAGAGTCACAGTGACAGTCACAGAATCTCAGCGTCACAGAGACACAGTGTCACAGAGTCACAGAGTTGCACAGTTACAGAGACACAGAGTCACAGAGACATAGTGTCAGAGTCAAAGAGTCACAGAGGCACAGAGACACTGCGTCACAGAGACTCAGCATCACAGAGTACCAGAGTCACAGAGACAGTCACAGTGTCACAGAGACACAGAGTCACAGAGTCTCGGAGACACAGAGTCACAGAGTCACATAGTCACAGAGACATAGATTCATAGAGTCACAGAGTCACAGAGACACAGAGTCACGGAGACATGGAGTCACTGAGACACAGGGACATAGTCACAAAGACACAGAGACACAGAGTCGCAGAGTCACAGAGACACAGAGTCACGGAGACACAGAGTCACGGAGACACAGAATCAGTGAGACACAGGGACATAGTCACAAAGACACAGAGTCACAGAGACACAGAGTCACAAGATCACAGAGCCAGAGAATCACAGAGTCACAGAGACAGATACACAAAGTCACAGAGACACAGAGTCACAGTGTCACAGAGTCAGAGATACACAGAATCACAGAGTCAGAGAGACACAGACGCACTTAGTCAGAGAGTCACAGAATCACAGAGACACGAGTCACAGAGTCACAGAATCACAGAGTCAAAGAGTCACAGAGACACAGTGTCACAGAGTCACAGAATCTCAGCGTCACAGTGTCACAGAGTCACAGCGACACAGTGTCACAGAGTCACAGAGTTGCACAGTTACAGAGACACAGAGTCACAGAGACATAGTGTCAGAGTCAAAGAGTCACAGAGACACAGACACACTGAGTCACAGAGACTCAGCATCACAGAGTACCAGAGTCACAGAGACAGTCACAGTGTCACAGAGATACAGAGTCACAGAGTCTCGGAGACACAAAGTCACAGAGACAGAGTCACCGAGACATAGATTCATAGAGTCACAGAGTCACAGAGACACAGAGTCACGGAGACATGGAGTCACTGAGACGCAGGGACATAGTCACAAAGACACAGAGTCACAGAGACACAGAGTCACAAGATCACAGAGTCAGAGAATCACAGAGTCACAGAGTCAGAGTCACAGAGACAGTTACACAAAGTCACAGAGACACAGAGTCACAGACTCGCAGAGACACAGAGTCACAGTGTCACAGAGTCAGAGATACACGGAATCACAGAGTCAGAGAGACACAGACGCACTTAGTCAGAGAGTCACAGAATCACAGAGACACGAGTCACAGAGTCACAGAATCACAGAGTCAAAGAGTCACAGAGACACAGAGTCACACAGTCACAAAGACACAGAGTCACAGAGTCACATAGGCGCAGAATCACAGAGACACAGAGTCACGGAGACACAGAATCAGTGAGACACAGGGACATAGTCACAAAGACACAGAGTCATAGAGTCACAGAGTAACAGAGTCGCAGAGATGCAGAGTCAGAGAATCACAGTGACACAGAGTCACGGAGACTCAGAGTCACAGAGTCAGAGAGTCACAGAGACGCTCAGTCACAGAGTCACGGAATCATAGAGTCATTGAGTCACAGAGTCACAGAGACACAGAGCCCCAGTGACACAGAGTCAGAGTGACAGAGTCTCAGAGTCACAGACTCACAGCGTCACAGAGACACAGAGTCAAAGAGACACTGAGTCACAGAGACACAGAGAAAGACTCAAAGAGTGACAGAGACACAGGGACACAGATTCAAAGAGACACAGTGCCACAGAGTCACAGAGTCGCACAGTCACAGAGTCAAAGAGTCACAGAATCACTCAGTCACAGAGTCACAGAGACATAGTGTCAGAGTCAAAGTGTCACAGAGTCACAGAGACACAGAGTCACAGAGACACACAGACACAGAGTAACAGAAACAGAGTCACAGAGTCACAGAGACATCGTCACAGAGTCACGGAGACACAGAGTCACCGAGTAAGAGAATCACAGAGACACAGAGTCAGAGAGTCACAGAGACGCACAGTCAAAGAGTCACAGAACCAAAGTGTCATTGAGTTACAGAGTCACAGAGACACAGATACATAGAGTCACAGATTCACAGTGACACAGAGTCACTGAGACACAGAGTCACAGAGACATAGAGTCACAGAATCACCGAGTCAGAGTCACAGAGACACAGAGTCACAGCGTCACAGAGTCACAGAGACACAGATTCACAGAGACACAGAGTCACAGAGACATAGAGTCACGGAGACATACAGTCACAGATTCAGAGAATCACAGAGACGCACAGTCACAGAGTCACGGAATCATCGAGTCATTGAGTCACAGAGTCACAGAGACAAGAGTCACAGAGACACAGAGTCACAGAGACACAGAGTCACAGAGTCACAGAGACACTTTGTCACAGAGTCATCGAGTCAGAGTAACAGAGACACAAAGTCACAGAGTCACAGCATCACAGAGTCACATAGTCCACAGAGATATAGATTCATAGAGTCACATAGTCACAGTGTCACAGAGACATAGATTCACAGAGTCACAGAGACACAGAATCACAGAGACACAGAGTCACAGAACCACAGAGTCACGGAGACACAGAGTCAAAGAGTCAGAGAATCACAGAGTCACAGAGTCACACAATCACAGAGTCACAGAGACACAGAGGCACAGAGTCACAGTGTCTCAGAGTCACAGAGACACAGAGTCACAGAGACACAGTCACAGAGTCACAGAGACACAAAGGCACTGAGTCACAGAATGACAGAGTCACAGAATCACAGAGACAGAGTCACAGTGTCACAGAGTCACAGAGACACAGAGTCAGAGAATCGCAGAGTCCCAGAGTCAGAGAATCACAGAACCACAGAGTCACAAGATCACAGAGTCAGAGAGACGCAGAGTCACAGAGTCAGAGTCACAGAGACAGATACACTAAGTCACAGAGACACAGAGTCACAGAATCACAGAGACACAGAATCACGGCGTCACAGAATCACAGACTCACAGAATCACAGATTCAAAGAGTCACAGAGACACAGAGTCACAGAATCGCATTGTCACAGTGTCACAGAGCCACAGAGTCACAGAGTCACAGAGACACAGAGTCACAGATTCAGAGAGACACGTCGTCCCAGAATCATAGAGACAAAGAGAAACTTAGACAAAGAGTCACAGAATCAGACAGTAACAGAGTCACAGAATCACAGAGACATACAGTCACAGACTCAGAGAGACACGGGCTCCCAGAGTCAGAGAGACAAAGAGACACTTAGACAAAGAGTCACAGACTCACAGAGTCACAGAGCCACAGAGACACAGAGACACAGAGTCAGAGAGACACAGAGACACTTAGTCAGACAGTCACAGAATCACAGAGACACAGAGTCACAGAGTCAGAGAGCCCCAGAGACACAGAGACACAGAGTCAGACAGACACAGAGACACTTAGTCAGAGAGTCACAGAATCACAGAGACACAGAGTCACAGAGTCACAGATTCGCAGAGACACAGAGTCACAGAGACACAGGGTCACAGATTCACAGAGACACAGTGCCACAGAGTCACAGAGTCGCACAGTCAAAGAGACACAGAGTCACAGAATCACTGAGTCAAAGAGTCACACAGACACTGAGTGACAGAGACACAGAGTCACAGAGACACAGAGTCACTGAGACACAGGGACACTGAGTCACAGGGACACAGACACAGAGTAACAGAAACAGAGTCACAGAGTCACAGAGACACAGAGTAACAGAGACACAGAGACACAGAGTCACAGAGACACACAGACAAAGAGTAACAGAAACAGAGTCTCTGAGTCACAGAGACACAGAGTAACAGAGACACAGAGACACAGAGTCGCAAAGTCACAGAGACACAGAGTCACAGTGTCACAGAGTCAGAGTTACACGGAATCACAGAGTCAGAGAGACACAGACGCACTTAGTCAGAGAGTCACAGAATCACAGAGACACAGACACACAGAGTCACTGAGCCAGAGAGACACAGAGACACAGGGTCACAGAGTCACAAAGACACAGAGTCACAGAACCACAGAATCATAGAGTCACTGAAGCACAGAGTCAAAGAGTCACAGTGACAGAGTCACAGAATCTCAGTGTCACAGTGTCACAGAGTCACAGAGACACAGTGTCACAGAGTCACAGAGTTGCACAGTTAGAGGGACACAGCGTCACAGAGACATAGTGTCAGAGTCAAAGAGTCACAGAGGCACAGAGACACTGAGTCACAGAGACTCAGCATCACAGAGTACCAGAGTCACAGAGACAGTCACAGTGTCACAGAGACATAGAGTCACAGAGTCTCAGAGACACAGAGTCACAGAGTCACATAGTCACAGAGTCACAGAGACATAGATTCATAGAGTCACAGAGTCACAGAGAAACAGAGTCACGGAGACACAGAGTCACGGAGACACAGAATCAGTGAGACACAGGGACATAGTCACAAAGACACAGTCACAGAGACACAGAGTCACAAGATCACAGAGTCAGAGAATCACAGAGTCACAGAGTCAGAGTCACAGAGACAGATACACAAAGTCACAGACACACAGAGTCACAGTGTCACTGAGTCAGAGATACACGGAATCACAGTCAGAGAGACACAGACGCACTTAGTCAGAGAGTCACAGAATCACAGAGACACAGAGTTTCAGAGTCACGGAATCACAGAGTCAAAGAGTCACAGAGACACAGTGTCACAGAGTCACAGAATCTCAGCATCACAGTGTCACAGAGTCACAGCGACACAGTGTCACAGAGTCACAGAGTTGCACAGTTACAGAGACACAGAGTCACAGAGACATAGTGTCAGAGTCAAAGAGTCACAGAGACACAGACACACTGAGTCACAGAGACTCAGCATCACAGAGTACCAGAGTCACAGAGACAGTCACAGTGTCACAGAGATACAGAGTCACAGAGTCTCAGAGACACAAAGTCACAGAGACACAGAGTCACCGAGACATAGATTGATAGAGTCACAGAGTCACAGAGACACAGAGTCACGGAGACATGGAGTCACTGAGACACAGGGACATAGTCACAAAGACACAGAGTCACAGAGACACAGACTCACAAGATCACAGAGTCAGAGAATCACAGTGTCACAGAGTCAGAGTCACAGAGACAGTTACACAAAGTCACAGAGACACAGAGTCACAGACTCGCAGAGACACAGAGTCACAGTGTCACAGAGTCAGAGATACACGGAATCACAGAGTCAGAGAGACACAGACGCACTTAGTCAGAGAGTCACAGAATCACAGAGACACGAGTCACAGAGTCACAGAATCACAGAGTCAAAGAGTCACAGAGACACAGAGTCACACAGTCACAAAGACACAGAGTCACAGAGTCACATAGGCGCAGAATCACAGAGACACAGAATCACGGAGACACAGAATCAGTGAGACACAGGGACATAGTCACAAAGACACAGAGTCATAGAGTCACAGAGTAACAGTCACAGAGACGCAGAGTCAGAGAATCACAGTGACACAGAGTCACAGAGACTCAGAGTCACAGAGTCAGAGAGTCACAGAGAGGCTCAGTCACAGAGTCACGGAATCATAGAGTCGTTGAGTCACAGAGTCACAGAGACACAGAGCCACAGTGACACAGAGTCACAGAGTCAGAGTGACAGAGTCTCAGAGTCACAGACTCACAGCGTCACAGAGACACAGAGTCAAAGAGACACTGAGTCACAGAGACACAGAGAAAGACTCAAAGAGTGACAGAGACACAGGGACACAGATTCAAAGAGACACAGTGCCACAGAGTCACAGAGTCGCACAGTCACAGAGTCAAAGAGTCACAGAATCACTCAGTCACAGAGTCACAGAGACATCGTCACAGAGTCACAGAGACACAAAGTCACAGAACCACAGAGTCGTTGAGTCACAGAGTCACTGAGTCACAGAGACACAGAGAAAGACTCAAAGAGTGACAGAGACACAGGGACACAGATTCAAAGAGACACAGTGCCACAGAGTCACAGAGTCGCACAGTCACAGAGTCAAAGAGTCACAGAATCACTCAGTCACAGAGTCACAGAGACATCGTCACAGAGTCACAGAGACACAGAGTCACAGAACCACAGAGTCACGGAGACACAGAGTCACAGAGTCACAGAGTAAGAGAATCACAGAGACACAGAGTCAGAGAGTCACAGAGACGCACAGTCACAGAGTCACGGAACCAAAGTGTCATTGAGTTACAGAGTCACAGAGTCACAGATACATAGAGTCACAGAGGCACAGTGACACAGAGTCACTGAGACACAGAGTCACAGAGACATAGAGTCACAGAATCACCGAGTCAGAGTCACAGAGACACAGAGTCACAGCGTCACAGAGTCACAGAGACACAGATTCACAGTGACACAGAGTCACTGAGACACAGAGTCACAGAGACATAGAGTCACAGAATCACCGAGTCAGAGTCACAGAGACACAGAGTCACAGCGTCACAGAGTCACAGAGACACAGATTCACAGAGACACAGAGTCACAGAGACATAGAGTCACGGAGACATACAGTCACAGATTCAGAGAATCACAGAGACGCACAGTCACAGAGTCACGGAATCATCGAGTCATTGAGTCACAGAGTCACAGAGACACAGAGTCACGGAGACACAGAGTCACAGAGTCACAGAGACACTTTGTCACAGAGTCATCGAGTCAGAGTAACAGAGACACAAAGTCAGAGTCACAGCATCACAGAGTCACATAGTCCACAGAGACATAGATTCACAGAGTCACAGAGACACAGAATCACAGAGACACAGAGTCACAGATACATAGAGTCACAGAGTCACAGAGACACAGAGTCACAGAGACACAGAGTCACAGAGTCACAGAGACACAGTGTCACAGAGTCATCGAGTCAGAGTAACAGAGACACAGAGTCACAGAGTCACAGCATCACAGTCACATAGTCACAGAGATATAGATTCATAGAGTCACTTAGTCACAGTGTCACAGAGACATAGATTCACAGAGTCACAGAGACACAGAATCACAGAGACACAGAGTCAAAGAGACATAGAGTCACAGATTCAGAGAGTCAGAGAGAAGCACAGTCACAGAGTCACACAATCATAGAGTCATTGAGTCACAGAGTCACAGAGACTCAGAGTCACAGAGTCACAGCATCACAGAGTCACATAGTCACAGAGGCACAGAGACATAGATTCATAGAGTCACAGAGTCATCGAGTCACAGAGTCACAGAGATACAGAATCACAGAGACACAGAGTCACAGAGTCACAGAGTCACAGAGTCACGGAGACATAGAGTCACTGATTCAGAGAGTCACAGAGACGCACAGTCACAGAGTCACGGAATCATAGAGTCATTGAGTCACAGAGTCACAGAGACACAGAATCTCAGAGTCACAGAGTCACAGAGTCACAGAGACACAGAGTCTCAGAATCACAGAGTCGCAGAGTCACGGAGACACAGAGTCGCAGATTCACAGAGACACAGAGTCTCAGAATCACAGAGTCGCAGAGTCACGGAGACACAGAGTCACAGAGTCACAGAATCACAGAGTCGCATAGACACAGAGACACAGTGTCACAGAGTCACAGAGTCAGAGAATCACCGAGTCACAGCGTCATAGAGTCACAGAGTCACCGAGTCAGAGAGTAACTGAGACACAGAGTCCCTGAGACTCAGGGACATAGTCACAAAGACACAGAGTCATAGAGTCAGTCTCACAGAGTCGCAGAAACGCAGAGTCAGAGAATCATAGAGATACAGAGTCATAGAGACACAGAGTCACAGAGTCAGAGAATCACAGAATCACAGCGTCATAGAGTCACAGAGTCAGAGAGTCAGAGAGTAACTGAGACACAGAGTCCCTGAGACTCAGGGACATAGTCACAAAGACACAGAGTCATAGAGTCAGTCTCACAGAGTCGCAGAAACGCAGAGTCAGAGAATCATAGAGATACAGAGTCATGGAGACACAGAGTCACAGAGTCAGAGAATCACAGAATCACAGCGTCATGGACTCACAGAGTCACTGAGTCAGAGAGTAACAGAGACACAGAGTCCCTGAGACTCAGGGACATAGTCACAAAGACACAGAGTCATAGAGTCACAGTCTCACCGAGTCGCAGAGACGCAGAGTCAGAGAATTACAGACATACAGAGTCACGGAGACACAGAGTCACAGAGTCAGAGAATCACAAAGGCACAGTCATAGAGTCACAGAGTCATAGAGTCACAGAGTCAGAGTGTCACAGAGTCACGGAGACACAGAGTCACACAGTCAGAAAATTACAGAGTCACAGACACATAGAGTCACTGAGTCAGAGATTCGCAAAGACGCAAAGTCACAGAGTCACAGAGACGCACAGTCACAGAGTCACATAGATAGAGTCACAGAGTCACAGTGTCACAGTGTCACAGAGTCACAGAGTCGCAGAGTCACGGACACACAGTGTCACAGAGTCAGAGAATCACAGGGTCACAGAGTCATAGAGTCACAGACACACAGAGTCACAGACACACAGAATCACAGACACACAGTCACAGAGACATAGGGTCACAGAGTCACAGATTCACAGACAGACAGGGGCACAGAGTCACAGAATCACAGAGACACAGAGTCACAGAGTCAGAAAATCACAGAGACACAGAGTCAGAGAATCACAGAGTCACAGAGTCATAGAATCACAGACACACAGTCACAGACACACAGAATCACAGAGACACAGAGTCACCGAGTCAGAGAGTCATAGAGTCATAGAGACACAGAGTCACAGAGACAGAGGGACACAGAATCACAGAGTCACAGAGACACAGAGTCACAGAGTCACAGAACCACAGAGTCACAGAGTCACAGAGACACAGAGTCACAAAGTCAAAGAGACACAGAGACATAGAGTCAGAGTCACCGAGTCACAGGCTTGCAGAGTCACTGAGACAAAGAGACACAGAGTCACAGACACACACAGACACAGAGTAACAGAGACAGAGGGACACAGAATAACAGAGTCACAGAGACACAGGGTCACAGATTCACAGAGACACAGTGTCACAGAATCACTGAGTCACAGAATCACAGACACATAGTGTCAGAGTCAGAGTCACAAAGACACAGAGTCACTGAGTCACAGTGACACAGAGTCACAGAGTCACATAGTCACATAGTCACAGATACAGAGATTCATCGAGTCACAGAGACACAGAGTCACAGAGGCACAGAGGCACAGATACATAGATTCACAGAGTCACAGTGTAACAGAGTCACAGAGACACAGTGTAACAGAGTCACAGAGACACAGAGTCACAGAGACACAGAGTCACTGAGTCACAGTGACACAGAGTCACAGAGTCACATAGTCACATAGTCACAGATACAGAGATTCATAGAGTCACAGAGACACAGAGTCACAGTGTAACAGAGTCACAGAGACACAGAGTCACGGAGACACAGAATCACTTAGACGCAGGGACATAGTCACAAAGACACAGAGTCATAGAGTCATAGATTCACAGAGTCGCAGAGACGCAGAGTCAGAGAATCACAGAGATACAGAGTCACAGAGACACAGAGAGTTCGATAATCAAAGAGTCACAGAGTCATAGAGTCACGGAGTCAGAGAGTCACAGAGTCACGGAGACACAGAGTCACAGAGTCAGAAAATCACAGAGTTACAGAGTCATAGAGTCACAGAGTTAGAGAGTCACAGAGTCACAGAGACACACAGTCACAGAGTCACGGAATCATAGAGTCATTGAGTCACAGATTCACAGAGTCACAGAGAAACAGAGTCACAGAGTCACAGATTCACAGAGTCACAGATTCACAGATTCACAGAGTCACAGATTCACAGAGTCACTGAGAAACAGAGTCACAGAGACACTGAGTCACAGAGAAACAGAGACTCAGAGTCGCAGAGTCACGGAGACACAGAGACACAGTGTCACAGAGTCACAGACTCGCAGAGTCACGGAGACACAGAGTCACTGAGACTCAGGGACATAATCACAAAGACGCAGTGTCATAGAGTCACAGACTCACAGAGTCGCAGAGACACACAGTCAGAGAATCACAGAGATACAGAGTCACAGAGACACAGAGTCACAGTGACTCAGTGTCTCAGTTTCACAGAGTCACAGAGACACAGAGACACAGAGACAGAGGGACACAGAATCACAGAGACAGAGACACAGATTCACAGAGACACAGAGTCACAAAGACACAGAGTCACAGAGTCACAGAACCACAGAGTCACAGAGTCACAGAACGACAGAGTCACAGAGACACAGCGACACAGAGTCAAAGAGACACAGAGACATATAGTCAGAGTCACCGAGTCACAGACTTGCAGTCACTGAGACAAAAAGACACAGAGTCACAGACACACACAAACACAGAGTAACAGAGACAGAGGGACACAGAATTACAGTGTCACAGAGACACAAGGTCACAGATTCAGTGAGACACAGTGTCACAGAGTCACAGAGTTGCACTGTCACTGAGACACAGACTTACAGAATCACTGAGTCACAGAATCACAGAGACATAGTGTCAGAGTCAAAGAGTCACAGAGTACCAGAGTCACAGAGTCACAGATACATAGATTCATAGTCATAGAGTCACAGACTCACAGAGTCGCAGAGACGCAGAGTCAGAGAATCACAGAGATACAGAGTCACAGAGACACAGTGTCTCAGTTTCACAGAGTCTCAAAGACACAGAGTCACAGAGTCACAGAGTCAAAGAGACACAGAGACATAGAGTCAGAGTCACCGAGTCACAGACTTGCAGTGTCACTGAGACAAAGAGACACAGAGTCACAGACACACACAAACACAGAGTAACAGAGACAGTGGGACACAGAATCACAGAGTCACGGAGACACAGGGTCACAGATTCAGTGAGACACAGTGTCACAGAGTAACAGAGTTGCACTGTCACAGAGACACACACTTACAGAATTACTGAGTCACAGAATCACAGAGACATAGTGTCAGAGTCAAAGAGTCACAGAGACACAGAGTCACAGAGTCACAGAGACACTGAGTCACAGAGACACAGAGACTCAGCGTCACAGAGTACCAGAGTCACATTGACAGAGTCACAGTGTCACAGGGACACATAGTCACAGATACATAGATTCATAGAGTCACAGAGACACTGAGTCACAGAGTCACAAAGACAAAGGGTCACAGAGTCACAAAGTCGCACAGACGCAGAGTCAGAGAATCACAGTGACACAGAGTCACGGAGACACAGAGTCACAGAGTCAGAGAATCACAGAGTCACAGAGTCATAGAGTCACAGATTCAGAGAGTCACAGAAACACAGAGTCACAGAGATGCACAGTCATAGACTCACAGAGACACAGAATCACAGAGTCACAGATACACAGAGTCACAGAGTCATAGAGACACAGAGTCAGTGTCACAGAGACACAGAGTCACAGATACAGAGATTCATAGAGTCACAGAGTAACAGAGTCACAGAGACACAGAGTCACGGAGACACAGAATCACTGAGACGCAGGGACATAGTCACAAAGACTCAGAGTCATAGAGTCACAGACTCACAGAATCACAGAGACACAGAGTCACCAAGTCAGAGAGTCACAGAGACACAGTGTCACAGAGACACAGAGACACAAAGACAGAGGGACAGAGAATCACAGAGTCACAGAGACACAGATTCAGTGTCACTGAGACACAGAGTCACAGAGACACAGAGTCACAGAGTCACAGAGTCACAGAGACACAGAGTCACAGAGTCACAGAACCACAGAGTCACAGAGTCACAGAGACACAGAGTCACAAAGAGACACAGAGACATAGAGTCTGAGTCACCGAGTCACAGACTTGCAGAGTCACTGAGACAAAGAGACACAGAGTCACAGACACACACACACAGAGTAACAGAGACAGAGGGACACAGAATCTCAGAGAGACAGTGTCACAGAGTCACAGAGTTGCACAGTCGCAGAGACACAGAATTACAGAATCACTGAGTCACAGAATCACAGAGACATAGTGTCAGAGTCAAAGAGTCACAGAGTACCGGAGTCACAGAGTCACAGATACATAGATTCATAGAGTCACAGAGTCACAGAGCCACAGAGACATAGAGTCACAGAGACACAGAGTCACGGAGACACAGAGTCACTGAAACACAGGGACATAGTCATAAAGACAAAGAGTCATAGAGTCACAGACTCACAGAGTCGCAGAGACGCAGAGTCAGAGAATAATAGAGATACAGTCACGGAGACACAGAGTCACAGAGTCAGAGAATCACAGAATCACAGAGTCATAGAGTCACAGAGTCAGAGAGTCAGACAGTCACGGAGACACAGAGTCCCACAGTCAGAAATTGACAGAGTCACAGATTCATAGAGTCACAGAGTCAGAGATTTGCAGAGACGCAAAGTCACAGAGTCACAGAGACGCACAGTCACAGAGTCACATAGATAGTGTACAGAGTCACAGAGACACAGTGTCACAGAGTCACAGAGTCGCATTGTCACGGAGACACAGAGTCACAGAATCGCAGAGTCACGGAGACACAGAGTAATCGAGTCAGAGAATCACAGGGTCACAGAGTCATAGAGTCACAGACACACAGAGTCACAGACACACAGAATCACAGACACACAGAGTCACAGAGACACAGGGTCACAGAGTCACAGAGAGACAGGGACGCAGAGTCACAGAGTCACAGACACACAGAATCACAGACACACAGAATCACAGACACACAGAGTCACAGACACACAGAATCACAGACACACAGAGTCACAGAGACACAGAGTCACAGAGTCACCGAGTCAGAGAGTCACAGAGACACAGAGTCACTGAGACTCAGGGACATAGTTACAAAGACACAGAGTCACAGACTCACAGAGTCACAGAGACACAGAGTCACAGAAACACAGTCTCTCAGTTTCGCAGTGTCACAGAGACACAGAGACACAGAGACAGAGGGACACAGAATCACAGAGTCAGAGACACAGAGTCACAGAGTCACAGAACCACAGAGTGAGAGAGTCACAGAGATACAGAGTCACAAAGTCACAGAGACACAGAGACATAAAGAGACACAGAGACATAGAGTCAGAGTCACCGAGTCACAGACTTGCAGAGTCACTGAGACAAAGAGACACAGAGTCACAGACATACACAAACACAGAGTAACAGAGACAGAGGGACACAGAATCACAGAGTCACAGAGACACAGGGTCACAGAATCACTGAGTCACAGAATCACAGAGACATAGTGTCAGAGTCAGAGAGTTACAGTGACACAGAATCACAGAGTCACAGAGTCACACAGTCACAGAGTCACAGAGTCACATAGTCACAGATACAGAGATTCATAGAGTCACACAGACACAGAGTCACAGAGATACACAGTCACAGAGTCACAGATACACGGAATCACAGAGTCACAGACACACAGAGTCAGTGTCACAGAGACACAGAGTCAGAGTCACAGAATCTCAGAGTCACAGAATCACAGAGTCACAGAGACACAGAGTCACAGTGTCACAGAGTAACAGAGTCAAAGATTCATAGAGTCACAGAGTAACAGAGTCACAGAGACATAGAGTCAGAGACACAGAGTCACAGATTCACAGAGGCACAGAGACACAGAGACACAGAGTCACAGAGACAGTGAGTCACAGAGACACAGAGTCACAGAGTCAGAGAGTCACAGAGACGCACAGTCACAGAGTCACGGAATCATAGATTCATTGAGTCACAGATTCACAAATTCACACAGTTACAGAGGCACAGAGTCACAGAGACAGGGTCACAGAATCATCGAGACACAGGGTCACAGAGTTTCAGAGTCACAGATACACAAAGTCACAGAGACACAGTTTCACAGAGTCACAGAGACACAGAGACACAGAGAGAGAGGGACACAAAATCACAGATTCAAAGAGAAACAGTCCCAGAGTCACAACATCACAGAGTCACAGAGACACAGAGGCACAGGGTCACAGAGTCACAGAAACACAGAGACATAGATTCGCAGAGTCTTAGAGTCACAGAGTCACAGAGACACAGTTACACAGAGTCACAGAGTCACAGAGACATAGTCAGTCACCGATTTAAGGACTTGCAGAGTAGCTGAGACAAACAGACACAGAGTCACAGATATACACAGACACAGAGCAACAGAGACAAAGTCACAGAGTCAGAGAGACACAGGGTCACAGATTCACAGAGACACAGTGTCACAGAGTCACACAGTCGCACAGTCATAGAGACACAGAGTCACAGAATCACTGAGTCATAGAGTCACAGAGACACAGAGTCACAGAGACACAGAGACTCAGCGTCAGAGTACCAGAGTCACAGAGTCAGAGTCACAGTGTCACAGAGACACAGAGTCACAGAGTCTCACAGACACAGAGTCACAGAGTCACAGATACATAGATTCATAGAGTCACAGAGTAACAGAGACACAGAGACATTGAGTCAGAGTCACCGAGTCACAGACTTGCAGAGTCACTGAGATAAAGACACACAGAGTCACTGGGACACAGGGTCACAGAGTCACAGAAATACAGAGTCACAGAGACACAGACTCACGGAGACACAGAGTCACAGAGTCAGAGAATCACAAAGGCACAGAGTCATAGAGTCACAGAGTCAGAAAGTCAGACAGTCACGGAGACACAGAGTCACACAGTCAGAAAATCACAGAGTCACAGATTCATAAAGTCACAGTGTCAGAGATTCACAGTGACGCAAAGTCACAGAGTCACAGAGACGCACAGTCACAGAGTCACATAGATAGTGTCACAGAGTCACAGAGACACAGTGTCACAGAGTCACGTAGTCGCAGAGTCTCGGAGACACAGAATCACAGAGTCTGAGAATCATAAGGTCACAGAGTCATAGAGTCACAGACACACAGAATCACAGACCCACAGAGTCACAGACACACAGAGTCACAGAGTCACAGGGTCACAGAATCACAGAGTCACAGAGACACAGAGTCACAGAGACACTGAGTCACAGAGTCAAAGAGTCATAGAGACATAGAGTCAGAGTCACCGAGTCACAGACTTGCAGAGTCACTGAGACAAAGACACACAGAGTAACAGACACACACAGACACAAAGTAACAGAGACAGAGTCACAGAGTCACAGAGTCAGAGAGACATAGGGTGACAGATTCACAGAGACACAGTGTCACAGAGTCACAGAGTCACACAGTCACAGAGACACAGAGTCACAGAATCATTGAGTCACAGAGCCACAGAGATATAGTGTCAGAGTCAAAGAGTCACAGAGACACAGAGTCACTGAGTCACAGTGACACAGAGTCACAGAGTCTCAGTGACAGAGTCTCAGAGTCACACAGTCACACAATCACAGGGACACTGAGTCACAGAGACACTGAGACTCAGGGTCACAGATTCACAGAGTCACAGAGTCTCAGAGACACAGAGTCACAGAGTCACATAGTCACAGAGTCACAGATACATAGATTCATAGAGTCACAGAGTAACAGAGTCACAGAGACATAGAGTCAGAGTCACATCATCATATATTCACAGAGTCACAGAGACATAGAGTCACAGACACACAGAGTCACAGACACACAGAGTCACAGAGACACAGGGTTACAGAGTCACAGAGTCACAGGGACACAGGGTCACAGAGTCACAGAAATACAGAGTCACAGAGACACAGAGTCACAAAGTCACAGAGACACAGAGACACAAAGAGACACAGAGACATAGAGTCAGAGTCACCGAGTCACAGACTTGCAGAGTCACTGAGACAAAGCGACACAGAGTCACAGACACACACAAACACAGAGTAAAAGAGACAGAGGGACACAGAATCACAGAGTCACAGAGACACAGGGACACAGAATCACAGAGACACAGTGTCACAGAGTCACAGAGTTGCACAGTCACAGAGACACAGAGTCACAGAATCACTGAGTCACAGAGTCACAGAGTCACAGAGACATAGTGTCAGAGTCAAAGAGTCACAGAGACACAGAGTCACAGACACAGAGTCACAGAGACACTGAGTCACAGAGACACAGAGACTCAGCGTCACAGAGTACCAGAGTCACAGAGACAGAGTCACAGAGTCACAGTGACAGAGTCTCAGAGTCACAGAGTCACACAGTCACACAGTCACTGAGTCACAGTGACAGGGTCACAGACACAGAGTCACAGAGACACTGAGTCAGAGAGACACAGAGACTCAGCGTCACAGAGTACCACAGTCACAGAGACACAGAGTCACAGAGTCAAATAGGCACATAATCACATAGACACAGATACATAGATTCATAGAGTCACAGAGTCACAGAGTCACAGATACACAGAATCATGGAGACACAGAGTCACTGAGATACAGGGGCATAGTCACAAAGACACAGAGTCATAGAGTCACAGAGACGCAGAGTCAGAGAATCACAGTGACACAGAGTGACGGAGACACATAGTCACTGAGTCAGACAATCACAGAATCACAGAGTGATAGAGTCACAGAAGGAGAGAGGCACAGAGTCACACAAACACAGAGTCACACAGCCACAGAGTCACAGAGATACACAGTCACAGAGTCACAGATACACGGAATCACAGAGTCACAGACACACAGAGTCAGTGTCACAGAGACACAGAGTCAGAGTCACAGAATCTCAGAGTCACAGAATCACAGAGTCACAGAGACACAGAGACACAGAGACATAGTTTCACAGAGTCACAGAGTCACAGTGACATAGAGTCAGAGTCAGAGAGTTACAGAGCCACAGCGACTCAGAGTCACAGACACACAGAGACACAGAGTCACAGAGACAGTGAGTCACAGAGACATAGAGTCACAGAGTCAGAGAATCACAGAGTCAGAGAGTCACAGAGATGCACAGTCACAGAATCACAGAATCATAGAGTCATTGAGTCACAGATTCACAGAGTCACAGAGACACAGAGACACAGTGTGACAGAGTCACAGAGTCAGAGGGAAACATTGTCACAGAGTCACAGACTCACAGAGTCACAGAGACACACAGAGTAATAGAGACAGAGTGTCACAGTTAAAGAGTTACAGTGACAGAGTCACAGAGTCACAGTGACAGAGTCTCAGAGTTACAGAGTCTCACAGTAACAGATTCACAGAGTCACAGATTCACAGAGTCACAGAGACACAGAGACTCAGCGTCACAGAGTCACGGAGAAACAGAGACACAGAGTCACAGAGACATAGAGTCAGAGTCACCGCGTCACAGATTTGCAGAGTCACTGAGAGACAAAGAGACACAGAGTCACAGACTCACACAGACACAAAGTAACAGAGACAGAGTCACAGAGTCACAGAGTCAGAGAGACACAGGGTCACAGATTCACAGTGTCACAGAGTCACAGAGTCACAGAGTTACACAGTCACAGATTCACAGAGAAATAGTGTCAGAGTCAAAGAGTCACAGAGACACAGACTCACTGAGTCACAGTGACACATTGTCACAGAGTCTCAGTGACAGAGTCTCAGAGTCACAGAGTCTCAGAGTCACAGAGTCACAGCGTCACAGAGACACAGAGACTCAGCGTCAGAGTACCAGAGTCACAGAGTCAGAGTCACAGAGTCACAGATACGTAGAATCATAGAGTCACAGAGTAACAGAGTCACAGAGACATAGAGAAGAGAGTCAGAGAGTCACAGAGCCACAGCGACACAGAGTCACAGACACACAGAGACACAGAGTCACAGAGACAGTGAGTCACAGAGACACAGAGTCACAGAGTCACAGAGACAGAGTCACAGAATCATCTAGACACAGGGTCACAGAATTTCAGAATCACAGATACACAGAGTCACAGAGACACAGTTTCACAGAGTCACAGAGACACAGAGACAGAGGGACACAGAATCACAGAGTCAAAGAGAAACAGTCTCAGAGTCACAACATCACAGAGTCACAGATCCACAGAGTCACAGAGACACAGAGTCACACAGAGACACTGAGTCACAGAGACACAGAGACTCCGCGTCAGAGTACCAGAGTCACAGAGAGAGGCACAGAGTCACAGAGTCACAGAGACATAGAGTCAGAGACACAGAGTCACAGATTCACAGAGGCACAGAGACACAGAGACACAGAGTCACAGAGACAGTGAGTCACAGAGACACAGAGTCACAGAGTCTCAGAGACACAGAGTCAGAGACTCACAGAGACGCACAGTCAGAGAGTCACGGAATCATAGATTCATTGAGTCACAGATTCTCAAATTCACAGAGTTACAGAGACACAGAGTCACAGAGACAGGGTCACAGAATCATCGAGACACAGGGTCACAGAGTTTCAGAGTCACAGATACACAAAGTCACAGAGACACAGTTTCACAGAGTCACAGAGACACAGAGACACAGAGAGAGAGGGACACAAAATCACAGATTCAAAGAGAAACAGTCCCAGAGTCACAACATCACAGGGTCACAGAGACACAGATCCACAGAGTAACAGAGACACAGAGTCACAGAGTCACAGAAACACAGAGACATAGATTAGCAGAGTCATAGAGACATAGTCAGTCACCGATTTAAGGACTTGCAGAGTAGCTGAGACAAAGAGACACAGAGTCTCAGATATACACAGACACAGAGCAACAGAGACAGAGTCACAGATTCACAGAGACACAGTGTCACAGAGTCACAGAGTCGCACAGTCACAGTGACACAGAGTCACAGAGTCACTGTGACAGAGTCTCAGAGTTACAGAGTCACATATTCACAGAGACACAAGGTCACAGAGACACTGAGTCACAGACTCACAGAGACTCAGCGTCGCAATGTCACGGAGACACAGAGACACAGAGTTACAGAGTCACAGAGACATAGAGTCAGAGTCACCGAGTCACAGACTTGCAGAGTCACTGAGACAAAGAGATACAGAGTCACAGACACACACAGACACAGACTAACAGAGACAGAGTCACAGAGTCAGAGAGACACAGGGTCACAGATTCACAGAGACACAGGTTCACAGAGTCACACAGTCGCACAGTCACAGAGACACAGAGTCACAGAATCACTGAGTCACAGAGTCACAGAGACACAGAGTCACAGAGACACTAACTCACAGAGACACAGAGACTCAGCGTCAGAGTACCAGAGTCACAGAGTCAGAGTCACAGTGTCACAGAGACACAGAGTCACAGAGTCTCACAGACACAGAGTCACAGAGTCACAGATACATAGATTCATAGAGTCACAGGGTAACAGAGTCACAGAGACATAGAGTCAAGGTCACAGAGTCACAGATTCACAGAGTCACAGAGTCATAGAGTCAGAATCAGAGAGTCACTGAGCCACAGGGACACAGAATCACAGACACACAGAGACACAGAGTCACAGAGACAGTGAGTCACAGAGTCACAGAGTCACAGATTCAGAGAGTCACAGAAACGCACAGTCACAGAGTCACGGAATCATAGAGTCATTGAGTCACAGATTCACAGAGTCACAGAGTCACAGAGACAGAGTCACAGAATCATCGAGACACAGGGTCACAGAATTTCAGAGTCACAGATACACAGAGTCACAGAGACACAGTTTCACAGAGTAACAGAGACACAGAGACACAGAGACAGAGGGACACAGAATCACAGAGTCAAAGAGAAACAGTCTCAGAGTCACAACATCACAGAGTCACAGATCCACAGAGTCACAGAGACACAGAGTCACACAGACACTGAGTCACAGAGACACAGAGACTCCGCGTCAGAGTACCAGAGTCACAGACACAGAGTCACAGAGTCACAGAGACACAGAGTCACAGAGTCACAGAGTAACAGAGTCAAAGATTCATAGAGTCACAGAGTAACAGAGTCACAGAGACATAGAGTCAGAGACACAGAGTCACAGATTCACAGAGTCACAGAGACACAGAGACACAGAGACAGTGAGTCACAGAGACACAGAGTCACAGAGTCTCAGAGACACAGAGTCACAGAGTCACAGAAGCATAGATTCATAGAGCCACAGAGTCACAGAGTCACAGATTCACAGACTAACATAGACCTAGGGTCAGAGTCAGAGAGTCACAGAGTCACAGAGACATAGTCAGTCACCGATTTAAGGACTTGCAGAGTCACTGAGACAAAGCGACACAGAGTCACAGACACACGCAGACACAGAGTAACAGAGACAGAGTCACAGAGTCAGAGACACAGGGTCACAGAATTTCAGAGTCACAGATACACAGAGTCACAGAGACACAGTTTCACAGAGTCAAAGAGACACAAAAACACAGACACACAGAGACAAAGGGACACAGAATCACAGAGTCAAAGAGAAACAGTCTCAGAGTCACAACATCACAGAGTCACAGATCCACAGAGTCACAGAGACACAGAATCACAGAGTCACATTGACAGAGTCTCAGAGTCACAGAGTCACAGAGTCACAGAGACACAGAGTCACAGAGACATAGTGTCACAGTCAAAGAGTCACAGTGACACAGTGACACAGAGTCACACAGTCACACAGTCACAGAGGCACAGAGTCACAGAATCACTGAGTCACAGAGTCACAGAGACATTGTGTCAGAATCAAAGAGTCACAGAGACACAGAGTCACACAGTCACAGTGACACAGAGTCACAGAGTCACAGAGTCACAGAGTAACAGAGACAGAGTCACAGAGTCACAGAGTCAGAGAGACACAGGGTCACAAATTCACAGAGACACAGTGTCACAGAGTCACAGACTCACGGAGACACAGAGTCACAGAGTCACAGCGTCACAGAATCACTGAGTCACAGAGTCACAGAGAAATAGTGTCACAGTCAAAGTGTCGCAGTGACACAGATACACAGAGTCACTGTGACAGAGTTTCAGAGTTACAGAGTCATAGTGGCACAGAGTCACAGAGTCACAGATTCACAGCGACACAGAGTCACAGAATCACTGAGTCACAGAGTCACAGAGACATAGTGTCACAGTCAAAGAGTCACAGTGACACAGAGTCACAGAGACACTGAGTCACAGAGTCACAGAGTCACAGAGACAGTGAGTCACAGAGACACAGAGTCACAGAGTCACAGAGACAGTGAGTCACAGAGACACAGAGTCACAGAGTCTCAGAGACACAGAGTTACAGAGTCA
Organism: Chiloscyllium punctatum; assembly: GCF_047496795.1. Taxonomy (NCBI): domain Eukaryota; kingdom Metazoa; phylum Chordata; class Chondrichthyes; order Orectolobiformes; family Hemiscylliidae; genus Chiloscyllium; species Chiloscyllium punctatum. Next base: position 108,130,582 of record NC_092742.1, on the reverse strand, counting down.
CAGATGCATAGATTCATAGAGCCACAGAGTCACAGAGTCACAGATTCACAGTCTAACATAGACATAGGGTCAGAGTCAGAGAGTCACAGAGTCACAGAACCATAGTCAGTCACCGATTTAAGGACTTGCAGAGTCACTGAGACAAAGCGACACAGAGTCACAGTCATACACAGACACAGAGTAACAGAGACAGTGACACAGAGTCAGAGAGACACAGGGTCACAGATTCACAGAGACACAGTGTCACAGAGTCGCACAGTCACAGAGACACAGAGTCACAGAATCACTGAGTCACAGATTCACAGAGACATAGTGTCACAGTCAAAGAGTCTCAGAGTTACAGAGTCACAGATTCACAGAGTCACAGATTTACAGACACAGATACACAGAGTCACAGAGACACAGTTTCACAGAGTCAAAGACACACAAAAACACAGAGACACAGAGACAAAGGGACACAGAATCACAGAGTCAAAGAGAAACAGTCTCAGAGTCACAACATCACAAAGTCACAGATCCACAGAGTTACAGAGACACAGAATCACAGAGTCACATTGACAGACTCTCAGAGTCACAGAGTCACAGAGTCACAGAGACACAGAGTCACAGAGTCACAGAGACACAGAGTCACAGTGTCACAGAGACGTAGTGTCACAGTCAAAGAGTCACAGTGACACAGTGACACAGAGTCACAGAGTCACACAGTCACAGAGGCACAGAGTCACAGAATCACTGAGTCACAGAGTCACAGAGACATAGTGTCAGAGTCAAAGAGTCACAGAGACACAGAGTCACACAGTCACAGTGACACAGAGTCACAGAGTCACACAGTCACAATGACACAGAGTCACAGAGTCACAGAGTCAGAGAGACACAGGGTCACAAATTCACAGAGACACAGTGTCACAGAGTCACAGACTCACGGAGACACAGAGTCACAGAGTCACAGAGTCACAGAATCGCTGAGTCACAGAGTCACAGAGAAATAGTGTCACAGTCAAATGTCGCAGTGACACAGATACACAGAGTCACTGTGACAGAGTTTCAGAGTTACAGAGTCATAGTGGCACAGAGTCACAGAGTCACAGATTCACAGAGACACAGAGTCACAGAATCACTGAGTCACAGAGTCACAGAGACATAGTGTCACAGTCAAAGAGTCACAGTGACACAGAGTCACAGAGTCACACGGTCACAGAGGCACAGAGTCACAGAATCACTGAGTCACACAATCACAGAGACATAGTGTGAGAGTCAAAGAGTCACAGAGACACAGAGTCACTGAGTCACAGTGACACAGAGTCACAGAGTCACACAGTCACAGAGACACAGAGTCACAGAATCACTGAGTCACAGAGTGACAGAGTAACAGAGACAGAGTCGCAGAGTCACAGAGTCAGAGAGACACAGGGTCACAAATTCACAGAGACACAGTGTCACAAAGTCACAGACTCACGGAGACACAGAGTCACAGAGTCACAGAGTAACAGAGACAGAGTCGCAGAGTCACAGAGTCAGAGAGACACAGGGTCACAAATTCACAGAGACACAGTGTCACAAAGTCACAGACTCACGGAGACACAGAGTCACAGAGTCACAGAATCACTGAGTCACAGAGTCACAGAGACAGTGAGTCACAGAGACACAGAGTCACAGAGTCTCAGAGACACAGAGTCACAGAGTCACAGATACATAGATTCATAGAGTCACAGAGTCACATTCACAGATTCACAGAGTAACAGAGACATAGAGTCAGATTCAGAGAGTCACAGAGTCACAGAGACATAGTCAGTCACCGATTTAAGTACTTGCAGAGTCACTGAGACAAAGCGACACAGAGTCACAGACATACACAGACACAGAGTAACAGAGACAGAGTCACAGAGTCAGAGTGACACAGGGTCACAGATTCACAGAGACACAGTGTCACAGAGTCGCACAGCCACAGGGACACAGAGTCACAGAATCACTGAGTCACAGATTCACAGAGACATAGTGTCACAGTCAAAGAGTCTCAGAGTTACAGAGTCACAGATTCACAGAGTCACAGATTCACAGACACACAAAGACACAGAATTTCAGAGTCACAGATACACAGAGTCACAGAGACACAGTTTCAGAGTCACAGAGACACAGAGACAGAGGGACACAGAATCACAGAGTCAAAGAGAAACAGTCTCAGAGTCACAACATCACAGAGTCACAGATCCACAGAGTCACAGAGACACAGAATCACAGAGTCACATTGACAGAGTCTCAGAGTCACAGAGTCACAGAGTCACAGAGACACAGAGTCACAGAGTAAATGATTCACAGAGACACAGAGACTCAGCGTCAGAGTACCAGAGTAACAGAGACAGAGTCACAGTGTCACAGAGACAGAGTCACAGAGTCTCAGAGTCACAGAGTCACAGAGTCACATAGTCACAGAGTCACAGATACATATATTCATAGAGTCACAGAGTGACAGAGTCACAGAGTAACAGAGTCACAGAGTCACAGAGACATAGAGTCAGAGTCACAGAGTCACAGAGCCACAGCGTCACAGACACACAGAGACACAGAGTCACAGTGACAGTGAGTCAGAGTCACAGAGTCAGAGAATCACAGAATCACAGAGTCACAGAGTCACAGAGACGCACAGTCACAGAGTCACAGAATCATAGAGTCATTGAGTCACAGAGTCACTGAGTCACAGAGACACAGAGTCACAGAGTCAAAGAGACACAGTCTCAGAGTCACAGAATCATAGAGTCATTGAGTCACAGATTCACAGTCACTGAGTCACAGAGACAGAGTCACAGAGACAGAGTCACAGAATCATCGAGAAACAGGGTCACAGAGTTTCAGAGTCATAGTGGCACAGAGTCACAGAGACACAGAATAACAGACTCAAAGAGACACAGAGACACAGAGACAGAGGGACACAGAATCACAGAATCAAAGAGACACAGTCTCAGAGTCACAACATCACAGAGTCACAGATCCACAGAGTCACAGAGACACAGAGTCACAGAGACAGGGTCACAGAATCATCGAGACACAGGGTCACAGAATTTCAGAGTCACAGATACACAAAGTCACAGAGACACAGTTTCACAGAGTCACAGAGACACAGAGACACAGAGAGAGAGGGACACAAAATCACAGATTCAAAGAGAAACAGCCCCAGAGTCACAACATCACAGAGTCACAGAGACACAGAGACACAGGCTCACAGAGTCACAGATCCACAGAGTAACATAGACACAGAGTCACAGATTCACAGAAACACAGAGACATAGATTTGCAGAGTCTTAGAGTCACAGAGTCACAGAGACACAGTTACACAGAGTCACAGACTTACAGAGACTCAGAGTAATAGAGTCACAGAGACACAGACTCACAGAGTGACAGAGCCACAGAGTCACATGGGCACACTGTTATAGAGACACAGAGACAAAGAGTAAGAGGATCACAGAGACACAGAGCCACAGAGTCACAGAGATACAGAGTAAGTGGATCACAGAGACACAGAATCACAGAGACAGAGAGACTCAGTGTAACAGAGTCACACAGTCAGAGAGACATAGTGTAACAGAGTCACAGACTCACAGCGTCACAGAGACACACAGAGTAACAGAGACAGAGTCACAGAGTCACAGAGACATACAGTCAGTCACCGATTTAAGGACTTGCAGAGTCACAGAGTCACAGAGTCACACAGTCACAGGGACATAGAGTCACAGAATCACAGAGTCACAGAGACACAGGGTCACAGATTCACAGAGACACAGTGTCACAGAGTCACAGAAGCACAGAGACACAGAGTCACAGAGTCACAGAGACATTGTGTCACAGTCAAAGAGTCAAAGAGTCACAGTGACACAGAGTCACAGAGTCACACAGTCACAGAGGCACAGAGTCACAGAATCACTGAGTCACAGAGTCACAGAGACATAGTGTCAGAGTCAAAGAGTCACAGAGACACAGAGTCACACAGTCACAGTGACAAAGAGTCACAGAGTCACAGAGTCACAGAGTCAGAGAGACACAGGGTCACAAATTCACAGAGACACAGTGTCACAAAGTCACAGACTCACGGAGACACAGAGTCACAGAGTCAAAGAATCACTGAGTCACAGAGTCACAGAGAAATAGTGTCACAGTCAAAGAGTCGCAGTGACACCGATACACAGAGTCACTGTGACAGAGTTTCAGAGTTACAGAGTCATAGTGGCACGGAGTCACAGATTCACAGAGACACAGAGTCACAGAATCACTGAGGCACAGAGTCACAGAGACATAGTGTCACAGTCAAAGAGTCACAGAGTCACTGAGACACAGAGTCACTGAGTCACAGTGACACAGAGACACAGAGTCACAGAATCACTGAGTCACAGAGTCACAGAGACATAGTGTCAGAGTCACAGAGTCTCAGTGACAGAGTCACAGAGTCACAGAGACATAGAGTCACAGCGACACTGAGTCACAGCGTCGCAGAGTCACGGAGACACAGAGACACAGAGTCACAGAGTCACAGAGACATAGAGTCAGAGTCACCGAGTCACAGAATTGCAGAGTCACTGAGACAAAGGGACACAGATTCACAGACGCACACAGACACAGAGTAACAGAGACAGAGTCACAGAGTCAGAGAGGCACAGGGTCACAGATTCACAGTGTCACAGCAACACAGAGTCACAGCGTCGCAGAGTCACGGAGACACAGAGACACAGAGTCACAGAGTCACAGAGACATAGAGTCAGAGTCACTGAGTCACGGAATTGCAGAGTCACTGAGACAAAGAGACACAGAGTCACAGACCACACAAACACAGAGTAACAGAGACACAGGGTCACAGATTCACAGAGACACAGTGTCACAGAGTCACAGAGTCGCACAGTCACAGAGACACGGAGTCACAGAATCAGTGAGTCACAGAGTCACAGAGACATAGTGTCAGAGTCAAAGAGTCACAGAGACACAGAGTCACTGAGTCTCAGTGACAGAGTCTCAGAGTCACACAGTCACAGAGTCACAGGGACACAGAGTCACACAGACACTGAGTCACAGAGACACAGAGACTCAGCGTCAGAGTACCAGATTCACAGAGTCAGAGTCACATTGTCACAGAGACACAGTTACACAGAGTCACAGACTTACAGAGACTCAGAGTAATACAGTCACAGAGACACAGACTCACAGAGTGACAGAGCCACAGAGTCACATGGGCACAGTGTCACAGAGACACAGAGACAAAGCGTAAGAGGATCACAGAGACACAGAGCCACAGAGTCACAGAGATACAGAGTAAGTGGATCAAGAGACACAGAATCACAGAGACAGAGAGACTCAGTGTAACAGAGTCACACAGTCAGACAGACATAGTGTAACAGAGTCACAGGCTCACAGCGTCACAGAGACACACAGAGTAACAGAGACAGAGTCACAGAGTCACAGAGACATACAGTCAGTCACCGATTTAAGGACTTGCAGAGTCACAGAGTCACACAGTCACAGAGACACAGGGTCACAGATTCACAGAGACACAGTGTCACAGAGTCACAGACTCACGGAGACACAGTGTCACAGAGTCACAGAGACATAGTGTCACAGTCACAGAGTCACAGAGTCACACAGTCACAGAGGCACAGAGTCACAGAATCACTGAGTCACAGAGTCACAGAGGCACAGAGTCACAGAATCACTGAGTCACAGAGACATAGTGTTACAGTCAAAGAGTCACAGTGACACAGAATCACAGAGTCACAGAGTCACAGAGTCACAGAGGCACAGAGTCACAGAATCACTGAGTCACAGAGTCACAGAGACATAGTGTCAGAATCAAAGAGTCACAGAGACACAGAGTCACTGAGTCACAGTGACACAGAGTCACAGAGTCACACAGTCACAATGACACAGAGTCACAGAGTCACAGAGTCACAGAGACAGAGTCACAGAGTCACAGAGACAGAGAGACACAGAGTCACAAATTCACAGAGACACAGAGTCACAGAATCACTGAGTCACAGAGTGACAGAGTCATAGATTCATAGAGTCACAGAGTAACAGAGTCACAGAGACATAGAGTCAGAGACACAGAGTCAAAGATTCACAGAGTCACAGAGACACAGAGTCACAGAGACAGTGAGTCACAGATACACAGAGACACAGAGTCACAGAGACAGTGAGTCACAGAGACACAGAGTCACAGAGTCTCAGAGACACAGAGTCACAGAGTCACAGATACATAGATTCATAGAGTCACAGAGTCACAGTCACAGATTCACAGAGTAACAGAGACATAGAGTCAGATTCAGAGAGTCACAGAGACATAGTCAGTCACCGATTTAAGGACTTGCAGAGTCACTGAGACAAAGCGACACAGAGTCACAGACATACACAGACACAGAGTAACAGAGACAGAGTCACAGAGTCAGAGAGACACAGGGTCACAGATTCACAGAGACACAGTGTCACAGAGTCACACAGCCACAGAGACATAGATTCACAGAATCACTGAGTCACAGATTCACAGAGACATAGTGTCACAGTCAAAGAGTCTCAGAGTTACAGAGTCACAGATTCACAGAGTCACAGATTCACAGACACACAAAGTCACAGAATTTCAGAGTCACAGATACACAGAGTCACACAGACACAGTTTCACAGAGTCACAGAGACACAGAGACAGAGGGACACAGAATCACAGAGTCAACGAGAAACAGTCTCAGAGTCACAACATCACAGAGTCACAGATCCACAGAGTCACAGAGACACAGAATCACAGAGTCACATTGACAGAGTCTCAGAGTCACAGAGTCACAGAGTCACAAAGGCGCAGAGTCACAGAGTCACTGAGTCACAGAGACACAGAGACTCAGCGTCAGAGTACCAGAGTAACAGAGACATAGTCACAGTATCACAGAGACAGAGTCACAGAGTCTCAGAGACACAGAGTCACAGAGTCACATAGTCACAGAGTCACAGATACATATATTCATAGAGTCACAGAGTGACAGAGTCACAGAGTAACAGAGTCACAGAGACATAGAGTCAGAGTCACAGAGCCACAGCGACACAGAGTCACAGACACACAGAGACACAGAGTCACAGTGACAGTGAGTCACAGAGTCAGAGAATCACAGAGTCACAGAGTCACAGAGACGCACAGTCACAGGGTCACAGAATCATAGAGTCATTGAGTCACAGATTCACAGTCACTGAATCACAGAGACAGAGTCACAGAGACAGAGTCACAGAATCATCGAGAAACAGGGTCACAGAGTTTCAGAGTCATAGTGGCACAGAGTCACAGAGACACAGAGTCACAGACTCAAAGAGACACAGAGACACAGAGACAGAGGGACACAGAATCACAGAATCAAAGAGACACAGTCTCAGATTCACAACATCACAGAGTCACAGATCCACAGAGTCACAGAGACACAGAGTCACAGAGACAGGGTCACAGAATCATCGAGACACAGGGTCACAGAATTTCAGAGTCACAGATACACAAAGTCACAGAGACACAGTTTCACAGAGTCACAGAGACACAGAGACACAGAGAGAGAGGGACACAAAATCACAGATTCAAAGAGAAACAGCCCCAGAGTCACAACATCACAGAGTCACAGAGACACAGGGACACAGGCTCACAGAGTCACAGATCCACAGAGTAACATAGACACAGAGTCACAGATTCACAGAAACACAGAGACATAGATTTGCAGAGTCTTAGAGTCACAGAGTCACAGAGACACAGTTACAAAGAGTCACAGACTTACAGAGACTCAGAGTAATAGAGTCACAGAGACACAGACTCACAGAGTGACAGAGCCACAGAGTCACATGGGCACAGTGTCACAGAGACACAGAGACAAAGAGTAAGAGGATCACAGAGACACAGAGCCACAGAGTCACAGAGATACAGAGTAAGTGGATCAAGAGACACAGAATCACAGAGACAGAGAGACTCAGTGTAACAGAGTCACACAGTCAGAGAGACATAGTGTAACAGAGTCACAGACTCACAGCGACACAGAGACACACAGAGTAACAGAGACAGAGTCACAGAGTCACAGAGACATACAGTCAGTCACCGATTTAAGGACTTGCAGAGTCACAGAGTCACAGAGTCACACAGTCACAGGGACACAGAGTCACAGAGACACAGTGTCACAGAGTCACAGACTCACGGAGACACAGAGTCACAGAGTCACAGAGTCACAGAGACATTGTGTCACAGTCAAAGAGTCAAAGAGTCACACAGTCACAGAGGCACAGAGTCACAGAGTCACACAGTCACAGAGGCACAGAGTCACAGAATCACTGAGTCACAGAGTCACAGAGACATAGTGTCAGAGTCAAAGAGTCACAGAGACACAGAGTCACTGAGTCACAGTGACACAGAGTCACAGAGTCACAGAGTCACAGAGTAACAGAGACAGAGTCACAGAGTCACAGAGTCAGAGAGACACAGTGTCACAGAGTCACAGAAGCACAGAGACACAGAGTCACAGAGTCACAGAGACATTGTGTCACAGTCAAAGAGTCAAAGAGTCACAGTGACACAGAGTCACAGAGTCACACAGTCACAGAGGCACAGAGTCACAGAATCACTGAGTCACAGAGTCACAGAGACATAGTGTCAGAGTCAAAGAGTCACAGAGACACAGAGTCACACAGTCACAGTGACACAGAGTCACAGAGTCACAGAGTCACAGAGTCAGAGAGACACAGGGTCACAAATTCACAGAGACACAGTGTCACAAAGTCACAGACTCACGGAGACACAGAGTCACAGAGTCAAAGAATCACTGAGTCACAGAGTCACAGAGAAATAGTGTCACAGTCAAAGAGTCGCAGTGACACCGATACACAGAGTCACTGTGACAGAGTTTCAGAGTTACAGAGTCATAGTGGCACAGAGTCACAGATTCACAGAGACACAGAGTCACAGAATCACTGAGGCACAGAGTCACAGAGACATAGTGTCACAGTCAAAGAGTCACAGAGTCACAGAGACACAGAGTCACTGAGTCACAGTGACACAGAGACACAGAGTCACAGAATCACTGAGTCACAGAGTCACAGAGACATAGTGTCAGAGTCACAGAGTCTCAGTGACAGAGTCACAGAGTCACAGAGACATAGAGTCACAGCGACACTGAGTCACAGCGTCGCAGAGTCACGGAGACACAGAGACACAGAGTCACAGAGTCACAGAGACATAGAGTCAGAGTCACCGAGTCACAGAATTGCAGAGTCGCTGAGACAAAGGGACACAGATTCACAGACGCACACAGACACAGAGTAACAGAGACAGAGTCACAGAGTCAGAGAGGCACAGGGTCACAGATTCACAGTGTCACAGCAACACAGAGTCACAGCGTCGCAGAGTCACGGAGACACAGAGACACAGAGTCACAGAGTCACAGAGACAAAGAGTAAGAGGATCACAGAGACACAGACTCACAGAGTGACAGAGCCACAGAGTCACATGGGCACAGTGTCACAGAGACACAGAGACAAAGAGTAAGAGGATCACAGAGACACAGAGCCACAGAGTCACAGAGATACAGAGTAAGTGGATCAAGCGACACAGAATCACAGAGACAGAGAGACTCAGTGTAACAGAGTCACAGACTCACAGCGTCACAGAGACACACAGAGTAACAGAGACAGAGTCACAGAGTCACAGAGACATACAGTCAGTCACCGATTTAAGGACTTGCAGAGTCACAGAGTCACAGAATCACACAGTCACAGGGACACAGAGTCACAGAATCACAGAGTCAGAGAGACACAGGGTCACAGATTCACAGAGACACAGTGTCACAGAGTCACAGACTCATGGAGACACAGAGTCACAGAGTCACAGAGACATAGTGTCAGAGTCACAGAGTCACAGAGACATAGTGTCACAGTCACAGAGTCACAGAGTCACACAGTCACAGAGGCGCAGAGTCACAGAATCACTGAGTCACAGAGTCACAGAGACAGAGAGACACAGCGTCACAAATTCACAGAGACACAGTGTCACAGAGTCACAGACTCACGGAGACACAGAGTCACAGAGTCACAGAGTCACAGAGTCACAGAATCACTGAGTCACAGAGTCACTGAAAAATAGTGTCACAGTCAAAGAGTCGCAGTGACACAGATACACAGAGTCACTGTGACAGAGTTTCAGAGTTACAGAGTCATAGTGGCACAGAGTCACAGATTCACAGAGACACAGAGTCACAGAATCACTGAGTCACAGAGTCACAGAGACATAGGGTCACAGTCAAAGAGTCACAGTGACACAGAATCACAGAGACACAGAGTCACAGAGACAAAGAGTAAGAGGATCACAGAGACACAGACTCACAGAGTGACAGAGCCACAGAGTCACATGGGCACAGTGTCACAGAGACACAGAGACAAAGAGTAAGAGGATCACAGAGACACAGAGCCACAGAGTCACAGAGATACAGAGTAAGTGGATCAAGAGACACAGAATCACAGAGACAGAGAGACTCAGTGTAACAGAGACGTAGTGTCACAGTCAAAGAGTCACAGTGACACAGTGACACAGAGTCACAGAGTCACACAGTCACAGAGGCACAGAGTCACAGAATCACTGAGTCACAGAGTCACAGAGGCACAGAGTCACAGAATCACTGAGTCACAGAGACATAGTGTTACAGTCAAAGAGTCACAGTGACACAGAATCACAGAGTCACAGAGTCACAGAGTCACAGAGGCACAGAGTCACAGAATCACTGAGTCACAGAGTCACAGAGACATAGTGTCAGAATCAAAGAGTCACAGAGACACAGAGTCACTGAGTCACAGTGACACAGAGTCACAGAGTCACAATGACACAGAGTCACAGAGTCACAGAGTCACAGAGACAGAGTCACAGAGTCACAGAGTCACAGAGTCACTGAAAAATAGTGTCACAGTCAAAGAGTCGCAGTGACACAGATACACAGAGTCACTGTGACAGAGTTTCAGAGTTACAGAGTCATAGTGGCACAGAGTCACAGATTCACAGAGACACAGAGTCACAGAATCACTGAGTCACAGAGTCACAGAGACATAGGGTCACAGTCAAAGAGTCACAGTGACACAGAATCACAGAGACACAGAGTCACAGAGACAAAGAGTAAGAGGATCACAGAGACACAGACTCACAGAGTGACAGAGCCACAGAGTCACATGGGCACAGTGTCACAGAGACACAGAGACAAAGAGTAAGAGGATCACAGAGACACAGAGCCACAGAGTCACAGAGATACAGAGTAAGTGGATCAAGAGACACAGAATCACAGAGACAGAGAGACTCAGTGTCACAGAGACACACAGAGTAACAGAGACAGAGTCACAGAGTCACAGAGACATACAGTCAGTCAAAGAGTCACAGTGACACAGTGACACAGAGTCACAGAGACACACAGAGTAACAGAGACAGAGTCACAGAGTCACAGAGACATACAGTCAGTCACCGATTTAAGGACTTGCAGAGTCACAGAGTCACAGAGTCACACAGTCACAGGGACACAGAGTCACAGAATCACACAGTCAGAGAGACACAGGGTCACAGATTCACAGAGACACAGTGTCACAGAGTCACAGACTCATGGAGACACAGAGTCACAGAGTCACAGAGACATAGTGTCAGAGTCACAGAGTCACAGAGACATAGTGTCACAGTCACAGAGTCACAGAGTCACACAGTCACAGAGGCACAGAGTCACAGAATCACTGAGTCACAGAGTCACAGAGACAGAGTCACAGAGTCACAGAGACAGAGAGACACAGCGTCACAAATTCACAGAGACACAGTGTCACAGAGTCATAGACTCACGGAGACACAGAGTCACAGAGTCACAGAGTCACAGAATCACTGAGTCACAGAGTCACAGAGAAATAGTGTCACAGTCAAAGAGTCGCAGTGACACAGATACACAGAGTCACTGTGACAGAGTTTCAGAGTTACAGAGTCATAGTGGCACAGAGTCACAGATTCACAGAGACACAGAGTCACAGAATCACTGAGTCACAGAGTCACAGAGACATAGTGTCACAGTCAAAGAGTCACAGTGACACAGAATCACAGAGTCACAGAGTCACACAGTCACAGAGGCACAGAGTCACAGAATCACTGAGTCACAGAGTCACAGAGACATAGTATCAGAATCAAAGAGTCACAGTGACACAGAGTCACAGAGTCACAGAGTCACACAGTCACAGAGACACAGAGTCACAGAATCACTGAGTCACAGAGTGACAGAGTCATAGATTCATAGAGTCACAGAGTAACAGAGTCACAGAGACATAGAGTCAGAGACTCAGAGTCAAAGATTCACAGAGTCACAGAGACACAGAGTCACAGAGACAGTGAGTCACAGAGACACAGAGTCACAGAGTCTCAGAGACACAGAGTCACAGAGTCACAGATACATAGATTCATAGAGTCACAGAGTCACAGTCACAGATTCACAGAGTCACAGAGACATAGTCAGTCACCGATTTAAGGACTTGCAGAGTCACTGAGACAAAGCGACACAGAGTCACAGACATACACAGACACAGAGTAACAGAGACAGAGTCACAGAGTCAGAGAGACACAGGGCCACAGATTCACAGAGACACAGTGTCACAGAGTCGCACAGCCACAGAGACACAGAGTCACAGAACCACTGAGTCACAGATTCACAGAGACATAGTGTCACAGTCAAAGAGTCTCAGTGTTACAGAGTCACATATTCACAGAGTCACAGATTCACAGACACACAAAGTCACAGAATTTCAGAGTCACAGATACACAGAGTCACACAGACACAGTTTCACAGAGTCACAGAGACACAGAGACAGAGGGACACAGAATCACAGAGTCAAAGAGAAACAGTCCCAGAGTCACAACATCACAGAGTCACAGAGACACAGGGACACAGGCTCACAGAGTCACAGATCCACAGAGTAACAGAGACACAGAGTCACAGATTCACAGGAACACAGAGACATAGATTTGCAGAGTCTTAGAGTCACAGAGTCACAGAGACACAGTTACACAGAGTCACAGACTTACAGAGACTCAGAGTAATAGAGTCACAAAGACACAGACTCACAGAGTGACAGAGCCACAGAGTCACATGGGCACAGTGTCACAGAGACACAGAGACAAGGAGTAAGAGGATCACAGAGACACAGAGCCACAGAGTCACAGAGATACAGAGTAAGTGGATCAAGAGACACAGAATCACAGAGACAGAGAGACTCAGTGTAACAGAGTCACACAGTCAGAGAGACATAGTGTAACAGAGTCACAGACTCACAGCGTCACAGAGACACACAGAGTAACAGAGACAGAGTCACAGAGTCACAGAGACATACAGTCAGTCACCGATTTAAGGACTTGAAGAGTCACAGAGTCACACAGTCACAGAGACACATAGTCACAGAATCACAGTGTCAGAGAGACACAGGGTCACAGATTCACAGAGACACAGTGTCACAGAGTCACAGACTCACGGAGACACAGAGTCACAGAGACATAGTGTCACAGTCACAGAGTCACAGAGTCACACAGTCACAGAGGCACAGAGTCACAGAATCACTGAGTCACAGAGTCACAGAGGCACAGAGTCACAGAATCACTGAGTCACAGAGACATAGTGTTACAGTCAAAGAGTCACAGTGACACAGAATCACAGAGTCACAGAGTCACAGAGTCACAGAGGCACAGAGTCACAGAATCACTGAGTCACAGAGTCACAGAGACATAGTGTCAGAATCAAAGAGTCACAGAGACACAGAGTCACTGAGTCACAGTGACACAGAGTCACAGAGTCACACAGTCACAATGACACAGAGTCACAGAGTCACAGAGTCACAGAGACAGAGTCACAGAGTCACAGAGACAGAGAGACACAGAGTCACAAATTCACAGAGACACAGAGTCACAGAATCACTGAGTCACAGAGTGACAGAGTCATAGATTCATAGAGTCACAGAGTAACAGAGTCACAGAGACATAGAGTCAGAGACACAGAGTCAAAGATTCACAGAGTCACAGAGACACAGAGTCACAGAGACAGTGAGTCACAGATACACAGAGACACAGAGTCACAGAGACAGTGAGTCACAGAGACACAGAGTCACAGAGTCTCAGAGACACAGAGTCACAGAGTCACAGATACATAGATTCATAGAGTCACAGAGTCACAGTCACAGATTCACAGAGTAACAGAGACATAGAGTCAGATTCAGAGAGTCACAGAGACATAGTCAGTCACCGATTTAAGGACTTGCAGAGTCACTGAGACAAAGCGACACAGAGTCACAGACATACACAGACACAGAGTAACAGAGACAGAGTCACAGAGTCAGAGAGACACAGGGTCACAGATTCACAGAGACACAGTGTCACAGAGTCACACAGCCACAGAGACATAGATTCACAGAATCACTGAGTCACAGATTCACAGAGACATAGTGTCACAGTCAAAGAGTCTCAGAGTTACAGAGTCACAGATTCACAGAGTCACAGATTCACAGACACACAAAGTCACAGAATTTCAGAGTCACAGATACACAGAGTCACACAGACACAGTTTCACAGAGTCACAGAGACACAGAGACAGAGGGACACAGAATCACAGAGTCAACGAGAAACAGTCTCAGAGTCACAACATCACAGAGTCACAGATCCACAGAGTCACAGAGACACAGAATCACAGAGTCACATTGACAGAGTCTCAGAGTCACAGAGTCACAGAGTCACAAAGGCGCAGAGTCACAGAGTCACTGAGTCACAGAGACACAGAGACTCAGCGTCAGAGTACCAGAGTAACAGAGACATAGTCACAGTATCACAGAGACAGAGTCACAGAGTCTCAGAGACACAGAGTCACAGAGTCACATAGTCACAGAGTCACAGATACATATATTCATAGAGTCACAGAGTGACAGAGTCACAGAGTAACAGAGTCACAGAGACATAGAGTCAGAGTCACAGAGCCACAGCGACACAGAGTCACAGACACACAGAGACACAGAGTCACAGTGACAGTGAGTCACAGAGTCAGAGAATCACAGAGTCACAGAGTCACAGAGACGCACAGTCACAGGGTCACAGAATCATAGAGTCATTGAGTCACAGATTCACAGTCACTGAATCACAGAGACAGAGTCACAGAGACAGAGTCACAGAATCATCGAGAAACAGGGTCACAGAGTTTCAGAGTCATAGTGGCACAGAGTCACAGAGACACAGAGTCACAGACTCAAAGAGACACAGAGACACAGAGACAGAGGGACACAGAATCACAGAATCAAAGAGACACAGTCTCAGATTCACAACATCACAGAGTCACAGATCCACAGAGTCACAGAGACACAGAGTCACAGAGACAGGGTCACAGAATCATCGAGACACAGGGTCACAGAATTTCAGAGTCACAGATACACAAAGTCACAGAGACACAGTTTCACAGAGTCACAGAGACACAGAGACACAGAGAGAGAGGGACACAAAATCACAGATTCAAAGAGAAACAGCCCCAGAGTCACAACATCACAGAGTCACAGAGACACAGGGACACAGGCTCACAGAGTCACAGATCCACAGAGTAACATAGACACAGAGTCACAGATTCACAGAAACACAGAGACATAGATTTGCAGAGTCTTAGAGTCACAGAGTCACAGAGACACAGTTACAAAGAGTCACAGACTTACAGAGACTCAGAGTAATAGAGTCACAGAGACACAGACTCACAGAGTGACAGAGCCACAGAGTCACATGGGCACAGTGTCACAGAGACACAGAGACAAAGAGTAAGAGGATCACAGAGACACAGAGCCACAGAGTCACAGAGATACAGAGTAAGTGGATCAAGAGACACAGAATCACAGAGACAGAGAGACTCAGTGTAACAGAGTCACACAGTCAGAGAGACATAGTGTAACAGAGTCACAGACTCACAGCGACACAGAGACACACAGAGTAACAGAGACAGAGTCACAGAGTCACAGAGACATACAGTCAGTCACCGATTTAAGGACTTGCAGAGTCACAGAGTCACAGAGTCACACAGTCACAGGGACACAGAGTCACAGAGACACAGTGTCACAGAGTCACAGACTCACGGAGACACAGAGTCACAGAGTCACAGAGTCACAGAGACATTGTGTCACAGTCAAAGAGTCAAAGAGTCACACAGTCACAGAGGCACAGAGTCACAGAGTCACACAGTCACAGAGGCACAGAGTCACAGAATCACTGAGTCACAGAGTCACAGAGACATAGTGTCAGAGTCAAAGAGTCACAGAGACACAGAGTCACTGAGTCACAGTGACACAGAGTCACAGAGTCACAGAGTCACAGAGTAACAGAGACAGAGTCACAGAGTCACAGAGTCAGAGAGACACAGTGTCACAGAGTCACAGAAGCACAGAGACACAGAGTCACAGAGTCACAGAGACATTGTGTCACAGTCAAAGAGTCAAAGAGTCACAGTGACACAGAGTCACAGAGTCACACAGTCACAGAGGCACAGAGTCACAGAATCACTGAGTCACAGAGTCACAGAGACATAGTGTCAGAGTCAAAGAGTCACAGAGACACAGAGTCACACAGTCACAGTGACACAGAGTCACAGAGTCACAGAGTCACAGAGTCAGAGAGACACAGGGTCACAAATTCACAGAGACACAGTGTCACAAAGTCACAGACTCACGGAGACACAGAGTCACAGAGTCAAAGAATCACTGAGTCACAGAGTCACAGAGAAATAGTGTCACAGTCAAAGAGTCGCAGTGACACCGATACACAGAGTCACTGTGACAGAGTTTCAGAGTTACAGAGTCATAGTGGCACAGAGTCACAGATTCACAGAGACACAGAGTCACAGAATCACTGAGGCACAGAGTCACAGAGACATAGTGTCACAGTCAAAGAGTCACAGAGTCACAGAGACACAGAGTCACTGAGTCACAGTGACACAGAGACACAGAGTCACAGAATCACTGAGTCACAGAGTCACAGAGACATAGTGTCAGAGTCACAGAGTCTCAGTGACAGAGTCACAGAGTCACAGAGACATAGAGTCACAGCGACACTGAGTCACAGCGTCGCAGAGTCACGGAGACACAGAGACACAGAGTCACAGAGTCACAGAGACATAGAGTCAGAGTCACCGAGTCACAGAATTGCAGAGTCGCTGAGACAAAGGGACACAGATTCACAGACGCACACAGACACAGAGTAACAGAGACAGAGTCACAGAGTCAGAGAGGCACAGGGTCACAGATTCACAGTGTCACAGCAACACAGAGTCACAGCGTCGCAGAGTCACGGAGACACAGAGACACAGAGTCACAGAGTCACAGAGACAAAGAGTAAGAGGATCACAGAGACACAGACTCACAGAGTGACAGAGCCACAGAGTCACATGGGCACAGTGTCACAGAGACACAGAGACAAAGAGTAAGAGGATCACAGAGACACAGAGCCACAGAGTCACAGAGATACAGAGTAAGTGGATCAAGCGACACAGAATCACAGAGACAGAGAGACTCAGTGTAACAGAGTCACAGACTCACAGCGTCACAGAGACACACAGAGTAACAGAGACAGAGTCACAGAGTCACAGAGACATACAGTCAGTCACCGATTTAAGGACTTGCAGAGTCACAGAGTCACAGAATCACACAGTCACAGGGACACAGAGTCACAGAATCACAGAGTCAGAGAGACACAGGGTCACAGATTCACAGAGACACAGTGTCACAGAGTCACAGACTCATGGAGACACAGAGTCACAGAGTCACAGAGACATAGTGTCAGAGTCACAGAGTCACAGAGACATAGTGTCACAGTCACAGAGTCACAGAGTCACACAGTCACAGAGGCGCAGAGTCACAGAATCACTGAGTCACAGAGTCACAGAGACAGAGAGACACAGCGTCACAAATTCACAGAGACACAGTGTCACAGAGTCACAGACTCACGGAGACACAGAGTCACAGAGTCACAGAGTCACAGAGTCACAGAATCACTGAGTCACAGAGTCACTGAAAAATAGTGTCACAGTCAAAGAGTCGCAGTGACACAGATACACAGAGTCACTGTGACAGAGTTTCAGAGTTACAGAGTCATAGTGGCACAGAGTCACAGATTCACAGAGACACAGAGTCACAGAATCACTGAGTCACAGAGTCACAGAGACATAGGGTCACAGTCAAAGAGTCACAGTGACACAGAATCACAGAGACACAGAGTCACAGAGACAAAGAGTAAGAGGATCACAGAGACACAGACTCACAGAGTGACAGAGCCACAGAGTCACATGGGCACAGTGTCACAGAGACACAGAGACAAAGAGTAAGAGGATCACAGAGACACAGAGCCACAGAGTCACAGAGATACAGAGTAAGTGGATCAAGAGACACAGAATCACAGAGACAGAGAGACTCAGTGTAACAGAGACGTAGTGTCACAGTCAAAGAGTCACAGTGACACAGTGACACAGAGTCACAGAGTCACACAGTCACAGAGGCACAGAGTCACAGAATCACTGAGTCACAGAGTCACAGAGGCACAGAGTCACAGAATCACTGAGTCACAGAGACATAGTGTTACAGTCAAAGAGTCACAGTGACACAGAATCACAGAGTCACAGAGTCACAGAGTCACAGAGGCACAGAGTCACAGAATCACTGAGTCACAGAGTCACAGAGACATAGTGTCAGAATCAAAGAGTCACAGAGACACAGAGTCACTGAGTCACAGTGACACAGAGTCACAGAGTCACAATGACACAGAGTCACAGAGTCACAGAGTCACAGAGACAGAGTCACAGAGTCACAGAGTCACAGAGTCACTGAAAAATAGTGTCACAGTCAAAGAGTCGCAGTGACACAGATACACAGAGTCACTGTGACAGAGTTTCAGAGTTACAGAGTCATAGTGGCACAGAGTCACAGATTCACAGAGACACAGAGTCACAGAATCACTGAGTCACAGAGTCACAGAGACATAGGGTCACAGTCAAAGAGTCACAGTGACACAGAATCACAGAGACACAGAGTCACAGAGACAAAGAGTAAGAGGATCACAGAGACACAGACTCACAGAGTGACAGAGCCACAGAGTCACATGGGCACAGTGTCACAGAGACACAGAGACAAAGAGTAAGAGGATCACAGAGACACAGAGCCACAGAGTCACAGAGATACAGAGTAAGTGGATCAAGAGACACAGAATCACAGAGACAGAGAGACTCAGTGTCACAGAGACACACAGAGTAACAGAGACAGAGTCACAGAGTCACAGAGACATACAGTCAGTCAAAGAGTCACAGTGACACAGTGACACAGAGTCACAGAGACACACAGAGTAACAGAGACAGAGTCACAGAGTCACAGAGACATACAGTCAGTCACCGATTTAAGGACTTGCAGAGTCACAGAGTCACAGAGTCACACAGTCACAGGGACACAGAGTCACAGAATCACACAGTCAGAGAGACACAGGGTCACAGATTCACAGAGACACAGTGTCACAGAGTCACAGACTCATGGAGACACAGAGTCACAGAGTCACAGAGACATAGTGTCAGAGTCACAGAGTCACAGAGACATAGTGTCACAGTCACAGAGTCACAGAGTCACACAGTCACAGAGGCACAGAGTCACAGAATCACTGAGTCACAGAGTCACAGAGACAGAGTCACAGAGTCACAGAGACAGAGAGACACAGCGTCACAAATTCACAGAGACACAGTGTCACAGAGTCATAGACTCACGGAGACACAGAGTCACAGAGTCACAGAGTCACAGAATCACTGAGTCACAGAGTCACAGAGAAATAGTGTCACAGTCAAAGAGTCGCAGTGACACAGATACACAGAGTCACTGTGACAGAGTTTCAGAGTTACAGAGTCATAGTGGCACAGAGTCACAGATTCACAGAGACACAGAGTCACAGAATCACTGAGTCACAGAGTCACAGAGACATAGTGTCACAGTCAAAGAGTCACAGTGACACAGAATCACAGAGTCACAGAGTCACACAGTCACAGAGGCACAGAGTCACAGAATCACTGAGTCACAGAGTCACAGAGACATAGTATCAGAATCAAAGAGTCACAGTGACACAGAGTCACAGAGTCACAGAGTCACACAGTCACAGAGACACAGAGTCACAGAATCACTGAGTCACAGAGTGACAGAGTCATAGATTCATAGAGTCACAGAGTAACAGAGTCACAGAGACATAGAGTCAGAGACTCAGAGTCAAAGATTCACAGAGTCACAGAGACACAGAGTCACAGAGACAGTGAGTCACAGAGACACAGAGTCACAGAGTCTCAGAGACACAGAGTCACAGAGTCACAGATACATAGATTCATAGAGTCACAGAGTCACAGTCACAGATTCACAGAGTCACAGAGACATAGTCAGTCACCGATTTAAGGACTTGCAGAGTCACTGAGACAAAGCGACACAGAGTCACAGACATACACAGACACAGAGTAACAGAGACAGAGTCACAGAGTCAGAGAGACACAGGGCCACAGATTCACAGAGACACAGTGTCACAGAGTCGCACAGCCACAGAGACACAGAGTCACAGAACCACTGAGTCACAGATTCACAGAGACATAGTGTCACAGTCAAAGAGTCTCAGTGTTACAGAGTCACATATTCACAGAGTCACAGATTCACAGACACACAAAGTCACAGAATTTCAGAGTCACAGATACACAGAGTCACACAGACACAGTTTCACAGAGTCACAGAGACACAGAGACAGAGGGACACAGAATCACAGAGTCAAAGAGAAACAGTCCCAGAGTCACAACATCACAGAGTCACAGAGACACAGGGACACAGGCTCACAGAGTCACAGATCCACAGAGTAACAGAGACACAGAGTCACAGATTCACAGGAACACAGAGACATAGATTTGCAGAGTCTTAGAGTCACAGAGTCACAGAGACACAGTTACACAGAGTCACAGACTTACAGAGACTCAGAGTAATAGAGTCACAAAGACACAGACTCACAGAGTGACAGAGCCACAGAGTCACATGGGCACAGTGTCACAGAGACACAGAGACAAGGAGTAAGAGGATCACAGAGACACAGAGCCACAGAGTCACAGAGATACAGAGTAAGTGGATCAAGAGACACAGAATCACAGAGACAGAGAGACTCAGTGTAACAGAGTCACACAGTCAGAGAGACATAGTGTAACAGAGTCACAGACTCACAGCGTCACAGAGACACACAGAGTAACAGAGACAGAGTCACAGAGTCACAGAGACATACAGTCAGTCACCGATTTAAGGACTTGAAGAGTCACAGAGTCACACAGTCACAGAGACACATAGTCACAGAATCACAGTGTCAGAGAGACACAGGGTCACAGATTCACAGAGACACAGTGTCACAGAGTCACAGACTCACGGAGACACAGAGTCACAGAGACATAGTGTCACAGTCACAGAGTCACAGAGTCACACAGTCACAGATGCACAGAGTCACAGAATCACTGAGTCACAGAGTCACAGAGACATAGTGTCAGAGTCAAAGAGTCACAGAGACACAGAGTCACACAGTCACAGTGACACAGAGTCACAGAGTCACAGAGACATAGTGTCACAGTCACAGAGTCACAGAGTCACACAGTCACAGAGGCACAGAGTCACAGAATCACTGAGTCACAGAGTCACAGAGACACAGTGTCACAGTCAAAGAGTCACAGTGACACAGAATCACAGAGTCACAGAGTCACAGAGTCACAGAGGCACAGAGTCACAGAATCACAGAGTCACAGAGACATAGTGTCAGAATCAAAGAGTCACAGAGACACAGAGTCACTGAGTCACAGTGACACAGAGTCACAGAGTCACACAGTCACAGAGGCACAGAGTCACAGAGTCACAGAGACAGAGTCACAGAGTCACAGAGACAGAGAGACACAGCGTCACAAATTCACGGAGACACAGAGTCACAGAGTCACAGAGTCACAGAATCACTGAGTCACAGAGTCACAGAGAAATAGTGTCACAGTCAAAGAGTCGCAGTGACACAGATACACAGAGTCACTGTGACAGAGTTTCAGAGTTACAGAGTCATAGTGGCACAGAGTCATAGATTCACAGAGACACAGAGTCACAGAATTACTGAGTCACAGGTACAAGACACAGAGTCACAGAGACACAGAGAGACAGAGACATAGAGACAGAGGGATACAGAATCACACATTCACAGCGACACAGAGTCACAGTGTTACAGAGTCACAGAATCACTGAGTCACAGAGACACAGGAGACACAGAGTCACAGTCTCACAGAGTCACAGAGTCACAGAGAGACAGATTCACAGAGACACAGAGTCACGGAGTCACAGAGTCACAGAGTCAGAAAATCACAGAGTCACAGAGTCAGAGTCTCAGAATCTGAGAGTCACAGAGACGCACAGTCACAGAGTCACAGAATCATAGAGTCATTGAGTCACAGAGTCACTGAGTCACAGAGACACAGAGTCACAGAGTCACAGAGTAACAGAGTCAAAGAGACACAGTCTCAGAGTCACAGCGTCACAGAGTCACAGAGTCACAGTGTCTCAATGGCACAGATACACAGAGACACAATGTCACAGAGACAGCGTCACAGATTCACAGAAACACAGAGACATAGATTCGCTGAGTCTTAGAGTCACAGAGTCACAGAGACACAGTTACACAGAGTCACAGACTTACAGAGACTCAGAGTAATAGAGTCACAGAGACACAGACTCACAGAGTGACAGAGCCACAGAGACACATGGGCACAGTGTCACAGAGACACAGAGACACAGAGTAAGAGGATCACAGAGACAGAGCCACAGAGTCACAGACACACAATGTCACAGAGTCACTGAGACACAGAGTCACAGAGACACAGAGACACAGAGTCACAGAGTCACTGAGACACAGAGTCACAGAGACACAGAGACACAGAGTCACAGAGACACAGAGACATAGAGTCACAGAGTCACAGAGTCACAGAGACATAGAGTCAGAGTCACCAAGTCACAGACTTGCAGAGTCACTGAGACAAAGAGCCACAATGTCACAGAGTCACAGAGTCACAGTGTCACAGAGTCACAGAGTCACAGTGTCACAGAGTCACAGAGTCACAGAGTCACAGAGTCACAGAGTCACGGAGACACAGAGTCACAGAGTCACAGAGACACTGATTCACAGAGACACAGAGTCACAGAGACACAGAGTCACAGAGACACAGAACCACAGAGTCCCAAGAGTCACAGAGTCACGGAGACACAGAGTCACAGAGTCAGAGTATCACAGAGTCACAGAGTCGCAGCATCACAGGGTCACAGAGACACAGAAACGCAGAGTCACAGAGACAGAGAGTCACAGAGTCACATAGTGGCAGAGTCACAGAGTCACAGAATCACTGAGTCACAGAGACACAGGAGACACAGAGTCACAGTCTCACAGAGTCACAGAGTCACAGAGAGACAGATTCACAGAGACACAGAGTCACAGAGTCACAGAGTCAGAAAATCACAGAGTCACAGAGTCAGAGTCTCAGAATCTGAGAGTCACAGAGACGCACAGTCACAGAGTCACAGAATCATAGAGTCATTGAGTCACAGAGTCACAGAGACACAGAGTCACAGAGTCAAAGAGACACAGTCTCAGAGTCACAGCGTCACAGAGTCACAGAGTCACAGTGTCTCAATGGCACAGATACACAGAGACACAATGTCACAGAGACAGCGTCACAGATTCACAGAAACACAGAGACATAGATTCGCTGAGTCTTAGAGTCACAGAGTCACAGAGACACAGTTACACAGAGTCACAGACTTACAGAGACTCAGAGTAATAGAGTCACAGAGACACAGACTCACAGAGTGACAGAGCCACAGAGACACATGGGCACAGTGTCACAGAGACACAGAGACACAGAGTAAGAGGATCACAGAGACACAGAGCCACAGAGTCACAGACACACAATGTCACAGAGTCACTGAGACACAGAGTCACAGAGACACACAGACACAGAGTCACAGAGTCACTGAGACACAGAGTCACAGAGACACAGAGACACAGAGTCACAGAGACACAGAGACATAGATTCGCTGAGTCTTAGAGTCACAGAGTCACAGAGACACAGTTACACAGAGTCACAGACTTACAGAGACTCAGAGTAATAGAGTCACAGAGACACAGACTCACAGAGTGACAGAGCCACAGAGTCACATGGGCACAGTGTCACAGAGACACAGAGACACAGAGTAAGAGGATCACAGAGACACAGAGCCACAGAGTCACAGACACATAGTGTCACAGAGTCACTGAGACACAGAGTCACAGAGACACAGAGACACAGAGTCACAGAGACACAGAGACATAGAGTCACAGAGTCACAGAGTCACAGAGACATAGAGTCAGAGTCACCAAGTCACAGACTTGCAGAGTCACTGGGACAAAGAGACACAGAGTCACAGACATACACAAACACAGAGTAACAGAGACAGAGGGACACAGAGTCACAGAGTCACAGAGACATAATGTCAGAGTCAAAGAGTCACAGAGACACAGCGTCACAGAGTCACTGAGTTACAGAGTCACAGAGTCACAGAGTCAGAAAATCACAGAGTCTCAGAGTCAGAGTCTCAGAATCTGAGAGTCACAGAGACGCACAGTCACAGAGTCACAGAATCATAGAGTCATTGAGTCACAGAGTCACTGAGTCACAGAGACACAGAATCACAGAGTCAAAGAGACACAGTCTCAGAGTCACAGCGTCACAGAGTCACAGTGTCTCAATGGCACAGATACACAGAGACACAATGTCACAGAGACAGCGTCACAGATTCACAGAAACACAGAGACATAGATTCGCTGAGTCTTAGAGTCACAGAGTCACAGAGACACAGTTACACAGAGTCACAGACTTACAGAGACTCAGAGTAATAGAGTCACAGAGACACAGACTCACAGAGTGACAGAGCCACAGAGTCACATTGGCACAGTGTCACAGAGACACAGAGACACAGAGTAAGAGGATCACAGAGACACAGAGCCACAGAGTCACAGACACACAGTGTCACCGAGTCACTGAGACACAGAGTCACAGAGTCACTGAGATACAGAGTCACAGAGACACAGAGACACAGAGTCACAGAGACACAGAGACATAGAGTCACAGAGTCACAGAGTCACAGAGACATAGAGTCAGAGTCACCAAGTCACAGACTTGCAGAGTCACTGAGACAAAGAGACACAGAGTCACAGACATACACAAACACAGAGTAACAGAGACAGAGGGACACAGAATCACAGAGTCACAGAGACACAGAGTCGCAGATACACAGAGTCACAGAGTCACAGAGACATAATGTCAGAGTCAAAGAGTCACAGACACACAGTGTCACCGAGTCACTGAGACACAGAGTCACAGAGTCACTGAGATACAGAGTCACAGAGTCACTGAGATACAGAGTCACAGAGACACAGAGACACAGAGTCACAGAGACACAGAGACATAGAGTCACAGAGTCACAGAGTCACAGAGACATAGAGTCAGAGTCACCAAGTCACAGACTTGCAGAGTCACTGAGACAAAGAGCCACAATGTCACAGAGTCACAGAGTCACAGTGTCACAAAGTCACAGAGTCACAGTGTCACAGAGTCACAGAGTCACAGAGTCACAGAGTCACAGAGTCACGGAGACATAGAGTCACAGAGTCACAGAGACACTGATTCACAGAGACACAGAGTCACAGAGACACAGAGTCACAGAGACACAGAACCACAGAGTCCCAAGAGTCACAGAGTCACGGAGACACAGAGTCACAGAGTCAGAGTATCACAGAATCACAGAGTCAGAGAGACACAGGGTCACAGATTCACAGAGACACAGTGTCACAGAGTCACAGACTCATGGAGACACAGAGTCACAGAGTCACAGAGACATAGTGTCAGAGTCACAGAGTCACAGAGACATAGTGTCACAGTCACAGAGTCACAGAGTCACACAGTCACAGAGGCACAGAGTCACAGAGTCACAGAGTCACAGAGTCACAGAATCACTGAGTCACAGAGTCACAGAGAAATAGTGTCACAGTCAAAGAGTCGCAGTGACACAGATACACAGAGTCACTGTGACAGAGTTTCAGAGTTACAGAGTCATAGTGGCACAGAGTCACAGATTCACAGAGACACAGAGTCACAGAATCACTGAGTCACAGAGTCACAGAGACATAGTGTCACAGTCAAAGAGTCACAGTGACACAGAATCACAGAGACACAGAGTCACAGAGTCACAGAGACAAAGAGTAAGAGGATCACAGAGACACAGACTCACAGAGTGACAGAGCCACAGAGTCACATGGGCACAGTGTCACAGAGACACAGAGACAAAGAGTAAGAGGATCACAGAGACACAGAGCCACAGAGTCACAGAGATACAGAGTAAGTGGATCAAGAGACACAGAATCACAGAGACAGAGAGACTCAGTGTAACAGAGTCACACAGTCAGAGAGACATAGTGTAACAGAGTCACAGACTCACAGCGTCACAGAGACACACAGAGTAACAGAGACAGAGTCACAGAGTCACAGAGACATACAGTCAGTCACCGATTTAAGGACTTGCAGAGTCACAGAGTCACAGAGTCACACAGTCACAGGGACACAGAGTCACAGAATCACAGAGTCAGAGAGACACAGGGTCAAAGATTCACAGAGACACAGTGTCACAGAGTCACAGACTCATGGAGACACAGAGTCACAGAGTCACAGAGACATAGTGTCAGAGTCACAGAGTCACAGAGACATAGTGTCACAGTCACAGAGTCACAGAGTCACACAGTCACAGAGGCACAGAGTCACAGAATCACTGAGTCACAGAGTCACAGAGACAGAGTCACAGAGTCACAGAGACAGAGAGACACAGCGTCACAAATTCACAGAGACACAGTGTCACAGAGTCATAGACTCACGGAGACACAGAGTCACAGAGTCACAGAGTCACAGAATCACTGAGTCACAGAGTCACAGAGAAATAGTGTCACAGTCAAAGAGTCGCAGTGACACAGATACACAGAGTCACTGTGACAGAGTTTCAGAGTTACAGAGTCATAGTGGCACAGAGTCATAGATTCACAGAGACACAGAGTCACAGAATTACTGAGTCACAGGTACAAGACACAGAGTCACAGAGACACAGAGAGACAGAGACATAGAGACAGAGGGATACAGAATCACACATTCACAGCGACACAGAGTCACAGTGTTACAGAGTCACAGAATCACTGAGTCACAGAGACACAGGAGACACAGAGTCACAGTCTCACAGAGTCACAGAGTCACAGAGAGACAGAGTCACAGAGACACAGAGTCACGGAGTCACAGAGACACAGGAGACACAGAGTCACAGTCTCACAGAGTCACAGAGTCACAGAGAGACAGATTCACAGAGACACAGAGTCACGGAGTCACAGAGTCACAGAGTCAGAAAATCACAGAGTCACAGAGTCAGAGTCTCAGAATCTGAGAGTCACAGAGACGCACAGTCACAGAGTCACAGAATCATAGAGTCATTGAGTCACAGAGTCACTGAGTCACAGAGACACAGAGTCACAGAGTCACAGAGTAACAGAGTCAAAGAGACACAGTCTCAGAGTCACAGCGTCACAGAGTCACAGAGTCACAGTGTCTCAATGGCACAGATACACAGAGACACAATGTCATAGAGACAGCGTCACAGATTCACAGAAACACAGAGACATAGATTCGCTGAGTCTTAGAGTCACAGAGTCACAGAGACACAGTTACACAGAGTCACAGACTTACAGAGACTCAGAGTAATAGAGTCACAGAGACACAGACTCACAGAGTGACAGAGCCACAGAGACACATGGGCACAGTGTCACAGAGACACAGAGACACAGAGTAAGAGGATCACAGAGACACAGAGCCACAGAGTCACAGACACACAATGTCACAGAGTCACTGAGACACAGAGTCACAGAGACACAGAGACACAGAGTCACAGAGTCACTGAGACACAGAGTCACAGAGACACAGAGACACAGAGTCACAGAGACACAGAGACATAGAGTCACAGAGTCACAGAGTCACAGAGACATAGAGTCAGAGTCACCAAGTCACAGACTTGCAGAGTCACTGAGACAAAGAGCCACAATGTCACAGAGTCACAGAGTCACAGTGTCACAGAGTCACAGAGTCACAGTGTCACAGAGTCACAGAGTCACAGAGTCACAGAGTCACAGAGACACTGATTCACAGAGACACAGAGTCACAGAGACACAGAGTCACAGAGACACAGAACCACAGAGTCCCAAGAGTCACAGAGTCACGGAGACACAGAGTCACAGAGTCAGAGTATCACAGAGTCACAGAGTCGCAGCATCACAGGGTCACAGAGACACAGAAACGCAGAATCACAGAGACAGAGAGTCACAGAGTCACATAGTGGCAGAGTCACAGAGTCACAGAATCACTGAGTCACAGAGACACAGGAGACACAGAGTCACAGTCTCACAGAGTCACAGAGTCACAGAGAGACAGATTCACAGAGACACAGATTCACAGAGTCACAGAGTCACAGAGTCAGAAAATCACAGAGTCACAGAGTCAGAGTCTCAGAATCTGAGAGTCACAGAGACGCACAGTCACAGAGTCACAGAATCATAGAGTCATTGAGTCACAGAGTCACAGAGACACAGAGTCACAGAGTCAAAGAGACACAGTCTCAGAGTCACAGCGTCACAGAGTCACAGAGTCACAGTGTCTCAATGGCACAGATACACAGAGACACAATGTCACAGAGACAGCGTCACAGATTCACAGAAACACAGAGACATAGATTCGCTGAGTCTTAGAGTCACAGAGTCACAGAGACACAGTTACACAGAGTCACAGACTTACAGAGACTCAGAGTAATAGAGTCACAGAGACACAGACTCAGAGTGACAGAGCCACAGAGACACATGGGCACAGTGTCACAGAGACACAGAGTAAGAGGATCACATAGACACAGAGCCACAGAGTCACAGACACACAATGTCACAGAGTCACTGAGACACAGAGTCACAGAGACACAGAGACACAGAGTCACAGAGTCACTGAGACACAGAGTCACAGAGACACAGAGACACAGAGTCACAGAGACACAGAGACATAGATTCGCTGAGTCTTAGAGTCACAGAGTCACAGAGACACAGTTACACAGAGTCACAGACTTACAGAGACTCAGAGTAATAGAGTCACAGAGACACAGACTCACAGAGTGACAGAGCCACAGAGTCACATGGGCACAGTGTCACAGAGACACAGAGACACAGAGTAAGAGGATCACAGAGACACAGAGCCACAGAGTCACAGACACATAGTGTCACAGAGTCACTGAGACACAGAGTCACAGAGACACAGAGACACAGAGTCACAGAGACACAGAGACATAGAGTCACAGAGTCACAGAGTCACAGAGACATAGAGTCAGAGTCACCAAGTCACAGACTTGCAGAATCACTGGGACAAAGAGACACAGAGTCACAGACATACACAAACACAGAGTAACAGAGACAGAGGGACACAGAGTCACAGAGTCACAGAGACATAATGTCAGAGTCAAAGAGTCACAGAGACACAGCGTCACAGAGTCACTGAGTTACAGAGTCACAGAGTCACAGAGTCAGAAAATCACAGAGTCACAGAGTCAGAGTCTCAGAATCTGAGAGTCACAGAGACGCACAGTCACAGAGTCACAGAATCATAGAGTCATTGAGTCACAGAGTCACTGAGTCACAGAGACACAGAATCACAGAGTCAAAGAGACACAGTCTCAGAGTCACAGCGTCACAGAGTCACAGTGTCTCAATGGCACAGATACACAGAGACACAATGTCACAGAGACAGCGTCACAGATTCACAGAAACACAGAGACATAGATTCGCTGAGTCTTAGAGTCACAGAGTCACAGAGACACAGTTACACAGAGTCACAGACTTACAGAGACTCAGAGTAATAGAGTCACAGAGACACAGACTCACAGAGTGACAGAGCCACAGAGTCACATTGGCACAGTGTCACAGAGACACAGAGACACAGAGTAAGAGGATCACAGAGACACAGAGCCACAGAGTCACAGACACACAGTGTCACCGAGTCACTGAGACACAGAGTCACAGAGTCACTGAGATACAGAGTCACAGAGACACAGAGACACAGAGTCACAGAGACACAGAGACATAGAGTCACAGAGTCACAG
Organism: Chiloscyllium punctatum; assembly: GCF_047496795.1. NCBI lineage: Eukaryota > Metazoa > Chordata > Chondrichthyes > Orectolobiformes > Hemiscylliidae > Chiloscyllium > Chiloscyllium punctatum. Next base: position 108,100,279 of record NC_092742.1, on the reverse strand, counting down.
AGTCACAGAGACATAGAGTCAGAGTCACCAAGTCACAGACTTGCAGAGTCACTGAGACAAAGAGACACAGAGTCACAGACATACACAAACACAGAGTAACAGAGACAGAGGGACACAGAATCACAGAGTCACAGAGACACAGAGTCGCAGATACACAGAGTCACAGAGTCACAGAGACATAATGTCAGAGTCAAAGAGTCACAGACACACAGTGTCACCGAGTCACTGAGACACAGAGTCACAGAGTCACTGAGATACAGAGTCACAGAGACACAGAGACACAGAGTCACAGAGACACAGAGACATAGAGTCACAGAGTCACAGAGTCACAGAGACATAGAGTCAGAGTCACCAAGTCACAGACTTGCAGAGTCACTGAGACAAAGAGCCACAATGTCACAGAGTCACAGAGTCACAGTGTCACAAAGTCACAGAGTCACAGTGTCACAGAGTCACAGAGTCACAGAGTCACAGAGTCACAGAGTCACGGAGACATAGAGTCACAGAGTCACAGAGACACTGATTCACAGAGACACAGAGTCACAGAGACACAGAGTCACAGAGACACAGAACCACAGAGTCCCAAGAGTCACAGAGTCACGGAGACACAGAGTCACAGAGTCAGAGTATCACAGAATCACAGAGTCAGAGAGACACAGGGTCACAGATTCACAGAGACACAGTGTCACAGAGTCACAGACTCATGGAGACACAGAGTCACAGAGACATAGTGTCAGAGTCACAGAGTCACAGAGACATAGTGTCACAGTCACAGAGTCACAGAGTCACACAGTCACAGAGGCACAGAGTCACAGAGTCACAGAGTCACAGAGTCACAGAATCACTGAGTCACAGAGTCACAGAGAAATAGTGTCACAGTCAAAGAGTCGCAGTGACACAGATACACAGAGTCACTGTGACAGAGTTTCAGAGTTACAGAGTCATAGTGGCACAGAGTCACAGATTCACAGAGACACAGAGTCACAGAATCACTGAGTCACAGAGTCACAGAGACATAGTGTCACAGTCAAAGAGTCACAGTGACACAGAATCACAGAGACACAGAGTCACAGAGTCACAGAGACAAAGAGTAAGAGGATCACAGAGACACAGACTCACAGAGTGACAGAGCCACAGAGTCACATGGGCACAGTGTCACAGAGACACAGAGACAAGGAGTAAGAGGATCACAGAGACACAGAGCCACAGAGTCACAGAGATACAGAGTAAGTGGATCAAGAGACACAGAATCACAGAGACAGAGAGACTCAGTGTAACAGAGTCACACAGTCAGAGAGACATAGTGTAACAGAGTCACAGACTCACAGCGTCACAGAGACACACAGAGTAACAGAGACAGAGTCACAGAGTCACAGAGACATACAGTCAGTCACCGATTTAAGGACTTGCAGAGTCACAGAGTCACAGAGTCACACAGTCACAGGGACACAGAGTCACAGAATCACAGAGTCAGAGAGACACAGGGTCAAAGATTCACAGAGACACAGTGTCACAGAGTCACAGACTCATGGAGACACAGAGTCACAGAGTCACAGAGACATAGTGTCAGAGTCACAGAGTCACAGAGACATAGTGTCACAGTCACAGAGTCACAGAGTCACACAGTCACAGAGGCACAGAGTCACAGAATCACTGAGTCACAGAGTCACAGAGACAGAGTCACAGAGTCACAGAGACAGAGAGACACAGCGTCACAAATTCACAGAGACACAGTGTCACAGAGTCATAGACTCACGGAGACACAGAGTCACAGAGTCACAGAGTCACAGAATCACTGAGTCACAGAGTCACAGAGAAATAGTGTCACAGTCAAAGAGTCGCAGTGACACAGATACACAGAGTCACTGTGACAGAGTTTCAGAGTTACAGAGTCATAGTGGCACAGAGTCATAGATTCACAGAGACACAGAGTCACAGAATTACTGAGTCACAGGTACAAGACACAGAGTCACAGAGACACAGAGAGACAGAGACATAGAGACAGAGGGATACAGAATCACACATTCACAGCGACACAGAGTCACAGTGTTACAGAGTCACAGAATCACTGAGTCACAGAGACACAGGAGACACAGAGTCACAGTCTCACAGAGTCACAGAGTCACAGAGAGACAGATTCACAGAGACACAGAGTCACGGAGTCACAGAGTCACAGAGTCAGAAAATCACAGAGTCACAGAGTCAGAGTCTCAGAATCTGAGAGTCACAGAGACGCACAGTCACAGAGTCACAGAATCATAGAGTCATTGAGTCACAGAGTCACTGAGTCACAGAGACACAGAGTCACAGAGTCACAGAGTAACAGAGTCAAAGAGACACAGTCTCAGAGTCACAGCGTCACAGAGTCACAGAGTCACAGTGTCTCAATGGCACAGATACACAGAGACACAATGTCACAGAGACAGCGTCACAGATTCACAGAAACACAGAGACATAGATTCGCTGAGTCTTAGAGTCACAGAGTCACAGAGACACAGTTACACAGAGTCACAGACTTACAGAGACTCAGAGTAATAGAGTCACAGAGACACAGACTCACAGAGTGACAGAGCCACAGAGACACATGGGCACAGTGTCACAGAGACACAGAGACACAGAGTAAGAGGATCACAGAGACACAGAGCCACAGAGTCACAGACACACAATGTCACAGAGTCACTGAGACACAGAGTCACAGAGACACAGAGACACAGAGTCACAGAGTCACTGAGACACAGAGTCACAGAGACACAGAGACACAGAGTCACAGAGACACAGAGACATAGAGTCACAGAGTCACAGAGTCACAGAGACATAGAGTCAGAGTCACCAAGTCACAGACTTGCAGAGTCACTGAGACAAAGAGCCACAATGTCACAGAGTCACAGAGTCACAGTGTCACAGAGTCACAGAGTCACAGTGTCACAGAGTCACAGAGTCACAGAGTCACAGAGTCACAGAGACACTGATTCACAGAGACACAGAGTCACAGAGACACAGAGTCACAGAGACACAGAACCACAGAGTCCCAAGAGTCACAGAGTCACGGAGACACAGAGTCACAGAGTCAGAGTATCACAGACTCACAGAGTCGCAGCATCACAGGGTCACAGAGACACAGAAACGCAGAATCACAGAGACAGAGAGTCACAGAGTCACATAGTGGCAGAGTCACAGAGTCACAGAATCACTGAGTCACAGAGACACAGGAGACACAGAGTCACAGTCTCACAGAGTCACAGAGTCACAGAGAGACAGATTCACAGAGACACAGATTCACAGAGTCACAGAGTCACAGAGTCACAGAGTCAGAAAATCACAGAGTCACAGAGTCAGAGTCTCAGAATCTGAGAGTCACAGAGACGCACAGTCACAGAGTCACAGAATCATAGAGTCATTGAGTCACAGAGTCACAGAGACACAGAGTCACAGAGTCAAAGAGACACAGTCTCAGAGTCACAGCGTCACAGAGTCACAGAGTCACAGTGTCTCAATGGCACAGATACACAGAGACACAATGTCACAGAGACAGCGTCACAGATTCACAGAAACACAGAGACATAGATTCGCTGAGTCTTAGAGTCACAGAGTCACAGAGACACAGTTACACAGAGTCACAGACTTACAGTGACTCAGAGTAATAGAGTCACAGAGACACAGACTCAGAGTGACAGAGCCACAGAGACACATGGGCACAGTGTCACAGAGACACAGAATAAGAGGATCACATAGACACAGAGCCACAGAGTCACAGACACACAATGTCAAAGAGTCACTGAGACACAGAGTCACAGAGACACAGAGACACAGAGTCACAGAGTCACTGAGACACAGAGTCACAGAGACACAGAGACACAGAGTCACAGAGACACAGAGACGTAGATTCGCTGAGTCTTAGAGTCACAGAGTCACAGAGACACAGTTACACAGAGTCACAGACTTACAGAGACTCAGAGTAATAGAGTCACAGAGACACAGACTCACAGAGTGACAGAGCCACAGAGTCACATGGGCACAGTGTCACAGAGACACAGAGACACAGAGTAAGAGGATCACAGAGACACAGAGCCACAGAGTCACAGACACATAGTGTCACAGAGTCACTGAGACACAGAGTCACAGAGACACAGAGACACAGAGTCACAGAGTCACAGAGACATAGAGTCAGAGTCACCAAGTCACAGACTTGCAGAGTCACTGGGACAAAGAGACACAGAGTCACAGACATACACAAACACAGAGTAACAGAGACAGAGGGACACAGAGTCACAGAGTCACAGAGACATAATGTCAGAGTCAAAGAGTCACAGAGACACAGCGTCACAGAGTCACTGAGTTACAGAGTCACAGAGTCACAGAGTCAGAAAATCACAGAGTCACAGAGTCAGAGTCTCAGAATCTGAGAGTCACAGAGACGCACAGTCACAGAGTCACAGAATCATAGAGTCATTGAGTCACAGAGTCACTGAGTCACAGAGACACAGAATCACAGAGTCAAAGAGACACAGTCTCAGAGTCACAGCGTCACAGAGTCACAGTGTCTCAATGGCACAGATACACAGAGACACAATGTCACAGAGACAGCGTCACAGATTCACAGAAACACAGAGACATAGATTCGCTGAGTCTTAGAGTCACAGAGTCACAGAGACACAGTTACACAGAGTCACAGACTTACAGAGACTCAGAGTAATAGAGTCACAGAGACACAGACTCACAGAGTGACAGAGCCACAGAGTCACATTGGCACAGTGTCACAGAGACACAGAGACACAGAGTAAGAGGATCACAGAGACACAGAGCCACAGAGTCACAGACACACAGTGTCACCGAGTCACTGAGACACAGAGTCACAGAGTCACTGAGATACAGAGTCACAGAGACACAGAGACACAGAGTCACAGAGACACAGAGACATAGAGTCACAGAGTCACAGAGTCACAGAGACATAGAGTCAGAGTCACCAAGTCACAGACTTGCAGAGTCACTGAGACAAAGAGACACAGAGTCACAGACATACACAAACACAGAGTAACAGAGACAGAGGGACACAGAATCACAGAGTCACAGAGACACAGAGTCGCAGATACACAGAGTCACAGAGTCACAGAGACATAATGTCAGAGTCAAAGAGTCACAGACACACAGTGTCACCGAGTCACTGAGACACAGAGTCACAGAGTCACTGAGATACAGAGTCACAGAGACACAGAGACACAGAGTCACAGAGACATAGAGTCACAGAGTCACAGAGTCACAGAGACATAGAGTCAGAGTCACCAAGTCACAGACTTGCAGAGTCACTGAGACAAAGAGCCACAATGTCACAGAGTCACAGAGTCACAGTGTCACAAAGTCACAGAGTCACAGTGTCACAGAGTCACAGAGTCACAGAGTCACAGAGTCACAGAGTCACGGAGACATAGAGTCACAGAGTCACAGAGACACTGATTCACAGAGACACAGAGTCACAGAGACACAGAGTCACAGAGACACAGAACCACAGAGTCCCAAGAGTCACAGAGTCACGGAGACACAGAGTCACAGAGTCAGAGTATCACAGAATCACAGAGTCAGAGAGACACAGGGTCACAGATTCACAGAGACACAGTGTCACAGAGTCACAGACTCATGGAGACACAGAGTCACAGAGTCACAGAGACATAGTGTCAGAGTCACAGAGTCACAGAGACATAGTGTCACAGTCACAGAGTCACAGAGTCACACAGTCACAGAGGCACAGAGTCACAGAGTCACAGAGTCACAGAGTCACAGAATCACTGAGTCACAGAGTCACAGAGAAATAGTGTCACAGTCAAAGAGTCGCAGTGACACAGATACACAGAGTCACTGTGACAGAGTTTCAGAGTTACAGAGTCATAGTGGCACAGAGTCACAGATTCACAGAGACACAGAGTCACAGAATCACTGAGTCACAGAGTCACAGAGACATAGTGTCACAGTCAAAGAGTCACAGTGACACAGAATCACAGAGACACAGAGTCACAGAGTCACAGAGACAAAGAGTAAGAGGATCACAGAGACACAGACTCACAGAGTGACAGAGCCACAGAGTCACATGGGCACAGTGTCACAGAGACACAGAGACAAAGAGTAAGAGGATCACAGAGACACAGAGCCACAGAGTCACAGAGATACAGAGTAAGTGGATCAAGAGACACAGAATCACAGAGACAGAGAGACTCAGTGTAACAGAGTCACACAGTCAGAGAGACATAGTGTAACAGAGTCACAGACTCACAGCGTCACAGAGACACACAGAGTAACAGAGACAGAGTCACAGAGTCACAGAGACATACAGTCAGTCACCGATTTAAGGACTTGCAGAGTCACAGAGTCACAGAGTCACACAGTCACAGGGACACAGAGTCACAGAATCACAGAGTCAGAGAGACACAGGGTCAAAGATTCACAGAGACACAGTGTCACAGAGTCACAGACTCATGGAGACACAGAGTCACAGAGTCACAGAGACATAGTGTCAGAGTCACAGAGTCACAGAGACATAGTGTCACAGTCACAGAGTCACAGAGTCACACAGTCACAGAGTCACAGAGACAGAGAGACACAGCGTCACAAATTCACAGAGACACAGTGTCACAGAGTCATAGACTCACGGAGACACAGAGTCACAGAGTCACAGAATCACTGAGTCACAGAGTCACAGAGAAATAGTGTCACAGTCAAAGAGTCGCAGTGACACAGATACACAGAGTCACTGTGACAGAGTTTCAGAGTTACAGAGTCATAGTGGCACAGAGTCATAGATTCACAGAGACACAGAGTCACAGAATTACTGAGTCACAGGTACAAGACACAGAGTCACAGAGACACAGAGAGACAGAGACATAGAGACAGAGGGATACAGAATCACACATTCACAGCGACACAGAGTCACAGTGTTACAGAGTCACAGAATCACTGAGTCACAGAGACACAGGAGACACAGAGTCACAGTCTCACAGAGTCACAGAGTCACAGAGAGACAGATTCACAGAGACACAGAGTCACGGAGTCACAGAGTCACAGAGTCAGAAAATCACAGAGTCACAGAGTCAGAGTCTCAGAATCTGAGAGTCACAGAGACGCACAGTCACAGAGTCACAGAATCATAGAGTCATTGAGTCACAGAGTCACTGAGTCACAGAGACACAGAGTCACAGAGTCACAGAGTCACAGACTCACAGAGTGACAGAGCCACAGAGACACATGGGCACAGTGTCACAGAGACACAGAGACACAGAGTAAGAGGATCACAGAGACACAGAGCCACAGAGTCACAGACACACAATGTCACAGAGTCACTGAGACACAGAGTCACAGAGACACAGAGTCACAGAGTCACTGAGACACAGAGTCACAGAGACACAGAGACACAGAGTCACTGAGACACAGAGTCACAGAGACACAGAGACACAGAATCACAGAGACACAGAGACATAGAGTCACAGAGTCACAGAGTCACAGAGACATAGAGTCAGAGTCACCAAGTCACAGACTTGCAGAGTCACTGAGACAAAGAGCCACAATGTCACAGAGTCACAGAGTCACAGTGTCACAGAGTCACAGAGTCACAGTGTCACAGAGTCACAGAGTCACAGAGTCACAGAGTCACAGAGTCACAGAGACACTGATTCACAGAGACACAGAGTCACAGAGACACAGAGTCACAGAGACACAGAACCACAGAGTCCCAAGAGTCACAGAGTCACGGAGACACAGAGTCACAGAGTCAGAGTATCACAGAGTCACAGAGTCGCAGCATCACAGGGTCACAGAGACACAGAAACGCAGAATCACAGAGACAGAGAGTCACAGAGTCACATAGTGGCAGAGTCACAGAGTCACAGAATCACTGAGTCACAGAGACACAGGAGACACAGAGTCACAGTCTCACAGAGTCACAGAGTCACAGAGAGACAGATTCACAGAGACACAGATTCACAGAGTCACAGAGTCACAGAGTCAGAAAATCACAGAGTCACAGAGTCAGAGTCTCAGAATCTGAGAGTCACAGAGACGCACAGTCACAGAGTCACAGAATCATAGAGTCATTGAGTCACAGAGTCACAGAGACACAGAGTCACAGAGTCAAAGAGACACAGTCTCAGAGTCACAGCGTCACAGAGTCACAGAGTCACAGTGTCTCAATGGCACAGATACACAGAGACACAATGTCACAGAGACAGCGTCACAGATTCACAGAAACACAGAGACATAGATTCGCTGAGTCTTAGAGTCACAGAGTCACAGAGACACAGTTACACAGAGTCACAGACTTACAGAGACTCAGAGTAATAGAGTCACAGAGACACAGACTCACAGAGTGACAGAGCCACAGAGACACATGGGCACAGTGTCACAGAGACACAGAGACACAGAGTAAGAGGATCACAGAGACACAGAGCCACAGAGTCACAGACACACAATGTCACAGAGTCACTGAGACACAGAGTCACAGAGACACAGAGACACAGAGTCACAGAGTCACTGAGACACAGAGTCACAGAGACACAGAGACACAGAGTCACAGAGACACAGAGACATAGATTCGCTGAGTCTTAGAGTCACAGAGTCACAGAGACACAGTTACACAGAGTCACAGACTTACAGAGACTCAGAGTAATAGAGTCACAGAGACACAGACTCACAGAGTGACAGAGCCACAGAGTCACATGGGCACAGTGTCACAGAGACACAGAGACACAGAGTAAGAGGATCACAGAGACACAGAGCCACAGAGTCACAGACACATAGTGTCACAGAGTCACTGAGACACAGAGTCACAGAGACACAGAGACACAGAGTCACAGAGACACAGAGACATAGAGTCACAGAGTCACAGAGTCACAGAGACATAGAGTCAGAGTCACCAAGTCACAGACTTGCAGAGTCACTGGGACAAAGAGACACAGAGTCACAGACATACACAAACACAGAGTAACAGAGACAGAGGGACACAGAGTCACAGAGTCACAGAGACATAATGTCAGAGTCAAAGAGTCACAGAGACACAGCGTCACAGAGTCACTGAGTTACAGAGTCACAGAGTCACAGAGTCAGAAAATCACAGAGTCACAGAGTCAGAGTCTCAGAATCTGAGAGTCACAGAGACGCACAGTCACAGAGTCACAGAATCATAGAGTCATTGAGTCACAGAGTCACTGAGTCACAGAGACACAGAATCACAGAGTCAAAGAGACACAGTCTCAGAGTCACAGCGTCACAGAGTCACAGTGTCTCAATGGCACATATACACAGAGACACAATGTCACAGAGACAGCGTCACAGATTCACAGAAACACAGAGACATAGATTCGCTGAGTCTTAGAGTCACAGAGTCACAGAGACACAGTTACACAGAGTCACAGACTTACAGAGACTCAGAGTAATAGAGTCACAGAGACACAGACTCACAGAGTGACAGAGCCACAGAGTCACATTGGCACAGTGTCACAGAGACACAGAGACACAGAGTAAGAGGATCACAGAGACACAGAGCCACAGAGTCACAGACACACAGTGTCACCGAGTCACTGAGACACAGAGTCACAGAGTCACTGAGATACAGAGTCACAGAGACACAGAGACACAGAGTCACAGAGACACAGAGACATAGAGTCACAGAGTCACAGAGTCACAGAGACATAGAGTCAGAGTCACCAAGTCACAGACTTGCAGAGTCACTGAGACAAAGAGACACAGAGTCACAGACATACACAAACACAGAGTAACAGAGACAGAGGGACACAGAATCACAGAGTCACAGAGACACAGAGTCGCAGATACACAGAGTCACAGAGTCACAGAGACATAATGTCAGAGTCAAAGAGTCACAGACACACAGTGTCACCGAGTCACTGAGACACAGAGTCACAGAGTCACTGAGATACAGAGTCACAGAGACACAGAGACACAGAGTCACAGAGACACAGAGACATAGAGTCACAGAGTCACAGAGTCACAGAGACATAGAGTCAGAGTCACCAAGTCACAGACTTGCAGAGTCACTGAGACAAAGAGCCACAATGTCACAGAGTCACAGAGTCACAGTGTCACAAAGTCACAGAGTCACAGTGTCACAGAGTCACAGAGTCACAGAGTCACAGAGTCACAGAGTCACGGAGACATAGAGTCACAGAGTCACAGAGACACTGATTCACAGAGACACAGAGTCACAGAGACACAGAGTCACAGAGACACAGAACCACAGAGTCCCAAGAGTCACAGAGTCACGGAGACACAGAGTCAGAGTATCACAGAATCACAGAGTCAGAGAGACACAGGGTCACAGATTCACAGAGACACAGTGTCACAGAGTCACAGACTCATGGAGACACAGAGTCACAGAGTCACAGAGACATAGTGTCAGAGTCACAGAGTCACAGAGACATAGTGTCACAGTCACAGAGTCACAGAGTCACACAGTCACAGAGGCACAGAGTCACAGAGTCACAGAGTCACAGAGTCACAGAATCACTGAGTCACAGAGTCACAGAGAAATAGTGTCACAGTCAAAGAGTCGCAGTGACACAGATACACAGAGTCACTGTGACAGAGTTTCAGAGTTACAGAGTCATAGTGGCACAGAGTCACAGATTCACAGAGACACAGAGTCACAGAATCACTGAGTCACAGAGTCACAGAGACATAGTGTCACAGTCAAAGAGTCACAGTGACACAGAATCACAGAGACACAGAGTCACAGAGTCACAGAGACAAAGAGTAAGAGGATCACAGAGACACAGACTCACAGAGTGACAGAGCCACAGAGTCACATGGGCACAGTGTCACAGAGACACAGAGACAAAGAGTAAGAGGATCACAGAGACACAGAGCCACAGAGTCACAGAGATACAGAGTAAGTGGATCAAGAGACACAGAATCACAGAGACAGAGAGACTCAGTGTAACAGAGTCACACAGTCAGAGAGACATAGTGTAACAGAGTCACAGACTCACAGCGTCACAGAGACACACAGAGTAACAGAGACAGAGTCACAGAGTCACAGAGACATACAGTCAGTCACCGATTTAAGGACTTGCAGAGTCACAGAGTCACAGAGTCACACAGTCACAGGGACACAGAGTCACAGAATCACAGAGTCAGAGAGACACAGGGTCAAAGATTCACAGAGACACAGTGTCACAGAGTCACAGACTCATGGAGACACAGAGTCACAGAGTCACAGAGACATAGTGTCAGAGTCACAGAGTCACAGAGACATAGTGTCACAGTCACAGAGTCACAGAGTCACACAGTCACAGAGGCACAGAGTCACAGAATCACTGAGTCACAGAGTCACAGAGACAGAGTCACAGAGTCACAGAGACAGAGAGACACAGCGTCACAAATTCACAGAGACACAGTGTCACAGAGTCATAGACTCACGGAGACACAGAGTCACAGAGTCACAGAGTCACAGAATCACTGAGTCACAGAGTCACAGAGAAATAGTGTCACAGTCAAAGAGTCGCAGTGACACAGATACACAGAGTCACTGTGACAGAGTTTCAGAGTTACAGAGTCATAGTGGCACAGAGTCATAGATTCACAGAGACACAGAGTCACAGAATTACTGAGTCACAGGTACAAGACACAGAGTCACAGAGACACAGAGAGACAGAGACATAGAGACAGAGGGATACAGAATCACACATTCACAGCGACACAGAGTCACAGTGTTACAGAGTCACAGAATCACTGAGTCACAGAGACACAGTGTTACAGAGTCACAGAATCACTGAGTCACAGAGACACAGGAGACACAGAGTCACAGTCTCACAGAGTCACAGAGTCACAGAGAGACAGATTCACAGAGACACAGAGTCACGGAGTCACAGAGTCACAGAGTCAGAAAATCACAGAGTCACAGAGTCAGAGTCTCAGAATCTGAGAGTCACAGAGACGCACAGTCACAGAGTCACAGAATCATAGAGTCATTGAGTCACAGAGTCACTGAGTCACAGAGACACAGAGTCACAGAGTCACAGAGTAACAGAGTCAAAGAGACACAGTCTCAGAGTCACAGCGTCACAGAGTCACAGAGTCACAGTGTCTCAATGGCACAGATACACAGAGACACAATGTCACAGAGACAGCGTCACAGATTCACAGAAACACAGAGACATAGATTCGCTGAGTCTTAGAGTCACAGAGTCACAGAGACACAGTTACACAGAGTCACAGACTTACAGAGACTCAGAGTAATAGAGTCACAGAGACACAGACTCACAGAGTGACAGAGCCACAGAGACACATGGGCACAGTGTCACAGAGACACAGAGACACAGAGTAAGAGGATCACAGAGACACAGAGCCACAGAGTCACAGACACACAATGTCACAGAGTCACTGAGACACAGAGTCACAGAGACACGGAGACACAGAGTCACAGAGTCACTGAGACACAGAGTCACAGAGACACAGAGACACAGAGTCACAGAGACACAGAGACATAGAGTCACAGAGTCACAGAGTCACAGAGACATAGAGTCAGAGTCACCAAGTCACAGACTTGCAGAGTCACTGAGACAAAGAGCCACAATGTCACAGAGTCACAGAGTCACAGTGTCACAGAGTCACAGAGTCACAGTGTCACAGAGTCACAGAGTCACAGAGTCACAGAGTCACAGAGTCACAGAGACACTGATTCACAGAGACACAGAGTCACAGAGACACAGAGTCACAGAGACACAGAACCACAGAGTCCCAAGAGTCACAGAGTCACGGAGACACAGAGTCACAGAGTCAGAGTATCACAGAGTCACAGAGTCGCAGCATCACAGGGTCACAGAGACACAGAAACGCAGAATCACAGAGACAGAGAGTCACAGAGTCACATAGTGGCAGAGTCACAGAGTCACAGAATCACTGAGTCACAGAGACACAGGAGACACAGAGTCACAGTCTCACAGAGTCACAGAGTCACAGAGAGACAGATTCACAGAGACACAGATTCACAGAGTCACAGAGTCACAGAGTCAGAAAATCACAGAGTCACAGAGTCAGAGTCTCAGAATCTGAGAGTCACAGAGACGCACAGTCACAGAGTCACAGAATCATAGAGTCATTGAGTCACAGAGTCACAGAGACACAGAGTCACAGAGTCAAAGAGACACAGTCTCAGAGTCACAGCGTCACAGAGTCACAGAGTCACAGTGTCTCAATGGCACAGATACACAGAGACACAATGTCACAGAGACAGCGTCACAGATTCACAGAAACACAGAGACATAGATTCGCTGAGTCTTAGAGTCACAGAGTCACAGAGACACAGTTACACAGAGTCACAGACTTACAGAGACTCAGAGTAATAGAGTCACAGAGACACAGACTCAGAGTGACAGAGCCACAGAGACACATGGGCACAGTGTCACAGAGACACAGAGTAAGAGGATCACATAGACACAGAGCCACAGAGTCACAGACACACAATGTCACAGAGTCACTGAGACACAGAGTCACAGAGACACAGAGACACAGAGTCACAGAGTCACTGAGACACAGAGTCACAGAGACACAGAGACACAGAGTCACAGAGACACAGAGACATAGATTCGCTGAGTCTTAGAGTCACAGAGTCACAGAGACACAGTTACACAGAGTCACAGACTTACAGAGACTCAGAGTAATAGAGTCACAGAGACACAGACTCACAGAGTGACAGAGCCACAGAGTCACATGGGCACAGTGTCACAGAGACACAGAGACACAGAGTAAGAGGATCACAGAGACACAGAGCCACAGAGTCACAGACACATAGTGTCACAGAGTCACTGAGACACAGAGTCACAGAGACACAGAGACACAGAGTCACAGAGACACAGAGACATAGAGTCACAGAGTCACAGAGTCACAGAGACATAGAGTCAGAGTCACCAAGTCACAGACTTGCAGAGTCACTGGGACAAAGAGACACAGAGTCACAGACATACACAAACACAGAGTAACAGAGACAGAGGGACACAGAGTCACAGAGTCACAGAGACATAATGTCAGAGTCAAAGAGTCACAGAGACACAGCGTCACAGAGTCACTGAGTTACAGAGTCACAGAGTCACAGAGTCAGAAAATCACAGAGTCACAGAGTCAGAGTCTCAGAATCTGAGAGTCACAGAGACGCACAGTCACAGAGTCACAGAATCATAGAGTCATTGAGTCACAGAGTCACTGAGTCACAGAGACACAGAATCACAGAGTCAAAGAGACACAGTCTCAGAGTCACAGCGTCACAGAGTCACAGTGTCTCAATGGCACAGATACACAGAGACACAATGTCACAGAGACAGCGTCACAGATTCACAGAAACACAGAGACATAGATTCGCTGAGTCTTAGAGTCACAGAGTCACAGAGACACAGTTACACAGAGTCACAGACTTACAGAGACTCAGAGTAATAGAGTCACAGAGACACAGACTCACAGAGTGACAGAGCCACAGAGTCACATTGGCACAGTGTCACAGAGACACAGAGACACAGAGTAAGAGGATCACAGAGACACAGAGCCACAGAGTCACAGACACACAGTGTCACCGAGTCACTGAGACACAGAGTCACAGAGTCACTGAGATACAGAGTCACAGAGACACAGAGACACAGAGTCACAGAGACACAGAGACATAGAGTCACAGAGTCACAGAGTCACAGAGACATAGAGTCAGAGTCACCAAGTCACAGACTTGCAGAGTCACTGAGACAAAGAGACACAGAGTCACAGACATACACAAACACAGAGTAACAGAGACAGAGGGACACAGAATCACAGAGTCACAGAGACACAGAGTCGCAGATACACAGAGTCACAGAGTCACAGAGACATAATGTCAGAGTCAAAGAGTCACAGACACACAGTGTCACCGAGTCACTGAGACACAGAGTCACAGAGTCACTGAGATACAGAGTCACAGAGACACAGAGACACAGAGTCACAGAGACACAGAGACATAGAGTCACAAAGTCACAGAGTCACAGAGACATAGAGTCAGAGTCACCAAGTCACAGACTTGCAGAGTCACTGAGACAAAGAGCCACAATGTCACAGAGTCACAGAGTCACAGTGTCACAAAGTCACAGAGTCACAGTGTCACAGAGTCACAGAGTCACAGAGTCACAGAGTCACAGAGCCACGGAGACATAGAGTCACAGAGTCACAGACACACTGATTCACAGAGACACAGAGTCACAGAGACACAGAGTCACAGAGACACAGAACCACAGAGTCCCAAGAGTCACAGAGTCACGGAGACACAGAGTCACAGAGTCAGAGTATCACAGAATCACAGAGTCAGAGAGACACAGGGTCACAGATTCACAGAGACACAGTGTCACAGAGTCACAGACTCATGGAGACACAGAGTCACAGAGTCACAGAGACATAGTGTCACAGTCACAGAGTCACAGAGTCACACAGTCACAGAGGCACAGAGTCACAGAGTCACAGAGTCACAGAGTCACAGAATCACTGAGTCACAGAGTCACAGAGAAATAGTGTCACAGTCAAAGAGTCGCAGTGACACAGATACACAGAGTCACTGTGACAGAGTTTCAGAGTTACAGAGTCATAGTGGCACAGAGTCACAGATTCACAGAGACACAGAGTCACAGAATCACTGAGTCACAGAGTCACAGAGACATAGTGTCACAGTCAAAGAGTCACAGTGACACAGAATCACAGAGACACAGAGTCACAGAGTCACAGAGACAAAGAGTAAGAGGATCACAGAGACACAGACTCACAGAGTGACAGAGCCACAGAGTCACATGGGCACAGTGTCACAGAGACACAGAGACAAAGAGTAAGAGGATCACAGAGACACAGAGCCACAGAGTCACAGAGATACAGAGTAAGTGGATCAAGAGACACAGAATCACAGAGACAGAGAGACTCAGTGTAACAGAGTCACACAGTCAGAGAGACATAGTGTAACAGAGTCACAGACTCACAGCGTCACAGAGACACACAGAGTAACAGAGACAGAGTCACAGAGTCACAGAGACATACAGTCAGTCACCGATTTAAGGACTTGCAGAGTCACAGAGTCACAGAGTCACACAGTCACAGGGACACAGAGTCACAGAATCACACAGTCAGAGAGACACAGGGTCACAGATTCACAGAGACACAGTGTCACAGAGTCACAGACTCATGGAGACACAGAGTCACAGAGTCACAGAGACATAGTGTCAGAGTCACAGAGTCACAGAGACATAGTGTCACAGTCACAGAGTCACAGAGTCACACAGTCACAGAGGCACAGAGTCACAGAATCACTGAGTCACAGAGTCACAGAGACAGAGTCACAGAGTCACAGAGACAGAGAGACACAGCGTCACAAATTCACAGAGACACAGTGTCACAGAGTCATAGACTCACGGAGACACAGAGTCACAGAGTCACAGAGTCACAGAGTCACAGAATCACTGAGTCACAGAGTCACAGAGAAATAGTGTCACAGCCAAAGAGTCGCAGTGACACAGATACACAGAGTCACTGTGACAGAGTTTCAGAGTTACAGAGTCATAGTGGCACAGAGTCACAGATTCACAGAGACACAGAGTCACAGAATCACTGAGTCACAGAGTCACAGAGACATAGTGTCACAGTCAAAGAGTCACAGTGACACAGAATCACAGAGTCACAGAGTCACACAGTCACAGAGGCACAGAGTCACAGAATCACTGAGTCACAGAGTCACAGAGACATAGTATCAGAATCAAAGAGTCACAGTGACACAGAGTCACAGAGTCACAGAGTCACACAGTCACAGAGACACAGAGTCACAGAGTCACTGAGACACAGAGTCACAGAGACACAGAGACACAGAGTCACAGAGACACAGAGACATAGATTCGCTGAGTCTTAGAGTCACAGAGTCACAGAGACACAGTTACACAGAGTCACAGACTTACAGAGACTCAGAGTAATAGAGTCACAGAGACACAGACTCACAGAGTGACAGAGCCACAGAGTCACATGGGCACAGTGTCACAGAGACACAGAGACACAGAGTAAGAGGATCACAGAGACACAGAGCCACAGAGCCACAGACACATAGTGTCACAGAGTCACTGAGACACAGAGTCACAGAGACACAGAGACACAGAGTCACAGAGACACAGAGACATAGAGTCACAGAGTCACAGAGTCACAGAGACATAGAGTCAGAGTCACCAAGTCACAGACTTGCAGAGTCACTGGGACAAAGAGACACAGAGTCACAGACATACACAAACACAGAGTAACAGAGACAGAGGGACACAGAGTCACAGAGTCACAGAGACATAATGTCAGAGTCAAAGAGTCACAGAGACACAGCGTCACAGAGTCACTGAGTTACAGAGTCACAGAGTAACAGAGTCAGAAAATCACAGAGTCACAGAGTCAGAGTCTCAGAATCTGAGAGTCACAGAGACGCACAGTCACAGAGTCACAGAATCATAGAGTCATTGAGTCACAGAGTCACTGAGTCACAGAGTCACTGAGACAAAGAGACACAGAGTCACAGACATACACAAACACAGAGTAACAGAGACAGAGGGACACAGAATCACAGAGTCACAGAGACACAGAGTCGCAGATACACAGAGTCACAGAGTCACAGAGTCACAGACTCACGGAGACACAGAGTCACAGAGACATAGTGTCACAGTCACAGAGTCACAGTGTCACACAGTCACAGAGGCACAGAGTCACAGAATCACTGAGTCACAGAGTCACAGAGACATAGTGTCAGAGTCAAAGAGTCACAGAGACACAGAGTCACACAGTCACAGTGACACAGAGTCACAGAGTCACAGAGACATAGTGTCACAGTCACAGAGTCACACAGTCACAGAGGCACAGAGTCACAGAATCACTGAGTCACAGAGTCACAGAGACATGGTGTCACAGTCAAAGAGTCACAGTGACACAGAATCACAGAGTCACAGAGTCACAGAGTCACAGAGGCACAGAGTCACAGAGACAGAGTCACAGAGTCACAGAGACAGAGAGACACAGCGTCACAAATTCACACAGACACAGTGTCACAGAGTCACAGACTCACGGAGACACAGAGTGACAGAGTCACAGAGTCACAGAATCACTGAGTCACAGAGTCACAGAGAAATAGTGTCACAGTCAAAGAGTCGCAGTGACACAGATACACAGAGTCACTGTGACAGAGTTTCAGAGTTAGAGTCATAGTGGCACAGAGTCATAGATTCACAGAGACACAGAGTCACAGAATTACTGAGTCACAGGTACAAGACACAGAGTCACAGAGACACAGAGAGACAGAGACATAGAGACAGAGGGATACAGAATCACACATTCACAGCGACACAGAGTCACAGTGTTACAGAGTCACAGAATCACTGAGTCACAGAGACACAGGAGACACAGAGTCACAGTCTCACAGAGTCACAGAGTCACAGAGAGACAGATTCACAGAGACACAGAGTCACGGAGTCACAGAGTCACAGAGTCAGAAAATCACAGAGTCACAGAGTCAGAGTCTCCGAATCTGAGAGTCACAGAGACGCACAGTCACAGAGTCACAGAATCATAGAGTCATTGAGTCACAGAGTCACAGAGACACAGAGTCACAGAGTCAAAGAGACACAGTCTCAGAGTCACAGCGTCACAGAGTCACAGAGTCACAGTGTCTCAATGGCACAGATACACAGAGACACAATGTCACAGAGACAGCGTCACAGATTCACAGAAACACAGAGACATAGATTCGCTGAGTCTTAGAGTCACAGAGTCACAGAGACACAGTTACACAGAGTCACAGACTTACAGAGACTCAGAGTAATAGAGTCACAGAGACACAGACTCACAATGTCACAGGGACACAGAGTCACAGAATCACAGAGTCAGAGAGACACAGGGTCACAGATTCACAGAGACACAGTGTCACAGAGTCACAGACTCATGGAGATACAGAGTCACAGAGTCACAGAGTCAGAAAATCACAGAGTCACAGAGTCAGAGTCTCAGAATCTGAGAGTCACAGAGACGCACAGTCACAGAGTCACAGAATCATAGAGTCATTGAGTCACAGAGTCACTGAGTCACAGAGACACAGAGTCACAGAGTCACAGAGTAACAGATTCAAAGAGACACAGTCTCAGAGTCACAGCGTCACAGAGTCACAGAGTCACAGTGTCTCAATGGCACAGATACACAGAGACACAATGTCACAGAGACAGCGTCACAGATTCACAGAAACACAGAGACATAGATTCGCTGAGTCTTAGAGTCACAGAGTCACAGAGACACAGTTACACAGAGTCACAGACTTACAGAGACTCAGAGTAATAGAGTCACAGAGACACAGACTCACAGAGTGACAGAGCCACAGAGACACATGGGCACAGTGTCACAGAGACACAGAGACACAGAGTAAGAGGATCACAGAGACACAGAGCCACAGAGTCACAGACACACAATGTCACAGAGTCACTGAGACACAGAGTCACAGAGACACAGAGACACAGAGTCACAGAGTCACTGAGACACAGAGTCACAGAGACACAGAGACACAGAGTCACAGAGACACAGAGACATAGAGTCACAGAGTCACAGAGTCACAGAGACATAGAGTCAGAGTCACCAAGTCACAGACTTGCAGAGTCACTGAGACAAAGAGCCACAATGTCACAGAGTCACAGAGTCACAGTGTCACAGAGTCACAGAGTCACAGTGTCACAGAGTCACAGAGTCACAGAGTCACAGAGTCACAGAGTCACGGAGACACAGAGTCACAGAGTCACAGAGACACTGATTCACAGAGACACAGAGTCACAGAGACACAGAGTCACAGAGACACAGAACCACAGAGTCCCAAGAGTCACAGAGTCACGGAGACACAGAGTCACAGAGTCAGAGTATCACAGAGTCACAGAGTCGCAGCATCACAGGGTCACAGAGACACAGAAACGCAGAGTCACAGAGACAGAGAGTCACAGAGTCACATAGTGGCAGAGTCACAGAGTCACAGAATCACTGAGTCACAGAGACACAGGAGACACAGAGTCACAGTCTCACAGAGTCACAGAGTCACAGAGAGACAGATTCACAGAGACACAGAGTCACAGAGTCACAGAGTCAGAAAATCACAGAGTCACAGAGTCAGAGTCTCAGAATCTGAGAGTCACAGAGACGCACAGTCACAGAGTCACAGAATCATAGAGTCATTGAGTCACAGAGTCACAGAGACACAGAGTCACTGAGACACAGAGTCACAGACATACACAAACACAGAGTAACAGAGACAGAGGGACACAGAATCACAGAGTCACAGAGACACAGAGTCGCAGATACACAGAGTCACAGAGTCACAGAGACACAGCGTCACAGAGTCACTGAGTCACAGAGTCGCAGAGTCGCAGAGACGCAGAGTCAGAGAATCACAGAGACACAGAGTCAAGGAGCCACTGAGTCACCGAGTCAGAGAATCATAGAGTCACGATTCATAGAGTCACAGAGTCAGAGAGTCACAGAGACGCACATTCACAGAGTCACGGAATCATACGGTCATTGATTCACAGAGTCGCAGAGACACAGAGTCGCAGAGACACAGAGTCACCGAGCCAGAGTCCTGGAAACACAGAGTCACTGAGACACAGGGACATAGTCACAAAGACACAGAGTCACAGAGACGCAAAGTCTGAGAATCACAGAGACACAGAGTCATGGATTCACAGAGTCACATAGTCAGAGAATCACAGAGACAGAGAGTCACAGAGACGCACAGTCACAGACTCACGCAATCATAGAGTCATTGAGTCACAGAGTCACAGAGATGCACAGTCACAGAGTCATAGATACACAGACTCACAGAGTCACAGAGACACAGTGTCTCAGTTTCAAAGAGTCACAGACACACAGAGACAGAGGGACACAGAATCACAGAGTCACAGAGACACAGATTCAGTGTCACAGAGACACAGAGTCACAGAGACACAGTGTCACAGTTTCACAGATTCACAGAGACACAGAGTCGCAGAGACAGAGAGTCACAGAGTCATAGAGTCAGAGAATCACAGAGACACAGAGACAGAGGGACACAGAGTCACAGACACACAGAATCACAGTGTCGCAGAGTCACAGAATCACAGAGACACTGATTCACAGAAACACCGAGACACAGACTCACAGAGACACAGAGACAGAGGGACACAGTATCACACAGTCACAGAGACACAGAATCACAGAGTCACAGAGACATAGAGTCACAAAGACCCAGAGCCACAGTGTCACAGAGTCACAGAGTCACAGAGTCACAGAGTCACAGAGTCACAGTGTCACAGAGTCACAGAGTCACAGAGATACTGATTCACAGAGACACAGAGTCACAGAGACACAGAACCACAGAGACACAGAACCACAGAGTCCCAAGAGTCACAGAGTCACGGAGACACAGAGTCACAGAGTCAGAGAATCACAGAGTCACAGAGTCGCAGCATCACAGGGTCACAGAGACACAGAAACGCAGAGTCACAGAGACAGAGTCACAGAGTCACATAGTGGCAGAGTCACAGAGGCACAGGGTCACAGAGTCACAGAGCCACAGATACACAGAGTCACAGAGACTCAGCATCACAGAGACACCGAGTCAGAGTCACAGAGACACAGAGACACAGAGTCACAGCATCACAGAGACTCAGAATCACTGAGTCACTGAGTCAGAGTCACAGTGACTCAGAGACACAGTGTCACAGAGTCACAGACTCGCAGAGACACAGAGACATACAGTCACAGAGTCACAGAAACACAGAGTCACAGAGTCACTGAGTCACAGCGTCACAGAGTCACAGAGACACAGAGTCACAGAGTCAGAGAATCACAGAGTCACAGAGTCATAGAGTCACAGACACACAGAATCACAGACACACAGAGTCACAGGCAACAGAGTCACAGAGTCACAGAGAGACAGGGTCACAGAGTCACAGAGCCACAGACACACAGAGTCACAGAGACACAAAGTCACAGAGTCACAGAGACACAGAGTCACAGAGTCACCGAGTCACAGAGTCACAGAGACACAG
Organism: Chiloscyllium punctatum; assembly: GCF_047496795.1. Lineage (NCBI taxonomy): Eukaryota > Metazoa > Chordata > Chondrichthyes > Orectolobiformes > Hemiscylliidae > Chiloscyllium > Chiloscyllium punctatum. The sequence goes on along the minus strand of NC_092742.1, from coordinate 108,078,218 downwards.
TGTCTCAGTTTCACAGTGTCACAGAGACACAGAGACACAGAGACAGAGGGACACAGAATCACACAGTCACAGAGACACAGATTCAGTGTCACAGAGACACAGAGTCACAGAGACACAGTGTCACAGTTTCACAGATTCACAGAGACACAGAGTCGCAGAGACAGAGAGTCACAGAGTCATAGAGTCAGAGAATCACAGAGACACAGAGACAGAGGGACACAGAGTCACAGACACACAGAATCACTGTGTCACAGAGTCACACAATCACAGAGACACTGATTCACAGAAACACCGAGACACAGACTCACAGAGACACAGAGACAGAGGGACACAGTATCACACAGTCACAGAGACACAGAATCACAGAGTCACAGAGACGTAGATTCACAAAGACCCAGAGCCACAGTGTCACAGAGTCACAGAGTCACAGTGTCACAGAGTCACAGAGTCACTGAGTCACAGAGACACAGAGTCACAGAGTCACAGAGTAACAGAGTCAAAGAGACACAGTCTCAGAGTCACAGCGTCACAGAGTCACAGAGTCACAGTGTCTCAATGGCACAGATACACAGAGACACAATGTCACAGAGACAGCGTCACAGATTCACAGAAACACAGAGACATAGATTCGCTGAGTCTTAGAGTCACAGAGTCACAGAGACACAGTTACACAGAGTCACAGACTTACAGAGACTCAGAGTAATAGAGTCACAGAGACACAGACTCACAGAGTGACAGAGCCACAGAGACACATGGGCACAGTGTCACAGAGACACAGAGACACAGAGTAAGAGGATCACAGAGACACAGAGCCACAGAGTCACAGACACACAATGTCACAGAGTCACTGAGACACAGAGTCACAGAGACACAGAGACACAGAGTCACAGAGTCACTGAGACACAGAGTCACAGAGACACAGAGACACAGAGTCACAGAGACACAGAGACATAGAGTCACAGAGTCACAGAGTCACAGAGACATAGAGTCAGAGTCACCAAGTCACAGACTTGCAGAGTCACTGAGACAAAGAGCCACAATGTCACAGAGTCACAGAGTCACAGTGTCACAGAGTCACAGAGTCACAGTGTCACAGAGTCACAGAGTCACAGAGTCACAGAGTCACAGAGTCACGGAGACACAGAGTCACAGAGTCACAGAGACACTGATTCACAGAGACACAGAGTCACAGAGACACAGAGTCACAGAGACACAGAACCACAGAGTCCCAAGAGTCACAGAGTCACGGAGACACAGAGTCACAGAGTCAGAGTATCACAGAGTCACAGAGTCGCAGCATCACAGGGTCACAGAGACACAGAAACGCAGAGTCACAGAGACAGAGAGTCACAGAGTCACATAGTGGCAGAGTCACAGAGGCACAGGGTCACAGAGTCACAGAGCCACAGATACACAGAGTCACAGAGACTCAGCATCACAGAGACACCGAGTCAGAGTCACAGAAACACAGAGACACAGAGTCACAGCATCACAGAGACTCAGAATCACTGAGTCACCGAGTCAGAGTCACAATGACTCAGAGACACAGTGTCACAGAGTCACAGACTCGCAGAGACACAGAGTCACAGAGTCACAGAACCACAGAGTCACTGAGACATAGAGTCACAGTGTCACAGAATCACAGAGTCACTGAGTCACTGAGTCACAGCGTCACAGAGTCACAGAGACACAGAGTCACGGAGAAACAGGGTCACAGAGTCCCAAGAGTCACTGAGTCACGGAGACACAGAGTCACAGAGTCAGAGTATCACAGAGTCACAGAGTCGCAGCATCACAGGGTCACAGAGACACAGAAACGCAGAGTCACAGAGACAGAGAGTCACAGAGTCACATAGTGGCAGAGTCACAGAGGCACAGGGTCACAGAGTCACAGAGCCACAGATACACAGAGTCACAGAGACTCAGCATCACAGAGACACCGAGTCAGAGTCACAGAAACACAGAGACACAGAGTCACAGCATCACAGAGACTCAGAATCACTGAGTCACCGAGTCAGAGTCACAATGACTCAGAGACACAGTGTCACAGAGTCACAGACTCGCAGAGACACAGAGTCACAGAGTCACAGAACCACAGAGTCACTGAGACATAGAGTCACAGTGTCACAGAATCACAGAGTCACTGAGTCACTGAGTCACAGCGTCACAGAGTCACAGAGACACAGAGTCACGGAGAAACAGGGTCACAGAGTCACAGAGTCACTGAGTCACAGCGTCAGAGTCACAGAGACACAGAGTCACGGAGAAACAGGGTCACAGAGTCACAGAGTCACAGCGTCACAGAGTCACTGAGTCACAGTGACATAGATTCACAGAGTCACAGTGTCAGAGTCTCAGAGTCACAGAGTCACAGAGACACAGAGTCACAGAGTCACAGTGACAGAGTCTCAGAGTCACAGAGTCACAGAGTCACAGAGTACCAGATTCACAGAGACAGAGTGTCACAAAGACACAGAGACACAGACTCACAGAGTCTCAGAGACACACAGTCACAGAGTCAGAGTCACAGAGACACATAGCCACAGAGACCCAGAGTCACTGAGACACAGGGACATAGTCACAAAAACACAGAGTCACAGAGACACAGAGACACGGAGACCCAGAGTCACTGAGACACAGGGACATAGTCACCAAGACACAGAGTCACAGAAACACAGAGTCACAGAATCATAGAGACACAGGGTCACAGAGTCAGAATCACAGATACACAGAGTCACAGAGACACACTCACAGAGTCACAGAGACACAGTGTCACAGAGTCACAGACTCGCAGTCACAGAGACACACAGGCACAGAGTAACAGAAACAGAGTCACAAAGTCACAGAGTCACAGAGACAGAGTCACAGAGTCACAGACTTACTGAGACACTGAGACACAGAGTCACAGTGACACAGAGTCACACAGTCACAGTGTCAGAATCTCAGAGTCACAGAGTCACAGAGTCACAGAGACACAGAGTCCCACAGAGACACAGAGACTCAGCGTCACAGAGTCCCAGAGTCCCAGAGTCCCAGAGTCACAGTGACACAGAGTCACAGAGTCAGAGTCACAAAGTCACAGAGACACAGAGTCACAGAGTCGCATAGTCACAGAGTCACAGAGACATAGTTTCATAGAGTCACAGAGTCATAGAGTCACAGAGTCACAGTCACAGAGACGCAGAGTCACAGATTCACAGAGACACCGAGTAAGAGAGTCACAGAGTCGCATAGTCACAGAGTCACAGAGACATAGTTTCATAGAGTCATAGAGTCATAGAGACACAGAGTCACAGATTCACAGGGACACAGGGACACAGAGACATAGAGTCACAGCGACACAGAGTCACAACATCACAGAGTCACAGAGTCATAGAGTCACAGAGATTCAGTTTCACAGAGGCATGGAGACACGGAGACACAGAGACACAGAGTCACAGAGTCACAGAGACACAGAGTTATAGAGTTATATAGTTACAGTGCCACAGTGTTGCAGAGTTATAAATTTATATAGTCATATAGTCACAGAGTCACAGATAGATTCACAATTCATAGAGTCACAGACTCATAGCAATTCACAACATAGAAACAGACCCTTTAGTCCACCCCATCCATGCCCACCAGATAGCATAACTCAGCCCTGTCCCATGTGCCAGCACTTGGCCCATGTCCCTCCAAACCCTTCCTATTCATATACCCATCCAGATGCCTCTTAAATGTTGCAATTGTACCAGCCTCCACCACTTCCTCTGGCAGCTCATTCCATACACGTACCTCCCTCTGGGTGAAAAAGTTGCCCCTTCGTTCTCATTTATACCTTTCCCCTCTCACCCTAAATCTATGCCCTCTATTTCTGGACTCCCCCCAACCTGGGAAATGAAACTTGTCTATTTATCCTCTCCATGTCCTTCATGACTTTTCAAACCTCTATAAGGTCACCCCTCAGCCTCCGACGCTCCAGATAAAACAGCCCCAGCCTGTTCAGCCTCTCCCTGTAGCTCAAACCCTCCAAAACCGGCAACATCCTTGTAAATCTTTTCTGAACCCTTTCAAGTTTCACAACGTCCTTCAGATAGGAGGGAGACCAGAGTTGTATGCAATATTCAAATTCTCACTCAATCACCGTCTCCAAAATACAACAATCTGCACGCTGATTTTGTGTCTTCAGTTTAATGTCTGGCCAGCTCCTGTGTCCCTTGAGGCTGCCTGGCCTTAGCGTTCTGCTGTCCCGGCACTGTATTCTGACTGCCCCCCACCACCTCCCCCCACCCCCCCCCACCCCATGTGTCCCAGTTTGATGCCCCGTCTCACCTGTATAAAAGATATAATCAAACTTATACTGCAGGAGTTTCCTCGTCTCGGCTGGTCCTCCAGTGAACACAGCGAAACAATCCTGAAGAGGCAGAAATAGAGTTCAGGGCATGGTGTGTGAGTGAGGATCCCTCGATACTGCCTATAACACTCCCAGGGTCAGCGCAACACTTTTAATCTGAAGTAAAGATCCATCTGCTGATTCGTGGTGCTGGAAGAGCACAGCAGGTCAGGCAGCATCCGAGGAGCAGCGAAATCGACGTTTCGGGCAAAAGCCCTTCATCAGGAATAAAGGCAGTCAGCCTGAAGCGTGGAGAGATAAGCTAGAGGAGGGTGGGGGTGGGGAGAGAGTAGCATAGAGTACAATGGGTGAGTGGGGGAGGAGATGAAGGTGATAGGTCAAGGAGGAGAGGGTGGAGTGGATAGGTGGAAAAGGAGATAGGCAGGTCGGACAAGTCCGGACAAGTCATGGGGACAGTTACTGAGCTGGAAGTTTGGAACTAGGGTGAGGTGGGGGAAGGGGAAATGAGGAAACTGTTGAAGTCCACATTGATGCCCTGGGGTTGAAGTGTTCCGAGGCGGAAGATGAGGCGTTCTTCCTCCAGGCGTCTGGTGGTGAGGGAGTGGCGGTGAAGGAGGCCCAGGACCTCCAGGTGGTCAATGGTAACCCCCAAGGACGTTGATAGTGGGGGATTCCATGATGGTAAGAGCATTGAGAATTGTCAAGGGTCAGCGATTAGATTCTGTCTAATTGGAGTCGGTCATTGGCTAACATTTGCCTGTTGCGAATGTTCCTTGTTGGAATTTGCACAGGCAGGAAGAGTCGATGAGAGATGCTGACGATGATGATGCATCTATACAGAGAGCTTGACATAATCCCAGCTGAATTGATGGGGGGAGGAGGACGGAGGGGGCAGAACAGGGCAATAGATCATTAACGTTCGGGGGAGTCAGCACTGGACTCAGTGAGAGCCAGGTCGAGCAGTTCCAAACTCTCTGCTGACATCAGTCTGACCCAACTAGGGGCCCATAGGAAACTTCAAAACTGACACTGAGCATTTTGTGCGGAAGGGGATTAAACGTTGCAGAACACATGCAGCAAAATTGGTCAGAAATATATAATCAGCCTCAGCCTGACTAACCCACAAACTTCAGATGGAGGGGCTGAATGGCCTCCTGTTCCTGTGGGACAGGCTAAGAGAAAGGGGCTGAATGGCGTGTAGTTCCTGTGGGACAGGATGGAGAAAGGGGGCTGAATGGCCTTTTGTTCCTGTGGGACAGGATGGAGAAAGGGGCTGAATGGCCTGTAGTTCCTGTGGGATAGAATGGAGAAGGGGGCTGAAAGTCCTCTTGTTCCTGTGGGACAGGCTGGAGAAGGGGGCTGAATGGCCTGTTCCTGTGGGACAGGCCGGAGAAGGGGGCTGAATGGCCTCCTGTTCCTGTGGGACAGGCTGGAGAAGGGGGCTGAATGGCCTCCTGTTCCTGTGGAACAGGCTGGAGAAGGGGGCTGAATGGCCTCCTGTTCCTGTGGAACAGGCTGGAGAAGGGGGCTGAATGGACTGTTCCTGTGGGACAGGCTAGAGAAACGGCTGAATGGCCTCCCGTTCCTGTGGGACAGGCTGGAGAAGGGGCTGAATGGACTGTTCCTGTGGGACAGGCTGGAGAAGGGGCTGAATGGCCTCCCATTCCTGTGGCATAGGCTCGAGGAGGGGGGCTGAATGGCCTCCTGTTCCTGTGGGACAGGCTTTAGTAGGGGGTGAATGGCCTGTTTCTGTAGGACGGGCTGGAGAAGGGGACTGAATGGACTGTTCCTGTGGGACAGGCTGGAGTAGGGGCTGAATGGCCTCCTTTTCCTGTGGGACAGGCTGGAGAAGGGGCTGAATGGCCTCCTGTTCCTGTGGGACAGGCTGGAGAAGGGGGGCTGAATGGTCTCCTGTTCCTGTGGGACAGGCTGGAGAAGGGGGGCTGAATGGTCTCCTGTTCCTGTGGAACAGACTGGAGAAGGGGGCTGAATGGCCTTTTGTTCCTGTGGGACAGGATGGAGAAAGGGGCTGAATGGCCTGTAGTTCCTGTGGGATAGAATGGAGAAGGGGGCTGAAAGTCCTCTTGTTCCTGTGGGACAGGCTGGAGAAGGGGGCTGAATGGCCTGTTCCTGTGGGACAGGCCGGAGAAGGGGGCTGAATGGCCTCCTGTTCCTGTGGGACAGGCTGGAGAAGGGGGCTGAATGGCCTCCTGTTCCTGTGGAACAGGCTGGAGAAGGGGGCTGAATGGCCTCCTGTTCCTGTGGAACAGGCTGGAGAAGGGGGCTGAATGGACTGTTCCTGTGGGACAGGCTAGAGAAACGGCTGAATGGCCTCCCGTTCCTGTGGGACAGGCTGGAGAAGGGGCTGAATGGACTGTTCCTGTGGGACAGGCTGGAGAAGGGGCTGAATGGCCTCCCATTCCTGTGGCATAGGCTCGAGGAGGGGGGCTGAATGGCCTCCTGTTCCTGTGGGACAGGCTTTAGTAGGGGGTGAATGGCCTGTTTCTGTAGGACGGGCTGGAGAAGGGGACTGAATGGACTGTTCCTGTGGGACAGGCTGGAGTAGGGGCTGAATGGCCTCCTTTTCCTGTGGGACAGGCTGGAGAAGGGGCTGAATGGCCTCCTGTTCCTGTGGGACAGGCTGGAGAAGGGGGGCTGAATGGTCTCCTGTTCCTGTGGGACAGGCTGGAGAAGGGGGGCTGAATGGTCTCCTGTTCCTGTGGGACGGGCTGGAGAAGGGGGCTGAATGGCCTCCTGTTCCTATGGGACAGGCTGGAGAAGGGGGGCTGAATGGCCTCCTGTTCCTGTGGAACAGGCTGGAGAAGGTAATGAACTGTGGATGTGTGCACATTTAAGAGGCATTTGGATGGGTATATGAATAGGAAGGGTTTGGAGGGATATGGGCTGGGTGCTGGCAGGTGGGACTAGGTTGGGCTGGGATATCTGGTCGGCGTGGACAGGTTGGACCGAAGGGTCTGTTTCTATGCTGTAGACCTCTCTGACTCTATGACTCACCTTGTCCAGGTACTGGGGGATGAGTTTGCTCAGGAGAGCCGCTGTATTGACACTCACTTCCGAAGGCTTGAGGACAACGCAGTTCCCTGTGGGATCGACAGGAACAGACAGAGTGAGGGGGGGGGGGGGGGCAGGAGGGTTAAACCGAGACTCTCAGGGTTTACTGAGCAGAGCCTTCCCCACGGTCACAGACACCAGCAACCCTTCCTGTTTCTAGAGGGGAGCAGACCATCCCGAAACCTCACCTCCCCCACCACCGCCAACTCTGTCACCATCAGCGGGGAAGGAACCCAGGCCGTCTTTCACCCCCCAGACCCAAAATAAGGGCAAGCAGGTGGCCCTTCGGCCCCTTCCATGCCTGTGTGATCAGCTCTGATCCTGCCATTCCCACACTCCCGTCCGGCCCTGAGCAGCCTTGGGTTCCCTCAGCCTGGGATCCTGTTGTGCCCATGTGCGGCTCGGGGTGGGGGAGGGGGAGGAAAGAGCCAGAACCTGGGATCTTGCTGTGCACATCTGAGATTAAGGGTGGAGCCCCAGCGCTGCCACCGGCTCAGGTTGGTTGGGGTGGGGAGTTGGATTCTGGGATCTTCCTGTGCCTCACCGTCCCTACTGTTACTACCTAAATGGAATCAATTTAGGTAAAGGGACAGTACAGAGAGATCTGGGTGTTCTTGTACACCAGTCAATGAAGGTAAGCATGCAGGTACAGCAGGTAGTGAAGGAGGCTAATAGCATGCTGGCCTTCATAACAAGAGGGATTGAGTATAGAAGCAAAGAGGTTCTTCTGCAGCTGTACAGGGCCCTGGTGAGACCACACCTGGAGTATTGTGTGCAGTTCTGGTCTCCAAATTTGAGGAAAGACATCCTGGCTATTGAGGGAGTGCAGCGTAGGTTCACGAGGTCAATTCCTGGAATGGTGGGATTACCTTACACTGAAAGACTGGAACGACTGGGCTTGTATACCCTTGAGTTTAGAAGACTGAGAGGGGATCTGATTGAGACATATAAGATTATTAAAGGATTGGACACTCTGGAGACAGGAAACATGTTTCCGCTGATGGGGGAGTGCCGAACCAGAGGACACAGCTTAAAAATATGGGGTAGACCATTTAGGGCAGAGATGAGGAGAAACTACTTCACCCAGAGAGTGGTGGCTGTGTGGAATGCTCTGCCCCAGAGGGCAGTGGAGGCCCAGTCTCTGGATTCATTTAAGAAAGAGTTGGATAGAGCTCTCAACGATAGTGGAATCAAGGGTTATGGAGATAAGGCAGGAAGAGGATACTGATTAGGAATGATCAGCCATGATCATATTGAATGGTGGTGCAGGCTCAAAGGGCAGAATGGCCTACTCCTGCACCTATTGTCTGTTATCTATTGTCTACTGACCTGCAGCGATGGCTCCAACCAAGGGGGTCAGCAGCAGCTGAATGGGCTGACTCCAGGCTGCGATGATCAGGGCCACTCCAAACGGCTCCTTCCGGATAAAACATTGGTCCAGCTTGGTTACCTGGGAATGGCAGGAGGCAAACATCATTGCCAATCCGTGCCCGATCCGAATCCCGCCAGCCCTGGGGGAGGAAGACTGGGAAAGGCTCCAACTGGGAAAGCCGTGGAATGGGCAGAACGTGAACTCCCCATGCAGAGAGGCAGTGTGACAAACGATGGCCTCACTTTGTGCCATTGGGAGTTCAGTCTCCCACAGAGACACTGCCGGTGGCTGGGAGCTCACTGGGCTGCATGACTGGAAGAGAGTTGGAAAGAGATATGGACAACAGAGAGAGACACACATAGACAGACAGAGAGAGAGATAGTCACACACATTGAAAGAGAGAGTGAGAGGGAGTGCGAGAGAGAGAAACACAGAGAGAGAGAGAGTGTGTGAGAGAGGGAGAGACAGACAGTGAGAGCGAGAGAGAGATACATAAGATACAGAGAGAGAGACAGAGACAAAGAAAGAGAAATATTGACAGAGGTAGAGAGAAACAGAGAGAGTGAGAGAGACAGAGAGAGCGAGTTAGAAAGAGAGACACACAAAGTGAGAGACACACAGAGTGGGAGTGAGAGAGGGAGATAGACAGAGAGACAGAGAGAGAGTCAGAGGGAGAGTGAGAGAGAGGGAGTGAGAGGTAGAGAGACACCGATAGACAGAGTGAGAGAGACAGAGAGAGGGAGTGAGAGAGACACACACAGAGACAGATACAGAGTGAGAGAGGGAGAGACAGACAGAGGGAGAGATGGAGAGATAGAGGGAGAGTCAGAAAGAAAGAGAGGGAGTGAGAAAAGTAGAGAGTGAGAGAGAGAGACAGAGACAGCGAGGGAGTGAGAGAGGTGGAGAGACAGAGAGTGAGAGAGAGGGGGAGTGAGAGAGGTAGAGAGAGACAGAGAAAGTGAGAGTGACAGAGTGAGATGGAATGAGAGACAGAGAGTGAGAAACAGAGAGAGAGAGGGAGTAAGAGAGACAGAGAGAGAGAGACAGAGAAAGAGAATGTGAGAGAGGGAGATACAGACAGAGAGACAGAGAGAGCGAGTGAGAGAGGGAGAAAGACAGAGTGAGAGAGACAGACAGAGAGAGTGAGATAGACAGAAAGAGACACACAGAGAAAGAGAGAGAGATAGAGAGAGTGGAGAGGCAGAGGTAAAGACTCAGGCCAAGCAGGGGAAATCGATGAGGGTTTGATGAATCACACCTCAACCTGCTGCAGGCTATTCACTTGGAAAATGTCAAAGCTGAATACCCACCACCCATCTGGGACAAAAATAAAAACCTCACTGCCTCAGCTAGAAACAAGGGTAAATCTCCCAGCCTCCAGCAAGGAGCACACCACTCAGCCTACACCTAGACACAGGGCTCTCAGTGTGGTCCAAGGATCACTCTGGTCTGTCTGTGTGAGGTGAGTCTGGAGGACCAGGTTTGGAGGGATATGGGCTGGGTGCTGGCAGGTGGCACTAGATTGGGTTGGGATATCAGGTCGGCGTGGACGGGTTGGACCGAAGGGCCTGTTTCTGTGCTGTACACCTCTATGACTCTGTGACCCCCGGCCCCCCTACAAGGAAACACACTGATCAGGCTGCCCTTCACCACCAATCTCTACTACCTACAAGATGCACTGCAGAAATTCACCAAAGATCCTCACACAGCACCTTCCAGACCCCACAACTGCTTATATATCGAAGGACAAAGGCAGCAGGTACATGGGAACACCAGCCCCTCCAATTCCTGCTGTGAAAATATTCTCCTTTTGAAACATTTGCACATCATTTTAGACTCTATGGCAGCATTACAGACAATAAAAGATACGGGAGCACTTGAGCAATGGAGAGAGACAGAGGGAGTGAGACGGACTGAGAGTTGCAGGGATAGCAGGAGAGAGAGAGAGCAAGAGGTATTGAAAGAGGGCAATTCAGAGATGGAGAGACAGGAACAGAGTGATGGAGGAACGACAAGGAGAGGGAAGTGGATGATGATGGGTTAGTGTAGGGGGAGGAGCTGAGAATAGTGCACGGGTCAGCACAACATCGAGGGCCAAAGGGCCTGTCTGCGCTGTATTGTTCAATGTTCGATTTATTATGAACCAGAGAGATGCAGATGAAGAGACATGGACAGAGGGGGATTGAGAGGTGGAAGGAGATAATGCGAGAGAGAGAGAGAGAGAAAGAGAGGGGGGCAGGACAGAGAGAGAGTGAGAAAGAGGGGGGGGGTGCGGGAGAGACAGAGAGTGGGGGGAGAGAGAAGATGTCTCCACCCCCAATACCTACAAACGTTTTCTCCACAAACTCGGCAGCGACCCAGCTTTTGATGTTGTTAATTGCAGAAATCGCCTCGTTTTTCACAAACGCAATCTCAGCAATCATTGCCTCAAACTTCGGCTGGAAAACACAACAGGCATTAGACAGACCCTCCCACACACCCTCCCACACACCCTCCCACACACCCTCCCACACACCCTCCCACACACCCTCCAAAAGACCCTCCCACACACCCTCCCACACACCCTCCCACACACCCTCCAAAAGACCCTCCCACACACCCTCCAAAAGACCCTCCCACACACCCTCCCACACACCCTCCCACACACCCTCCCACACACCCTCCCACATACCCTCCCACATACCCTCTCACAGACCCTCCCACAGACACTCCCACAGACTCTCCCACACACCTTCACACAGACCCTCCCACACACCCTCCCACTGGGTGACACACCCTCCCACTGGCTGGCACACCCATCCACTGGGTGGTACACCCTCCCACAAGGTGACTCATCCTGCCACTGGGTGACAGACTCTCCCACTGGGTGACACACCCACCCACTGGATCACACACTCTCCCACTGGATGATACACCCTCTCACTGGGTGCCAGACTCTCCCACTGGGTGACACATCCTCCCACTGGGTGACACACCCATCCACTGGATGGCACACCTTCCCACTGGGTGACACACCCTCCCACTGGATGACACACCCATCCACTGGGTGACACACCATCCCACTGGGTGACACACCCTCCCACTGGGTGCCAGACTCTCCCACTGGGTGACACACCCTCCCACTGGGTGCCAGACTCTCCCACTGGATGACACACCCTCCCACAGGGTGCCAGACTCTCCCACTGGGTGACACACCCTCCCACTGGATGACACACCCTCCCACTGGGTGACACACCCTCCCAGTGGATGACACACCCTCCCACTGGGTGACACACCCTCCCAGTGGATGACACACCCCCCCACTGGGTGCCAGACTCTCCCACTGGGTGCCAGACTCTCCCACTGAGTGACACACCCTCCCACTGGGTGACACACCCTCCCACTGGCTGGCACACCCATCCACTGGGTGACACACCCTCCCACTGGGTGACACACCCTCCCACTGGGTGAGGGACCCTCCCTCTGGGTGACACACCCTCCCACTTGGTGGCAAACCCTCCCACTGGGTGAGGGACCCTCCCACTGGGTGATGTACCCTCCCCCTGGGTGACGCACCCTCCCACTGGGTGACACACCCATCCACTGGGTGACAGACTCTCCCACTGGGTGACAGACTCTCCCACTGGGTGACACACCCTCTCACTGGATGACACACCCTCCCACTGGGTGACACACCCTCCCACTGGGTGAGGGACCCTCCCACTGGGTGACACACCCTCCCACTGGGTGAGGGACCCTCCCACTGGGTGACACACCCTCCCACTGGGTGACACACCCTCCTCATGGGTGAGGGACCCTCCCACTGGGTGACACATCCTCCCACTGGGCGACACATCCTCCCACTGGGTGACACACCATCCCACTGGGTGACACACCCTCCCACTGGGTGAGGGACCCTCCCACTGGGTGACACACCCTCCCACTGGGTGAGGGACCCTCCCACTGGGTGACACACCCTCCCACTGGGTGACACACCCTCCTCATGGGTGAGGGACCCTCCCACTGGGTGACACATCCTCCCACTGGGCGACACATCCTCCCACTGGGTGACACACCATCCCACTGGGTGACACACCCTCCCACTGGGTGAGGGACCCTCCCACTGGGTGACACACCCTCCCACTGGGTGACACACCCTCCCACTGGGTGACACATCCTCCCGTTGTGTGACACATCCTCCCACTGGGTGAGGGACCCTCCCACTGGGTGACACACCCTCCCACTGGGTGACACACTCTCCCACTGGATGACACACCCATCCATTGGGTGACACACCCTCCCATTGGGTGACACACCCTCCCGTTGGGTGACACACTCTCTCACTGGGTGACACACCCATCCATTGGGTGACACACTCTCCCACTGGGTGACACACTCTCCCACTGGGTGACACACCCTCCCATTGGGTGACACACCCTCCCACTGGGTGACACACCCTCCCACTGGGTGACAGACTCTCCCACTGGGTGACACACCCTCCCACTGGGTGACACACCCTCCCACTGGGTGAGGGACCCTCCCACTGGGTGAGGGACCCTCCCACTGGATGACACACCCTCCCGTTGGGTGACACACTCTCCCACTGGGTGACACACCCTCCCACTGGGTGAGGGACCCTCCCACTGCGTGACACACCCTCCCACCGAGTGAGGGACCCTCCCACTGGGTGACACACCCTCCCACTGGGTGAGGGACCCTCCCACTGGGTGACACACCCTCCCACCGAGTGAGGGACCCTGCTGGTGAACCTTGCGCAGATCCTGGTCGAGAACATCGAGTAGTGCCGTTTCATTATCCTGAAGGAGAGTGAGCAGTGAGCGGAGCTGGGTGATGCGGAACTCCACTGACTTGGTCTTCCCGCTCAGATAGGCACGGCGTAAACTCAACAGGGACTCGGCGAATGGCGTCATCGCCCAGAGAGAGAGAGACTGCTGGACAATAACAGAATAACCCATCAGACAGACAGCCTGCCCCAAAGGAATGGCCTTCACCTGGGGAATGTTCCAGCAGGACAACCCAGGAGGTGTTTGAACAGCCCATTGAGACTGCACCAACCTGTCCATGGATTGGTCACCCTTACACCTGCTACTGAGACCTGCTGTTCATTGTGTCTCAGTGTCAGCTCCTGTACAGACTCTGTGTGTCTGTGTGTATCTCTGTGTCTGTGTGTCTATGTGCGACAGTGAGTGTGTGCATCTGTGTGTATCTATGTGTGTGTGTGTGACTATGTGTCAATGTGTGTCTGTGAGTGTGTGTCTGTGTGTCAATGTGTGTGTCTGTGAGTGTGTGTGAGTGTGTGTCTGTGTGACTATGAGTCAATGTGTGTGTCTGTGAGTGTCTGTGAGTGTGTGTCTGTGTGTCAATGTGTGTGCCTGTGTGTGTCTGTGTGACTGTGTGTCAATGTGTGTGTCTGTGAGTGTGTGTCTGTGTGACTATGTGTCAATGTGTGTGTCTGTGAGTGTCTGTGAGTGTGTGTCTGTGTGTCAATGTGTGTGTCTGTGAGTATGTGTCTGTGTGACTATGTGTCAATATGTGTGTCTGTGAGTGTCTGTGAGTGTGTGTCTGTGTGTCAATGTGTGTGTCTGTGAGTGTGTGTCTGTGTGACTGTGTGTCAATGTGTGTGTCTGTGTGACTGTGTGTCAATGTGTGTGTCTGTGAGTGTGTGTGAGTGTGTGTCTGTATGTCAATGTGTGTGTCTGTGAGTGTCTGTGAGTGTGTGTCTGTGTGTCAATGTGTGTGCCTGTGTGTGTCTGTGTGACTGTGTGTCAATGTGTGTGTCTGTGAGTGTGTGTCTGTGTGACTATGTGTCAATGTGTGTGTCTGTGAGTGTCTGTGAGTGTGTGCCTGTGTGTCAATATGTGTGTCTGTGAGTGTGTGTCTGTGTGACTGTGTCAATGTGAGTGTCTGTGAGTGTCTGTGTGACTGTGTCAATGTGAGTGTCTGTGAGTGTGTGTCTGTGTGACTGTGTCAATGTGGGTGTCTGTGAGTGTGTTTGTGTGATTGTGTGTCAATGTGTAAAAAAGCAAATTACTGCGGATGCTGGAATCTGAAACCAAAAGAGAAAATGCTGGAAAATCTCAGCAGGTCTGGCAGCATCTGTAAGGAGAGAAAAGAGCTGACGTTTCGAGTTTAACTGATCCGTTGTCAAAGTTTTGACTCGAAACGGAATGGGACTATTTGGTGCCACCGTTTTGCCTCTAAACTGTTTTGGCACTTGTTACTTTGGCGCTGAGCTGTTTTGGCGCCAATTCAGAATTTTAAAAAGTCTTCTAGAGCCCGTAAGAAATTTGTTTTTATTGCATTGTAAGAAATAAATTGAATTCTTTTTTATTCATTATTTTTAACCTATTCATTATAAAAACGAATTTCTACATTTTGCTACATTTATCAAACACATATAGATAGCCATCGTGTGACAATTTGGGTTTGTCTCTCTCGCTTAGAATATTTTCAGCCATTCCTGGTATGGGCTGTACAAGAAAATAGAAAGGAAATTATATTACAGCTTTCCAATGTGAAGACAGAAGGGCTTAAGTATCATCAAGTTAGCAGGTGACTATGGACAATTGTTAAATGAGAAAATGTTTACAAAACGAGATTTGAATCTACAGCGGGTCATTACAGCTTTGACTATCAACTCTTGCAAGTTGAGAAAATTACATCGGGTCGTTAGTCATCCTCTCTTCTTTAACCAAACAAGACTTTTTTAAAATTCTGAATTGGCGCCAAAACAGCTCAGCGCCAAAGTAATGAGCGCCAAAACAGTTTAGAGCCAGAACGGTGGGGCCAAATGATCAGTGCCCAAAGGGCAGTGCCAAAACTCGAAATGTCAACTCTTTTCTCTCCTTACAAATGCTGCCAGACCTGCTGAGATTTTCCAGCATTTTCTCTTTTGGTGTGTGTCAATATTTATGCCTGTGCGTCTGTGAGTGTGTGTCTGTGTGTCTGTGTGTGTCTGTGAGTGTGTGTCTGTGTGTCTGCATGTGTCTGTGAGTGTGTGTCTGTGTGTCTGCGTGTGTCTGTGAGTGTGTGTCTGCATGTGTGAGTGTGTGCGTGTCAATGTGTGGATCTGTGCATTTGTTCGTGTGTGTGTGTGTGTGTGTGTGTGTGTACATCTGGAGTGTATGTGTCTCTGTGTCTGCATTTCGATATGTGTGTCTGTGTGTCTGTCCATGTGTGTAAGTATATATGTGTGAGTCTACATCAGTGAGCGTATGTGTGTGAGTATATCTGTGTCTGTGTGTGTGTGAGAGAGAGACTGTGTATATGTGTATGTTTGAGTGTGTGTGTGTGTGTGTGTGTGTATGAGCATGTGTGTGTGACTGTGTGAGTGTCTGCATGTGTGTGTGTGACTGTGTCTGTGTATGTGAGTGAGCGTGTGTGTGTGAGCATGTCTGAGTGACTGCGTGTGTGTGTGTGACACTCTGTGTGAGCGTATGTAAGTGACAGTGTGTACATGTGTGTACATGTGAGTGTGACTGTGTGTATGTCCATGTGTGTGACAGTGACTGTGTCTATGTGTTTGTGAGTGAGCGTATGTGTGTCAGTGACTCTGTGTGTGCGTGTGTGTGTGTGTGTGTGTGTGTGTGTGTGTGTGTGTACGTGTGTGTGTTTGTATGTGTGTGTGCGTGTGTGTGTGCGTGTGCGTGCGTATGCATGTGTGTGTGTGTGTATGCGTGCGTTTTAGGATGGGGTTCAGGGTAAGATTGTTGCTCACTTTGTGCTGTCCTGATCAACCCCAGAGTGTGGACTTTGAGGTAACTGTTCCTCCCCCTCTTGTCCCCCCCCATCTTACTCACCAGCTATCTGGATCCAGAAACTCCCCTCACACTCTATCCAGTGTCTCTGATTCCCCCAGTAACCCGGCCCAGGGGGGGTAATACTGTCACTGAGGAAGGGTATGTTCCTAACTGGATATTATTACATTGCAACATGAAGGTACTGAGTGTAACAGAGTTTGCTACATTGCAGTATATCATCTCCTCTGCTGCCTGGGTCATGTGAATGAGGTTTCAAGTCCGGACTGGTGGAATATAATCTGGTTAAATGTGATTCACGCTCAGACGAAGAAGAGAAAACATGACACTGTTTGTTTTGAAATGATGAGAAATGATTAAACATTATTTTCCAGGGGCACAGTTGTCCTTGTAAACACACCTCGATCACCTGATGCTGCAGTCAGCAAGTTGGACAACAAATGATATGAATGGGTTTTCCCATTCCCTAAAGATGTTAATATCCATTGGAGTTTCTCCTTCACACACAGTGATATTGTCACAGAGAATCACTCACTCAGTCCCCCTCTCTCTCTCTCACACACACACACACACACACACACACACACACAATTACTCAATCTCTCACACACACTCACTCAGTCACACACACACTAACACACACACTCATTCAATCTCTCACACACACTCATTCAATCTCTCACACACGCTCACTCAACCTCACACACACACTCACTCAATCTCTCATACTCACTCAATCTTTGCCACACACACACTCACGCAATCTCTCACACACACACTAACACACACTCGCTCAATCACACACACACTCACTCAATCTCACACACACTCATTCAATCTCTCACACACACTAACACACACACACTCAGTCAATCTCTCACACACTCACTCAATCTCTCACACACACTAACACACACACTCACTCAATCTCTCACACACTCACTCAATCTCTCACACACACGAACACACACACTCGTTCAATCCCTCACACGCACTCAGTCAATCTCTCACACACACTCACTCAATCTCTCATACTCAATCTCTGCCACACACGCACTCACTCAATATCTCACATGCACTAACACACACACATGCTCAATCTCTCACACACACTTACACACACACTCGCTCAATCTCTAACACACACTCATTCCATCTCTCACGGACTAACACACACACTCGCTCAATCTCTCACACACACTCACTCAATCTCTCACACACACTTGCTCAATCTCTCACACACACTAACACACACACAATTACTCAATCTCTCACACACACTCACTCAATCTCTCACACACACTAACACACACACACTTACTCAATCTTACACAAACTCACTCAATCTCTCACACACACTCACACACAATTACTCAATCTCTCACACACACTCACTCAATCTCTCACACTCACTCAATCTCTCACACACACTAACACACACACAATTACTCAATCTCTCACACTCACTCAATCTCTCACACACACTCACTCAATCTCTCACACACACTCGCTCAAATTCTCACACTCAATCAATCTCTGCCATACACGCACTCACTCAATCTCTCACACATACTAACACACACACTCGCTCAATATCTCACACACACTCTCTCGATCTCTCACACACACAAACACACACACTCGCTCAATCCCTCACATGCACTCATTCAATCTCTCACACACACTCACTCAATCTCTCACACATACTAACACACACACTCGCTCAATCTCTCACACACACTCTCTCGATCTCTCACACACACAAACACACACACTCGCTCAATCCCTCACACGCACTCATTCAATCTCTCACACACACTCACTCAATCTCTCACACACATTCACTCAATCTCTCACACAAACTTGCTCAAGCTCTCACACACACTCACTCAGTCTCTCACACACACTAACACACACACAATTACTCAAGCTCTCACAGACACTCGCTCAATCTCTCACACACACCCACTCAATCTCACACACACATTCACTCGATCTCTCACACACACTCGCTCAAATTCTCACACTCACACAATCTCAGCCACACACACACACTCAATCTCTCACACACTCGCTCAATCTCTTACACACACTCACTTAATCTCTCACACACACTAACACACACACTCACGCAATCTCTCACACACACTCACTCAATCTCTCACACACACTCACTCAATCTCTCCCACACACTCGCTCAAATTCTCACGCTCTCTCAATCTATGCCACACACGCACTCACTCAATCTCTCACACACACTCACTCAATCTCTTACACACACTTGCTCAGTCTCTCACACACACTCACTCAACCAGTCACACACTAACACACACTGTCTCTCAATCGCTCACACACATTCATTCAAGCTCTCACACACATTCACTCAATCTCTCTCACACACACACTCAATCTCTCACACACACTAACACACACACTCATTCAATCTCTCACACACACTCACTCAATCTCTCACAACACTAACACACACACTCGCTCAATCTCTCACACTCACTCAATCTCTCAAACTCAATCTATGCCACACACACACTCACTCAATCTCTTACACACTCTAACACACACTTGCTCAGTCTCTCACACACACTCACTCAACCTATCTTACACTAAAACACACACTCACTCAATCTCTCACACACACTCACTCAATCTCTCACGCACACTAACACACACACTCGCTCAATCTCTCACACACTCACTCAATCTCTCACACACACTCGCTCAATCTCTCACACACTCACTCAATCTCTCACACACTCACTCAATCTCTCACGCACACTCACTCAATCTCTCACACAATCTCGCTCAATCTCTCACACACACTCACTCAATTTCTCACAAACACTCACTCAATCTCTCACGCACACTCACTCAATTTCTCACACACACTCACTCAATCTCTCTCACTCACTTAATCTCTGCCACACACACACTTACTCAATCTCTCACACACACTCACTCAATCTCTCACGCACACTCACTCAATTTCTCACACACACTCACTCAATCTCTCACACACACTCGCTCAATCTCTCACACACACTCACTCAATCTCTCACACACATTCTCTCAATCTCTCACACACACTCGCTCAAATTCTGACACTCACTCAATCTCTGCCACACACACACTCACTCAATCTCTCACACACACTCACTCAATCTCTCACACACACTAACACACACACAATTACTCAATCTCTCACACACACTCACTCAATCTCTCACACACACTCACTCAATCTCTCACACACACTAACACACACACTCATTCAATCTCTCACACACACTCACTCAATCTCTCACAACACTAACACACACACTCGCTCAATCTCTCACACTCACTCAATCTCTCAAACTCAATCTCTGCCACACACACACTCACTCAATCTCTTACACACTCTAACACACACTTGCTCAGTCTCTCACACACACTCACTCAACCTATCTTACACTAACACACACACTCACGCAATCTCTCACACACACTCACTCAATCTCTCACACACACTCACTCAATCTCTCCCACACACTCGCTCAAATTCTCACGCTCTCTCAATCTATGCCACACACGCACTCACTCAATCTCTCACACACACTAACTCAATCTCTTACACACACTTGCTCAGTCTCTCACACACACTCACTCAACCAGTCACACACTAACACACACTGTCTCTCAATCGCTCACACACATTCATTCAAGCTCTCACACACATTCACTCAATCTCTCTCACACACACACTCAATCTCTCACACACACTAACACACACACTCATTCAATCTCTCACACACACTCACTCAATCTCTCACAACACTAACACACACACTCGCTCAATCTCTCACACTCACTCAATCTCTCAAACTCAATCTATGCCACACACACACTCACTCAATCTCTTACACACTCTAACACACACTTGCTCAGTCTCTCACACACACTCACTCAACCTATCTTACACTAAAACACACACTCACTCAATCTCTCACACACACTCACTCAATCTCTCACGCACACTAACACACACACTCGCTCAATCTCTCACACACTCACTCAATCTCTCACACACACTCGCTCAATCTCTCACACACTCACTCAATCTCTCACACACTCACTCAATCTCTCACGCACACTCACTCAATCTCTCACACAATCTCGCTCAATCTCTCACACACACTCACTCAATTTCTCACAAACACTCACTCAATCTCTCACGCACACTCACTCAATTTCTCACACACACTCACTCAATCTCTCTCACTCACTTAATCTCTGCCACACACACACTTACTCAATCTCTCACACACACTCACTCAATCTCTCACGCACACTCACTCAATTTCTCACACACACTCACTCAATCTCTCACACACACTCGCTCAATCTCTCACACACACTCACTCAATCTCTCACACACATTCTCTCAATCTCTCACACACACTCGCTCAAATTCTGACACTCACTCAATCTCTGCCACACACACACTCACTCAATCTCTCACACACACTCACTCAATCTCTCACACACACTAACACACACACAATTACTCAATCTCTCACACACACTCACTCAATCTCTCACACACACTCACTCAATCTCTCACACACACTAACACACACACTCATTCAATCTCTCACACACACTCACTCAATCTCTCACAACACTAACACACACACTCGCTCAATCTCTCACACTCACTCAATCTCTCAAACTCAATCTCTGCCACACACACACTCACTCAATCTCTTACACACTCTAACACACACTTGCTCAGTCTCTCACACACACTCACTCAACCTATCTTACACTAACACACACACTCACGCAATCTCTCACACACACTCACTCAATCTCTCACACACACTCACTCAATCTCTCCCACACACTCGCTCAAATTCTCACGCTCTCTCAATCTATGCCACACACGCACTCACTCAATCTCTCACACACACTAACTCAATCTCTTACACACACTTGCTCAGTCTCTCACACACACTCACTCAACCAGTCACACACTAACACACACTGTCTCTCAATCGCTCACACACATTCATTCAAGCTCTCACACACATTCACTCAATCTCTCTCACACACACACTCAATCTCTCACACACACTAACACACACACTCATTCAATCTCTCACACACACTCACTCAATCTCTCACAACACTAACACACACACTCGCTCAATCTCTCACACTCACTCAATCTCTCAAACTCAATCTATGCCACACACACACTCACTCAATCTCTTACACACTCTAACACACACTTGCTCAGTCTCTCACACACACTCACTCAACCTATCTTACACTAAAACACACACTCACTCAATCTCTCACACACACTCACTCAATCTCTCACGCACACTAACACACACACTCGCTCAATCTCTCACACACTCACTCAATCTCTCACACACACTCGCTCAATCTCTCACACACTCACTCAATCTCTCACACACTCACTTAATCTCTCACGCACACTCACTCAATCTCTCACACAATCTCGCTCAATCTCTCACACACACTCACTCAATTTCTCACAAACACTCACTCAATCTCTCACGCACACTCACTCAATTTCTCACACACACTCACTCAATCTCTCTCACTCACTTAATCTCTGCCACACACACACTTACTCAATCTCTCACACACACTCACTCAATCTCTCACGCACACTCACTCAATTTCTCACACACACTCACTCAATCTCTCACACACACTCGCTCAATCTCTCACACACACTCACTCAATCTCTCACACACATTCTCTCAATCTCTCACACACACTCGCTCAAATTCTGACACTCACTCAATCTCTGCCACACACACACTCACTCAATCTCTCACACACACTCACTCAATCTCTCACACACACTAACACACACACAATTACTCAATCTCTCACACACACTCACTCAATCTCTCACACACACTAACACACACACAATTACTCAATCTCTCACACACACTCGCTCAATCTCTCACACACACTCACTCAATCTCTCACACACATTCACTCAATCTCTCACACAAACTTGCTCAATCTCTCACACACACTCGCTCAGTCGCTCACACACACTAACACACACAATTACTCAAGCTCTCACACACACTCACTCAGTCTCTCACACACACTAACACACACACAATTACTCAAGCTCTCACACACACTCACTCAATCTCTCACACACACTAACACACACACTCGCTCAATCTCTCACACACACCCACTTAATCTCACACACACATTCACTCGATCTCTCACACACACTCGCTCAAATTCTCACACTCACACAATCTCTGCCACACACACACTCACTCAATCTCTCACACACACTAACACATACACACACTCAATCTCTCACACACTCGCTCAATCTCTTACACACACTCACTTAATCTCTCACACACACTAACACACACACTCACGCAATCTCTCACACACACTCACTCAATCTCTCACACACACTCACTCAATCTCTCTCACACACTCACTCAATCTCTCACACACACTAAAACACACTCGCTCAATCTCTCATACACACTCACTCAGTCTCTCACACAAACAAACACACATACAGTTACTCAATCTCTCACACACACTCAATCACTCACACACATTAACACACACAATTACGCAATCTCTCACACACACTCACTCAATCTCTAACACACACTAACACACACACTCACTCAATCTCTCACACACACTCACCCAGTCTCTCATACTCACTCAATCTCTCGCACACACACACTCGCTCAAATTCTCGCACTCACTCAATCTGTCACACACACTAACACACACACACACTCAATCTCTCACACACACTCACTCATTCTCTCACACGCACTAACACACACTCGCTCAATCTCTTACACACACTTATTCAATCTCTCACACACATTCACTGAATCTCTCTCACACACTTGCTCAAATTCTCACACTCACTCAATCACTGCCTCACACACACTCACTCAATCTCTCACACAAACGCACTAAATCTCCCACACACACTAACACACACACTCACTCAATCTCTCACAAGCTCATTCAATCTCTCACACACACTCACTCAATCTCTCACACACACTCACTAAATCTCCCACACACACTAACACACACACTCACTCAATCTCTCACACAAACGCACTAAATCTCCCACACACACTAACGCACACACTCACTCAATCTCTCACAAACTCATTCAATCTCTCACACACACTCACTCAATCTCTCACACACACTCAATCTCTGCCACACACGCACTCACTCAATCTCTCACACACACTAACACACACACTCGCCCAATCTCTCACACACTCACTCAATCTCTCACACCAACACACACACTCGCTCATTCTCTCACACACTCTCAGTCAATCTCTCACACACACACTCACTCAATCTCTCACACATGCTCTCTCAATCTCTCACAACACACACACTCAATCTCTCACACATCCACACTCAATCTCTCACACTCACTCAATCTCTCATACACACACACACTCAATCTCTCACACACACTCACTCAATCTCTCACACGCACTCGCTCAATCTCTCACACACACTAACACACACACTCACTCAAACGCACTCACTCAATCTCTCACACCCGCACTCACTCAATCTCTCTCACACACTAACACACACACTCACTCAATCTCTCACACACACTCACTCTATCTCTCACACACACTCGTTCGACCTCTCACACTCACTCAATCTGTCCCACACACGCACTGACTCAATCTCTGCCACACACACACTAACACACACACTCGCTGAATCTCTCACACACACTCACTCATTCTCTCACACGCACTAACACGCCCTCTCTCAATCTCTTACACACACTTATTCAATCTCTCACACACAGTCACTCAATCTCTCACACACACTTGCTCAAATTCTCACACTCACTCAATCTGTGCCACACACGCACTCACTCAATCTCTCACACACACTCGCTCAATCTCTCATACACACTCACTCAATCTCTCACAACACTAACACACACACTCGCTCAATCTCTCACACTCACTCAATCTCTCAAACTCAATCTCTGCCACACACACACTCACTCAATCTCTTACACACTCTAACACACACTTGCTCAGTCTCTCACACACACTCACTCAACCTATCTTACACTAACACACACACTCACGCAATCTCTCACACACACTCACTCAATCTCTCACACACACTCACTCAATCTCTCCCACACACTCGCTCAAATTCTCACGCTCTCTCAATCTATGCCACACACGCACTCACTCAATCTCTCACACACACTAACTCAATCTCTTACACACACTTGCTCAGTCTCTCACACACACTCACTCAACCAGTCACACACTAACACACACTGTCTCTCAATCGCTCACACACATTCATTCAAGCTCTCACACACATTCACTCAATCTCTCTCACACACACACTCAATCTCTCACACACACTAACACACACACTCATTCAATCTCTCACACACACTCACTCAATCTCTCACAACACTAACACACACACTCGCTCAATCTCTCACACTCACTCAATCTCTCAAACTCAATCTATGCCACACACACACTCACTCAATCTCTTACACACTCTAACACACACTTGCTCAGTCTCTCACACACACTCACTCAACCTATCTTACACTAAAACACACACTCACTCAATCTCTCACACACACTCACTCAATCTCTCACGCACACTAACACACACACTCGCTCAATCTCTCACACACTCACTCAATCTCTCACACACACTCGCTCAATCTCTCACACACTCACTCAATCTCTCACACACTCACTTAATCTCTCACGCACACTCACTCAATCTCTCACACAATCTCGCTCAATCTCTCACACACACTCACTCAATTTCTCACAAACACTCACTCAATCTCTCACGCACACTCACTCAATTTCTCACACACACTCACTCAATCTCTCTCACTCACTTAATCTCTGCCACACACACACTTACTCAATCTCTCACACACACTCACTCAATCTCTCACGCACACTCACTCAATTTCTCACACACACTCACTCAATCTCTCACACACACTCGCTCAATCTCTCACACACACTCACTCAATCTCTCACACACATTCTCTCAATCTCTCACACACACTCGCTCAAATTCTGACACTCACTCAATCTCTGCCACACACACACTCACTCAATCTCTCACACACACTCACTCAATCTCTCACACACACTAACACACACACAATTACTCAATCTCTCACACACACTCACTCAATCTCTCACACACACTAACACACACACAATTACTCAATCTCTCACACACACTCGCTCAATCTCTCACACACACTCACTCAATCTCTCACACACATTCACTCAATCTCTCACACAAACTTGCTCAATCTCTCACACACACTCGCTCAGTCGCTCACACACACTAACACACACAATTACTCAAGCTCTCACACACACTCACTCAGTCTCTCACACACACTAACACACACACAATTACTCAAGCTCTCACACACACTCACTCAATCTCTCACACACACTAACACACACACTCGCTCAATCTCTCACACACACCCACTTAATCTCACACACACATTCACTCGATCTCTCACACACACTCGCTCAAATTC
The DNA here is from genome assembly GCF_047496795.1 of Chiloscyllium punctatum. Lineage (NCBI taxonomy): Eukaryota > Metazoa > Chordata > Chondrichthyes > Orectolobiformes > Hemiscylliidae > Chiloscyllium > Chiloscyllium punctatum. The sequence continues at coordinate 108,052,023 of NC_092742.1, read as the reverse complement.
TCACACTCACACAATCTCTGCCACACACACACTCACTCAATCTCTCACACACACTAACACATACACACACTCAATCTCTCACACACTCGCTCAATCTCTTACACACACTCACTTAATCTCTCACACACACTAACACACACACTCACGCAATCTCTCACACACACTCACTCAATCTCTCACACACACTCACTCAATCTCTCTCACACACTCACTCAATCTCTCACACACACTAAAACACACTCGCTCAATCTCTCATACACACTCACTCAGTCTCTCACACAAACAAACACACATACAGTTACTCAATCTCTCACACACACTCAATCACTCACACACATTAACACACACAATTACGCAATCTCTCACACACACTCACTCAATCTCTAACACACACTAACACACACACTCACTCAATCTCTCACACACACTCACCCAGTCTCTCATACTCACTCAATCTCTCGCACACACACACTCGCTCAAATTCTCGCACTCACTCAATCTGTCACACACACTAACACACACACACACTCAATCTCTCACACACACTCACTCATTCTCTCACACGCACTAACACACACTCGCTCAATCTCTTACACACACTTATTCAATCTCTCACACACATTCACTGAATCTCTCTCACACACTTGCTCAAATTCTCACACTCACTCAATCACTGCCTCACACACACTCACTCAATCTCTCACACAAACGCACTAAATCTCCCACACACACTAACACACACACTCACTCAATCTCTCACAAGCTCATTCAATCTCTCACACACACTCACTCAATCTCTCACACACACTCACTAAATCTCCCACACACACTAACACACACACTCACTCAATCTCTCACACAAACGCACTAAATCTCCCACACACACTAACGCACACACTCACTCAATCTCTCACAAACTCATTCAATCTCTCACACACACTCACTCAATCTCTCACACACACTCAATCTCTGCCACACACGCACTCACTCAATCTCTCACACACACTAACACACACACTCGCCCAATCTCTCACACACTCACTCAATCTCTCACACCAACACACACACTCGCTCATTCTCTCACACACTCTCAGTCAATCTCTCACACACACACTCACTCAATCTCTCACACATGCTCTCTCAATCTCTCACAACACACACACTCAATCTCTCACACATCCACACTCAATCTCTCACACTCACTCAATCTCTCATACACACACACACTCAATCTCTCACACACACTCACTCAATCTCTCACACGCACTCGCTCAATCTCTCACACACACTAACACACACACTCACTCAAACGCACTCACTCAATCTCTCACACCCGCACTCACTCAATCTCTCTCACACACTAACACACACACTCACTCAATCTCTCACACACACTCACTCTATCTCTCACACACACTCGTTCGACCTCTCACACTCACTCAATCTGTCCCACACACGCACTGACTCAATCTCTGCCACACACACACTAACACACACACTCGCTGAATCTCTCACACACACTCACTCATTCTCTCACACGCACTAACACGCCCTCTCTCAATCTCTTACACACACTTATTCAATCTCTCACACACAGTCACTCAATCTCTCACACACACTTGCTCAAATTCTCACACTCACTCAATCTGTGCCACACACGCACTCACTCAATCTCTCACACACACTCGCTCAATCTCTCATACACACTCACTCAATCTCTCAAACACTCTCACACAATCTCTCACACACACTTGTTCAAATTCTCACACTCACTCAATCTCTGCCACACACACACTCACTCAATCTCTCACACACTCTCACTCAATCTCTCACACACACTCACTCAATCTTCACACACACTCACTCAATCTCTCACACACACTAACACACACACTCACTCAATCTCTCACACACTCACTCAATCTCTCACACACACTAACACACACACAATTACTCAAGCTCTCGCACACACTTACTCAATCTCTCACACACACTAACACACACACTCACTCAATCTCTCACACACACCCACTCAATCTCACAAACACATTCACTCGATCTCTCACACAAACTCGCTCAAATTCTCACACTCACACAATCTCTGCCACACACACACTCACTCAATCTCTCACACACACTAACACACACACACACAATCTCTCACACACTCGCTCAATCTCTTACACACACTCACTTAATCTCTCACACACACTAACACACACACTCACGCAATCTCTCACACACACTCACTCAATCTCTCATACACACTCACTCAATCTCTCTCACACACTCACTCAATCTCTCACACACACTAAAACACACTCGCTCAATCTCTCATACACACTCACTCAGTCTCACGCAAACAAACACACATACAGTTACTCAATCTCTCACACACACTCAATCACTCACACACATTAACACACACAATTACGCAATCTCTCACACACTCACTCAATCTCTAACACACACTCACTCAATCTCTCACACACACTCACTCAGTCTCTCATACTCACTCAATCTCTCGCACACACACACTCGCTCAAATTCTCACACTCACTCAATCTGTCACACACACTAACACACACACACACTCAATCTCTCACACACACTCACTCATTCTCTCACACGCACTAACACACACTCGCTCAATCTCTTACACACACTTATTCAATCTCTCACACACATTCACTGAATCTCTCTCATACACTTGCTCAAATTCTCACACTCACTCAATCACTGCCTCACACACACTCACTCAATCTCTCACACAAACACACTAAATCTCTCACACACACTAACACACACTCGCTCAATCACACACACACTCACTCAATCTCACACACACTCATTCAATCTCTCACACACACTAACACACACACACTCAGTCAATCTCTCACACACTCACTCAATCTCTCACACACACTAACACACACACTCACTCAATCTCCCACACACTCACTCAATCTCTCACACACACGAACACACACACTCGTTCAATCCCTCACACGCACTCAGTCAATCTCTCACACACACTCACTCAATCTCTCATACTCAATCTCTGCCACACACGCACTCACTCAAAATCTCACATGCACTAACACACACACATGCTCAATCTCTCACACACACTTACACACACACTCGCTCAATCTCTAACACACACTCATTCCATCTCTCACGGACTAACACACACACTCGCCCAATCTCTCACACACACTCACTCAATCTCTCACACACACTTGCTCAATCTCTCACACACACTAACACACACACAATTACTCAATCTCTCACACACACTCACTCAATCTCTCACACACACTAACACACACACACTTACTCAATCTTACACACACTCACTCAATCTCTCACACACACTCACACACAATTACTCAATCTCTCACACACACTCACTCAATCTCTCACACTCACTCAATCTCTCACACACACTAACACACACACAATTACTCAATCTCTCACACTCACTCAATCTCTCACACACACTCACTCAATCTCTCACACACACTCGCTCAAATTCTCACACTCAATCAATCTCTGCCATACACGCACTCACTCAATCTCTGACACACACTAACACACACTCGCTCAGTCTCTCACACACACTCACTCAATCCCTCACATGCACTCATTCAATCTCTGACACACACTCACTCAATCTCTCACACATACTAACACACACACTCGCTCAATCTCTCACACACACTCTCTCGATCTCTCACACACACAAACACACACACTCGCTCAATCCCTCACACGCACTCATTCAATCTCTCACACACACTCACTCAATCTCTCACACACATTCACTCAATCTCTCACACACACTCACTCAATCTCTCACACACACTCACTCAATCTCTCACACACACTCGCTCAAATTCTCACACTCTCTCAATCTATGCCACACACGCACTCACTCAATCTCTCTCACACACTCACTCAATCTCTCACACACACTAAAACACACTCGCTCAATCTCTCATACACACTCACTCAGTCTCACGCAAACAAACACACATACAGTTACTCAATCTCTCACACACACTCAATCACTCACACACATTAACACACACAATTACGCAATCTCTCACACACTCACTCAATCTCTAACACACACTCACTCAATCTCTCACACACACTCACTCAGTCTCTCATACTCACTCAATCTCTCGCACACACACACTCGCTCAAATTCTCACACTCACTCAATCTGTCACACACACTAACACACACACACACTCAATCTCTCACACACACTCACTCATTCTCTCACACGCACTAACACACACTCGCTCAATCTCTTACACACACTTATTCAATCTCTCACACACATTCACTGAATCTCTCTCATACACTTGCTCAAATTCTCACACTCACTCAATCACTGCCTCACACACACTCACTCAATCTCTCACACAAACACACTAAATCTCTCACACACACTAACACACACTCGCTCAATCACACACACACTCACTCAATCTCACACACACTCATTCAATCTCTCACACACACTAACACACACACACTCAGTCAATCTCTCACACACTCACTCAATCTCTCACACACACTAACACACACACTCACTCAATCTCCCACACACTCACTCAATCTCTCACACACACGAACACACACACTCGTTCAATCCCTCACACGCACTCAGTCAATCTCTCACACACACTCACTCAATCTCTCATACTCAATCTCTGCCACACACGCACTCACTCAAAATCTCACATGCACTAACACACACACATGCTCAATCTCTCACACACACTTACACACACACTCGCTCAATCTCTAACACACACTCATTCCATCTCTCACGGACTAACACACACACTCGCCCAATCTCTCACACACACTCACTCAATCTCTCACACACACTTGCTCAATCTCTCACACACACTAACACACACACAATTACTCAATCTCTCACACACACTCACTCAATCTCTCACACACACTAACACACACACACTTACTCAATCTTACACACACTCACTCAATCTCTCACACACACTCACACACAATTACTCAATCTCTCACACACACTCACTCAATCTCTCACACTCACTCAATCTCTCACACACACTAACACACACACAATTACTCAATCTCTCACACTCACTCAATCTCTCACACACACTCACTCAATCTCTCACACACACTCGCTCAAATTCTCACACTCAATCAATCTCTGCCATACACGCACTCACTCAATCTCTGACACACACTAACACACACTCGCTCAGTCTCTCACACACACTCACTCAATCCCTCACATGCACTCATTCAATCTCTGACACACACTCACTCAATCTCTCACACATACTAACACACACACTCGCTCAATCTCTCACACACACTCTCTCGATCTCTCACACACACAAACACACACACTCGCTCAATCCCTCACACGCACTCATTCAATCTCTCACACACACTCACTCAATCTCTCACACACATTCACTCAATCTCTCACACACTCGCTCAATCTCTTACACACACTCACTTAATCTCTCACACACACTAACACACACACTCACGCAATCTCTCACACACACTCACTCAATCTCTCACACACACTCACTCAATCTCTCTCACACACTCACTCAATCTCTCACACACACTAAAACACACTCGCTCAATCTCTCATACACACTCACTCAGTCTCTCACACAAACAAACACACATACAGTTACTCAATCTCTCACACACACTCAATCACTCACACACATTAACACACACAATTACGCAATCTCTCTCACACACTCACTCAATCTCTAACACACACTCACTCAATCTCTCACACACACTCACTCAGTCTCTCATACTCACTCAATCTCTCGCACACACACACTCGCTCAAATTCTCACACTCACTCAATCTGTCACACACACTAACACACACACACTCAATCTCTCACACACACTCACTCATTCTCTCACACGCACTAACACACACTCGCTCAATCTCTTACACACACTTATTCAATCTCTCACACACATTCACTGAATCTCTCTCATACACTTGCTCAAATTCTCACACTCACTCAATCACTGCCTCACACACACTCACTCAATCTCTAACACAAACACACTTAATCTCCCACACACACTAACACACACACTCACTCAATCTCTCACAAGCTCATTCAATCTCTCACACACACTCACTCAATCTCTCACACACACTCACTAAATCTCCCACACACACTAACACACACACTCACTCAATCTCTCACACACACTCACTAAATCTCCCACACACACTAACACACACACTCACTCAATCTCTCACAAACTCATTCAATCTCTCACACACACTCACTCAATCTCTCACACACACTCAATCTCTGCCACACACGCACTCACTCAATCTCTCACACACACTAACACACACACTCGCCCAATCTCTCACACACTCACTCAATCTCTCACACCAACACACACACTCGCTCATTCTCTCACACACTCTCAGTCAATCTCTCACACACACACTCACTCAATCTCTCACACATGCTCTCTCAATCTCTCACAACACACTCACTCAATCTCTCACACATCCACACTCAATCTCTCACACTCATTCAATCTCTCATACACACACACACTCAATCTCTCACACACACTCACTCAATCTCTCACACGCACTCGCTCAATCTCTCACACACACTAACACACACACTCACTCAAACGCACTCACTCAATCTCTCACACCCGCACTCACTCAATCTCTCTCACACACTAACACACACACTCACTCAATCTCTCACACACACTCACTCTATCTCTCACACACACTCGTTCGACCTCTCACACTCACTCAATCTGTCCCACACACGCACTGACTCAATCTCTGCCACACACACACTAACACACACACTCGCTGAATCTCTCACACACACTCACTCATTCTCTCACACGCACTAACACGCCCTCTCTCAATCTCTTACACACACTTATTCAATCTCTCACACACAGTCACTCAATCTCTCACACACACTTGCTCAAATTCTCACACTCACTCAATCTGTGCCACACACGCACTCACTCAATCTCTGCCACACACACACACACTCACTCAATCTCTCACACACTCACTCAATCTTCACACACACTCACTCAATCTCTCACACACACTAACACACACACTCACTAATCTCTCACACACTCACTCAATCTCTCACACACACTAACACACACACAATTACTCAAGCTCTCACACACACTTACTCAATCTATCACACACACTAACACACACACTCACTCAATCTCTCACACACACCCACTCAATCTCACACACACATTCACTCGATCTCACACACACACTCGCTCAAATTCTCACACTCACACAATCTCAGCCACACACACACTAACTCAATCTCTCACACACACTAACACACACACACACTCAATCTCTCACACACTCGCTCAATCTCTTACACACACTCACTTAATCTCTCACACACACACTCACTCAATCTCTCACACACACTCACTCAATCTCTCACACACACTCACTCAATCTCTCACACACACTCGCTCAAATTCTCACACTCTCTCAATCTATGCCACACACGCACTCACTCAATCTCTCACACACACTCACTCAATCTCTTGCACACTCTAACACACACTTGCTCAGTCTCTCACACACACTCACTCAACCAGTCACACACTAACACACACTGTCTCTCAATCGCTCACACACATTCATTCAAGCTCTCACACACATTCACTCAATCTCTCTCACACACACACACAATCTCTCACACACACTAACACACACACTCATTCAATCTCTCACACACACTCTCTCAATCTCTCACGCACACTAACACACACACTCGCTCAATCTCTCACACACTCACTCAATCTCTCACACACATTCACTCAATCTCTCTCACACACACACACAATCTCTCACACACACTAACACACACACTCATTCAATCTCTCACACACTCACTCAATCTCTCACACACACTCACTCAATCTCTCACACAATCTCGCTCAATCTCTCACACACACTCACTCAGTTTCTCACACATACTCACTCAATCTCTCACGCACACTCACTCAATTTCTCACACACACTCACTCAATCTCTCACACTCACTTAATCTCTGCCACACACACACTTACTCAATCTCTCACACTCACTCACTCAATCTCTCACGCACACTCACTCAATTTCTCACACACACTCACTCAATCTCTCACACAATCTCGCTCCATCTTTCACACACACTCACTCAATCTCACACACACACTCGCTCAATCTCTCACACACACTAACACACACACTCACTCACAAATACACTCAGTCAATCTCTCACACACATTCTCAGTCAATCTCTCTCACACACTAACACACACACTCACTCAATCTCTCTCACACACCCACTCAACCTCTCACACACACTCACTCAATCTCTCACACACACTCACTCAATCTCTCACACTCACTTAATCTCTGCCACACACACACTTACTCAATCTCTCACACACACTGGCTCAATCTCTCACACACCCTCACTCAATCTCTCACACTCACTTAATCTCTGCCACACACACACTTACTCAATCACTCACACACACTCACTCAATCTCTCACACACACTAACACACACAATCGCACAATCTCTCACACACACTCACTCAATTTCTCATACTCACTCAATCTCTCCCACACACGCACTCGCGCAAATTCTCACACTCACTCAATCTCTCACACACACTCACTCAACCTCTCACACACTATCACACACACTCACTCAATCTCTCACACGCACTCACTCAACCTCTCACACACTCGCTCAATCTCTCACACACTCTCACTCAATCTCTCAAACACAATCACTCGATCTCTCACACACGCTCACTCAAACTCTCAAACGCACTCACTCGATCTCACAAACACACTCACTCAAATTCTCACACTCACTCAATCTCTGAAACACAAACACTCACGCAATCTCTCACACACAATCACTCAATCTCTCACACACTAACACACACACTCACTCAATCTCTCACACACTCACTCAATCTCTCACACACACTAACACACACACTCACTCAATCTCTCACACAAACACACACACTTGCTCAATCTCTCACACACACTCACTCAATCTCTCAAACACACTCACTCGATCTCTCACACACACTCACTCAAATTCTCATTCTCACTCAATCCCTGCCACTCACACACTCGCTCAATCTCTCACACACACTCACTCAAGCTCTTACACACGCTCGCTCAATCTCTCACACACACTCACTCAATCTCTCACACACACTCAATCTCTGCCACACACACACTCACTCATTCTCTCACACACACTCACTCAATCTCTCACACACACTCGCTCAATCTCTCATACACACTCACTCAACCTCTCACTCACACTAACACAACACTCACTCAAAAACACTCACTCAATCTCTCACACACACACTCACTCAATCTCTCTCACACACTAATACACACACTCACTCAATCTCTCCCACACAATCACTCAATCTCTCACATACACTCGCTCGACCTCTCACACTCACTCAATCTGTGCCACACATGCACTGACTCAATCTCTGCCACACACACGTTAACAAACACACTCGCTCAATCTCTTAAACACACTCACTCATTCTCCCACACGCACTAACACACACTCGCTCAATCTCTTACACACACTTATTCAATCTCTCACACACATTCACTCAATCTCTCTCACACACTTGCTCAAATTCTCACACTCACTCAATCACTGCCACACACACACACTCACTCAATCTCTCACACAAACTCACTAAATCTCCCACACACACTAACACACACATTAACTCAATCTCTCACAAACTCATTCAATCTCTCACACACACTCACTCAATCTCTCACACACACTCACTCAATCTCTCAAACACATTCGTCGATCTCTCACACACACTCACTCAAATTCTCACACTCACTCAATCTCAGCCACACAAACACTCACGCAATCTCTCACACACAATCACTCAATCTCTCACACACTAACACACACACTCACTCAATCTCTCACACACTCACTCAATCTCACCCACACACTAACACACACACTCGCTCAATCTCTCACACACTCTCCCTCAATCTCTCACACACACTCACTCATTCTCTCACACACATTCACTCAATCTCTCACACACACTCGCTCAATCTCTCATACACACTCACTCAACCTCTCACACACACTAACACAACACTCACTCAAACACACTCACTCAATCTCTCACACACACACTCACTCAATCTCTCTCACACACTAACACACACACTCACTCAATCTCTCACACACACTCACTCAATCTCTCACATACACTCGCTCGACCTCTCACACTCACCCAATCTGTGCAAAAACATGCACTGACTCAATCTCTGCCACACACACGATAACACACACACTCGCTCAATCTCTTACACACACTCACTCATTCTCTCACACGCACTAACACACACTCGCTCAATCTCTTACACACACTTATTCAATCTCTCACACACATTCACTCAATCTCTCTCACACACTTGCTCAAATTCTCACACTCACTCAATCACTGCCACACACACACTCACTCAATCTCTCACACAAACTCACTAAATCTCCCACACACACTAACACACACACTCACTCAATCTCTCACAAACTCATTCAATCTCTCACACACACTCACTCAATCTCTCACACACACTCAATCTCTACCACACACACACTCACCCAATCTCTCACACACTCACTCAATCTCTCACACAAACACTCACTCAATCTCTCACACACACTCGCTCAGTCTCTCACTCACACTCACTCAATCTCTCACACATACTCACTCAATCTGTCACACACCCACACTCAATCTCTCACACTCAGTCAATCTCTCACACACACACACACACTCAATCTTTCACACACACTCACTCAATCTCACACCCGCACTCACTCAATCTCTCTCACACACTAACACACACACTCACTCAATCTCTCACACACACTCACTCTATCTCTCACACACACTCGTTCGACCTCTCACACTCACTCAATCTGTCGCACACACGCCCTGACTCAATCTCTGCCACACACACACTAACACACACACTCGCTGAATCTCTCACACACACTCATTCATTCTCTCACACGCACTAACACACACTCTCTCAATCTCTTACACACACACTTATTCAATCTCTCACACGCATTCACTCAATCTCTCACACATACTTGCTCAAATTCTCACACTCACTCAATCTGTGCCACACACGCACTCACTCAATCTCTGCCACACTCACTCAATCTCTCACACACACTCACTCAATCTCTCACACACACTACCACACACACTCACTCAATCTCTCACACACTCACTCAATCTCTCACACACACTAACACACACACTCGCACAATCCCTCACACGCACTCAGTCAATCTCTCACACACACTCACTCAATCTCTCACACTCACTCAATTTCTGCCACACACGCGCTCACTCAATCTCCCACACACACTAACACACAGACTCGCTCAATCTCTCACATACACTCACTCAATCTCTCTCACACACTCACTCAATCTCTCACACACACTAAAACACACTCGCTCAATCTCTCATACACACTCACTCAGTCTCTCACACAAACACACATACAGGTACTCAATCTCTCACACACACTCAATCACTCACACACATTAACACACACAATGACGCAATCTCTCACACACACTCACTCAATCTCTAACACACACTAACACACACACTCACTCAATCTCTCACACACACTCACTCAGTCTCTCATACTCACTCAATCTCTCGCACACACACACTCGCTCAAATTCTCACACTCACTCAATCTGTCACACACACTAACACACACACACACTCAATCTCTCACACACACTCACTCATTCTCTCACACGCACTAACACACACTCGCTCAATCTTTTACACACATTTATTCAATCTCTCACACACATTCACTGAATCTCTCTCACACACTTGCTCAAATTCTCACACTCACTCAATCACTGCGTCACACACTCACTCAATCTCTCACACAAACGCACTAAATCTCCCACACACACTAACACACACACTCACTCAATCTCTCACAAACTCATTCAATCTCTCACACACACTCACTCAAACTCTCACACCCACTCACTAAATCTCCCACACACACTAACACACACACTCACTCAATCTCTCACACAAACGCACTAAATCTCCCACACACACTAACACACACACTCACTCAATCTCTCACAAGCTCATTCAATCTCTCACACACACTCACTCAATCTCTCACACACACTCACTAAATCTCCCACACACACTAACACACACACTCACTCAATCTCTCACAAACTCATTCAATCTCTCACACACACTCACTCAATCTCTCACACACACTCAATCTCTGCCACACACGCACTCACTCAATCTCTCACACACACTAACACACACACTCGCACAATCTCTCACACACTCACTCAATCTCTAACACCAACACACACACTCGCTCATTCTCTCACAAACTCTCAGTCAATCTCTCACACACACACTCACTCAATCTCTCACACATGCTCTCTCAATCTCTCACAACACACTCACTCAATCTCTCACACACCCACACTCAATCTCTCACACTCACTCAATCTCTCATACACGCACTCGCTCAATCTCTCACACACACTAACACACACACTCACTCAAACGCACTCACTCAATCTCTCACACCCGCACTCACTCAATCTCTCTCACACACTAACACACACACTCACTCAATCTCTCACACACACTCACTCTATCTCTCACACACACTCATTCGACCTCTCACACTCACTCAATCTGTCCCACACACGCACTGACTCAATCTCTGCCACACACACATTAACACACACACTCGCTGAATCTCTCACACACACTCACTCATTCTCTCACACGCACGAACACGCCCTGTCTCAATCTCTTACACACACTTATTCAAACTCTCACACACAGTCACTCAATCTCTCACACACACTTGCTCAAATTCTCACACTCACTCAATCTGTGCCACACACGCACTCACTCAATCTCTGCCACACACACACTCACTCAATCTCTCACACACTCTCACTCAATCTCTCACACACACTCACTCAATCTTCACACACACTCACTCAATCTCTCACACACACTAACACACACACTCACTCAATCTCTCACACACTCACTCAATCTCTCACACACACTAACACACACACAATTACTCAAGCTCTCGCACACACTTACTCAATCTCTCACACACACTAACACACACACTCACTCAATCTCTCACACACACCCACTCAATCTCACAAACACATTCACTCGATCTCTCACACAAACTCGCTCAAATTCTCACACTCACACAATCTCTGCCACACACACACTCACTCAATCTCTCACACACACTAACACACACACACACAATCTCTCACACACTCGCTCAATCTCTTACACACACTCACTTAATCTCTCACACACACTAACACACACACTCACGCAATCTCTCACACACACTCACTCAATCTCTCATACACACTCACTCAATCTCTCTCACACACTCACTCAATCTCTCACACACACTAAAACACACTCGCTCAATCTCTCATACACACTCACTCAGTCTCACGCAAACAAACACACATACAGTTACTCAATCTCTCACACACACTCAATCACTCACACACATTAACACACACAATTACGCAATCTCTCACACACTCACTCAATCTCTAACACACACTCACTCAATCTCTCACACACACTCACTCAGTCTCTCATACTCACTCAATCTCTCGCACACACACACTCGCTCAAATTCTCACACTCACTCAATCTGTCACACACACTAACACACACACACACTCAATCTCTCACACACACTCACTCATTCTCTCACACGCACTAACACACACTCGCTCAATCTCTTACACACACTTATTCAATCTCTCACACACATTCACTGAATCTCTCTCATACACTTGCTCAAATTCTCACACTCACTCAATCACTGCCTCACACACACTCACTCAATCTCTCACACAAACACACTAAATCTCTCACACACACTAACACACACTCGCTCAATCACACACACACTCACTCAATCTCACACACACTCATTCAATCTCTCACACACACTAACACACACACACTCAGTCAATCTCTCACACACTCACTCAATCTCTCACACACACTAACACACACACTCACTCAATCTCCCACACACTCACTCAATCTCTCACACACACGAACACACACACTCGTTCAATCCCTCACACGCACTCAGTCAATCTCTCACACACACTCACTCAATCTCTCATACTCAATCTCTGCCACACACGCACTCACTCAAAATCTCACATGCACTAACACACACACATGCTCAATCTCTCACACACACTTACACACACACTCGCTCAATCTCTAACACACACTCATTCCATCTCTCACGGACTAACACACACACTCGCCCAATCTCTCACACACACTCACTCAATCTCTCACACACACTTGCTCTATCTCTCACACACACTAACACACACACAATTACTCAATCTCTCACACACACTCACTCAATCTCTCACACACACTAACACACACACACTTACTCAATCTTACACACACTCACTCAATCTCTCACACACACTCACACACAATTACTCAATCTCTCACACACACTCACTCAATCTCTCACACTCACTCAATCTCTCACACACACTAACACACACACAATTACTCAATCTCTCACACTCACTCAATCTCTCACACACACTCACTCAATCTCTCACACACACTCGCTCAAATTCTCACACTCAATCAATCTCTGCCATACACGCACTCACTCAATCTCTGACACACACTAACACACACTCGCTCAGTCTCTCACACACACTCACTCAATCCCTCACATGCACTCATTCAATCTCTGACACACACTCACTCAATCTCTCACACATACTAACACACACACTCGCTCAATCTCTCACACACACTCTCTCGATCTCTCACACACACAAACACACACACTCGCTCAATCCCTCACACGCACTCATTCAATCTCTCACACACACTCACTCAATCTCTCACACACATTCACTCAATCTCTCACACACTCGCTCAATCTCTTACACACACTCACTTAATCTCTCACACACACTAACACACACACTCACGCAATCTCTCACACACACTCACTCAATCTCTCACACACACTCACTCAATCTCTCTCACACACTCACTCAATCTCTCACACACACTAAAACACACTCGCTCAATCTCTCATACACACTCACTCAGTCTCTCACACAAACAAACACACATACAGTTACTCAATCTCTCACACACACTCAATCACTCACACACATTAACACACACAATTACGCAATCTCTCTCACACACTCACTCAATCTCTAACACACACTCACTCAATCTCTCACACACACTCACTCAGTCTCTCATACTCACTCAATCTCTCGCACACACACACTCGCTCAAATTCTCACACTCACTCAATCTGTCACACACACTAACACACACACACTCAATCTCTCACACACACTCACTCATTCTCTCACACGCACTAACACACACTCGCTCAATCTCTTACACACACTTATTCAATCTCTCACACACATTCACTGAATCTCTCTCATACACTTGCTCAAATTCTCACACTCACTCAATCACTGCCTCACACACACTCACTCAATCTCTAACACAAACACACTTAATCTCCCACACACACTAACACACACACTCACTCAATCTCTCACAAGCTCATTCAATCTCTCACACACACTCACTCAATCTCTCACACACACTCACTAAATCTCCCACACACACTAACACACACACTCACTCAATCTCTCACACACACTCACTAAATCTCCCACACACACTAACACACACACTCACTCAATCTCTCACAAACTCATTCAATCTCTCACACACACTCACTCAATCTCTCACACACACTCAATCTCTGCCACACACGCACTCACTCAATCTCTCACACACACTAACACACACACTCGCCCAATCTCTCACACACTCACTCAATCTCTCACACCAACACACACACTCGCTCATTCTCTCACACACTCTCAGTCAATCTCTCACACACACACTCACTCAATCTCTCACACATGCTCTCTCAATCTCTCACAACACACT